>NC_069785.1:68109134-68424134 GCF_027406575.1 Nycticebus coucang
TAACGGTGGTCAGAGATTCATTGAGGAGGTGATTGGAGTTGAGTGAAACTTGAATTCAATGAATTACACAGAAAGCTAGGGGAAGAAGATTCCAGTAAGTCCGCAGACTTAAAGGCATGCAAAGGCTTGGTGGGTTCTAGAGCAGAAAAGGTATTAGTATGTTCAGAATGTAGTAAGTGAGGAGTAAGTTAGAGGGAGACAAGTTTGGAAGGGTTTGCAAGATGTAGGTCATGTAGAGCCTTGTTGTCATGGTAAGGAGTTTGGATTTTATTATAAAAGCAATGGGACACTATTAAAGAGTTTTAAGCAGAGAAGTAACTTTTTAGGATTTTTTTCTTTTTTTTTTTTTTTTGAGACAGAATCTCACTCTGTCGCCCTGGGTAAGAGTGCCGTGGCATCATAGCTTACTGCAACCTCAAACTCTTGGGCTCAAGCGATCTCTTGCCTCAGTCTCCCAAGTAGTTGGGACTACAGGTGCCCACCACAATGATGCTCAGCTAGTTTTTCTATTTTTTAAAATTATTATAATTTTTTTTTTGAGACAGAGTCTTACTATGTCACCCTTAGTAGAGGTAGAGTGCTGTAGTGTCACAGCTCACAGCAACCTCCAACTCTTAGGCTTAAGCGATTCTCTTGCCGTGGCCTCCCAAGTAGCTGAGCCTATAGGCGCCCACCACAAGGCCTGGCTTTTTGTTGTTGTCATTGTCATTGTCATTGTTGTTTAGTAGGCCTGGGCCAGGTTCAAGCCCGCCAGCCCCAGTGTATGTGGCTGGTGCCCTAGCCACTGAGCTGCAGGTGCTGAGCCTAGTTTTTCTATTTTTTTTAGAGACGGGGTCTGGGTCTTGCTCAGGCTAGTCTTGAACTCCTGAGCTCAAGTGATCCACCCACCTGAGCCTCCCAAAGTACTAGGAATATAGGTGGGAACCATCATACCTGGCTAGGATTTGTGTTTTTTTTTTTTTTTTTGTAGAGACAGAGTCTCACTTTACGGCCCTCGGTAGAGTGCCGTGGCCTCACACAGCTCACAGCAACCTCCAACTCCTGGGCTTAAGCGATTCTCTTGCCTCAGCCTCCCAAGTAGCTGGTACTACAGGCGCCCGCCACAACGCCCGGCTATTTTTTTGGTTGCAGTTTGGCCGGGCCGGGTTTGAACCCGCCATCCTCGGTATATGGGGCCGGCGCCTTAGGGACTGAGCCACAGGCGCCGCCCGGATTTGTGTTTTATAAAAAGAATGATTCTGGCTTCTATGTGAATTATAAGGTGTCACAAGTGAAATCTGGAAAGCCATTTAGTGTGTGTAAGAGATAAAGTGGCTTGGTCTAGGGCTGCCACTGGAGATGGAGAACCATGGACAGACTTGATATATATTTGGAGAGAACCTTCAGGTCTGGATGGATTTCATGTGGAGGAGGAAGAGAAAAGAATCAAGTTTTTTAATTTTTTTTTTTTTTTTGTAGAGACAGAGTCTCACTGTACCGCCCTCGGTAGAGTGCCGTGGCGTCACACGGCTCACAGCAACCTCTAACTCTTGGGCTTACGCGATTCTCTTGCCTCAGCCTCCCGAGCAGCTGGGACTACAGGCGAAGTTTTTTAATTTTTTAAATTTAGTTTTAAAATTTTGTCTTAAGCACAGAGTAGATGATAGTACAATTTCCTGAAATAGCTAAGGTGAGGTTTAGGGACCCAAATCATCCCCATTTGGACATACTAGTTGGGAACGCTTGTTTTATTTATTTATTTATTTTTTTTTGTAGAGACAGAGTCTCACTGTACCGCCCTCGGGTAGAGTGCCGTGGCGTCACACGGCTCACAGCAACCTCTAACTCTTGGGCTTACGCGATTCTCTTGCCTCAGCCTCCCGAGCAGCTGGGACTACAGGCGCCCGCCACAACGCCCGGCTATGTTTCTGTTGCAGTTTGGCCGGGGCTGGGTTTGAACCTGCCACCCTCGGTATATGGGGCCGGCGCCCTACTCACTCAGCCACAGGTGCCGCCCGGGAACGCTTGTTTTAAACAGTATCCACATTTAAGGTAGTAGTCTTAAAATTGAATTTTATGATAACTTAGACTTAATTGATTTCAAAACGCATAATTATTTTATATATCATGAAGAGAAAAAGTGCTTCTGATTAAATTATGACATATGGTTTCTTATTACTTTGAATATTTTTTATTTATTGAAAGAGTGCGTTAGGCTTATTTAAGCTGTTAATGTTGTCCAGCCAAAGTCTGCCAGAAACACACCATGTAGTTAAACAAGTTGGATTTATGGCTTATTTCAGTGAAGAAGAACATGTAACCATGGAGAAACATGTCTCAGTAAGAGGGTATAGAAGATTTGGGTTTGGCTTAGCGATTCTGGGAAGGTCTGAGAAAGTGAAGTTTTGGTTTAGATTGGATGCTGAAAGAAAGCAGGGACAATTCTGTGATTATTGGGTATTTTGTGGATGGTATAGTGGCCTGTCGTTAGACAAAGTTGTGCAATGGTCTGACTGTGCTTCAGACCAGCTTGTAACAGCATTGAAGTCTATCTGTAAATACCAGATCAGTTTTGTATGTCAGAGGCTACTTGTTTTCTTTCTCAAAATATTGGTTTGGTTTTTTCTTTTCTTTTCTTTTTTTTTTTTTTTTAGACAGTCTCACTCTGTTGCCCTGGGTAGAGTGCCAAGGGGTGGTTGGTAGCTTACAGCAATCTCATACTCTTGGGGTTGAGTTCCTCTTATCTCAGCCTCCCAAGTAGTTGGGACTGCAGGCGCCCATCATAACACCCAGCTAATTTTTCTATTTTTAGTAGAGATGGGGTCTCACTCTTGCTCAGGCTGGTCTTGATCTCCTGAACTCAAGCAGTCCATCCACATTGGCCTCCCAAAGTGGAGGATTACAGGCAGGAGCCACGGTGCCCAGCCATTGTGAATGTTGTTTAGATAAAATTCAATAAAAAAGGATAAAAAAGCCAATCTTGAAATTAAATACAATCAGAATCAAAAGGACCTAATTGTATATCAGATTTTTTGTGTGTCAGATTGATAACATAATCATATAGATTAATTAATACAAATAACATTGAATGTAGTACTCTGGTTCTTGAGTGGAATATATATATATATATTTTAATCAACCCTACCCCTTTTAGTAGAATATGTTTTAAGGATGAAAAGAACAAGTACATGTTATGGTTAGTAAGCTTATTATTAATATAAACATTGACATTCTAATTCAGATACTTTTATTAGAGCAAAACAAGTAAATGTATTAATATTATTAGGAACCAGGGTTTTCACTGCAAAAGATAAAAATACTAAATAGCAGAAGGTAAGGAACAGGCCTGTAATAGTAAATTTGAGTTGGAAATTTCAGTCTTAATCGTGATTTAAATAGTGTCAGGCTAGGCCACTAAAAGATGAATGGGAGTGAGCCTCCGCGTGTCCAGCTCATGGCTTCTCAGTTACTGTTCCCTACTAAAGGAACTAAGGCTCCTCGAAGAAATGGCCAATTGTTGCAAGTCTGTGGCAGAAAAAGTACAACACCCTCAGAGGATTTAAGGTCATGTCAGAACAATACAGGAACACATTTGAAGGGATTTCCACTGGCCAAATTTGTGACAATTTGCACATTTAAAAAAAAATGATGATGATAGATTTTTCTTTTTTTTTTTTGGCAGAACAAAGTCTTACTTTGTCACCACCGGTAGAGTACCATGATTTCACAGCTTACAGCAACCTCAAACTCTCGGGCTCAAGCGATTCTCTTGACTCAGCCTCCCAAGTAGCTGAGACTAGGCGCCCACCACAATGTCCAGCTAATTTTTTCTGTTTTTAGTAGAGATAGGGTTTTGCTCTTTCTCAGGCTGGTCTTGGACTCCTGCTCAAGGGATTCTCCTACCTCGGCCTCCCAGAGTGCTAGGATTACAGGTATGAGCCATTGCACCCAGCTGATAATGGATTTTGGCAGAGGGGATTACCAGAGAAAATCCATGAGTCCGTAGTGATAGTCAAAAAGAAGTAGGGTGGAAAAGGGAAGGCAGGAGGTGGTTATAAGAGGGCACCAGGAGGGGTCTGGAACTGTTCAGTATCTTGACTGTGATAGTAGATAGATGAATCTATGTATGTTATAAAATTGTGTAGAATTGGGCAGCGCCTGTGGCTCAGTCGGTAAGGCGCCGGCCCCATATACCGAGGGTGACGGGTTCAAACCCGGCCCCGGCCAAACTGCAACCAAAAAAAAATAGCCGGGCGTTGTGGCGGGCGCCTATAGTCCCAGCTACTTGGGAGGCTGAGGCAAGAGAATCACTTAAGCCCAGGAGTTGGAGGTTGCTGTGAGCCGTGTGACGCCACGGCACTCTACCGAGGGCCATAAAGTGAGACTCTGTCTCTACAAAAAAAAAAAAAAAAAAAAATTGTGTAGAATTTAGCACACAGACCCATAGGCATATACACACAATTGAGTCCAAGTAAAATTGGGGAAATCTGAATAAGATAGGTAGATTGTCTTAATGTCAGAATCTTGATTATCATATTATACCATAATTTGTAATATTTACCCATTAGTAGAACCTAAGCAAAGTGTACAAGGGATCTCTTGGCATTATTTCTTAGAATTGTTTGAATCTACAATCATCTTAATAAAAATTTCAGTTATATAAAGGAGAGGTCAGATGTGGTGGCTCACACCTGTAATCCTAGCACTTCAAGAGGCTGAGACTTAATCAATTAAGTCTAAGTTATCATAAAATTCAATTTTAAGACTACTACTTTAAATGTGGATACTGTTTAAAACAAGAGTTTCCAACTAATATGTCCAAATGGGGATGATTTGGGTCCTTAAACCTCACCTCTAGTCTTCGAAGGATCTCTTGAGGCCAGGAATTTGAGACCAGCTTGGATAACACAGTGAGACTCCATTTCTACAAAAAATAGAAAAATTAGCTGGGTGTGATGATGCCTGCTTGTAGTTCCAGCTACTCAGGAAGTAAGGCAAGAGAATTGTTTGAGCCCAGGAATTTGAGGGCACAGGGAGGTGTGATGATGCCAGTGTTCTCTGGCTGGGCAACAGAAAGAGACCTTATCTCCAAAAAATAAAAATAAAAAAAGGAAAAAAAAAAAAAGAAAGTGAGTGAAGGAGAGGGGAAAGAAAAAAAGAGAAAACTCTTCTTTACAGAAAAATGCCAGCTAAAAAAATGAAAAAATTATGATTGAATTAGAAAATTATAATTTCGGGCGGCGCCTGTGGCTCAGTCGGTAAGGCGCCGGCCCCATATACCGAGGGTGGTGGGTTCAAACCCGGCCCCGGCTGAACTGCAACCAAAAAATAGCCGGGCGTTGTGGCGGGCACCTGTAGTCCCAGCTACTCGGGAGGCTGAGGCAAGAGAATCGCTTAAGCCCAGGAGGTGGAGGTTGCTGTGAGCTGTGTGAGGCCACGGCACTCTACCGAGGGCCATAAAGTGAGACTCTGTCTCTACAAAAAAAAAAAAAAAAAAGAAAATTATAATTTCATGACCTCCAATGTAAAATTAAATCAGGCAAGGATTAACAGTGGATGCAAAGGTGGTTACACTATTAGATTCCTTATTAATTATAAATTATAGGGCGGCGCCTGTGGCTCAGTCGGTAGGGCGCCGGCCCCATATACCGAGGGTGGCGGGTTCAAACCCGGCCCCGGCCAAACTGCAACGAAAAAATAGCCGGGCGTTAGCCGGGTGCTGTGGCGGGCACCTGTAGTCCCAGCTACTCGGGAGGCTGAGGCAAGAGAATCGCTTAAGCCCAGGAGTTGGAGGTTGCTGTGAGCTGTGTGAGACCACGGCACTCTACCGAGGACCATAAAGTGAGACTCTGTCTCTACAAAAAAAAAATAAATAAATAAATTATAAATTATAAAAGGAGAAGTGTACCTCTACAGTGGAGTGTTCTGCTCTGTCGCCTTTTCGGATCATCACATTTAGCATCACTGTCTGACAGTGTGACAGTATGAGCCTCCTCTTAAGATTGCCATAAGTACCCACAGCACCTATGAAATATTTTTGTCAAAAATGATTAATATGAAGGGATGTCCAAACAAATCCAAAATATTACACATTTTACAAGACGACTGGCATGGGTTAAAAAATAAACGAAAATTGTGGTCTTTATTATTAGGTAAAAATAGGTATGACAATTAAATGGCATATATGAACCTTGGGTGGATTGTGGTTTTAAAATAAAAGTATAAACGTAGTGGTCTCAAGATAGCCACATAAAGAGCTCCATCGAGACGGGCCGTTTATTTTCCCTTCTCTTGAATCTGAGCAGGCCCTGTGGCAACCTAATGAATAGAATGCTGCAGAAGGATGGCTGTGACCAGTTCCAGGCTTAACCTTTTTAAGGGGACTGCCAGCTTCAACTTCCTTTCTTAGAGCACTGGCTTTTGAAATGTTCCCTCTCAGAGCTGAACAACTCTGCTGTGAGAAACCCAAGCCACATGGAGAGGCCACATGTATAATATTATTCAGCAGTTTTAGTTGAGCTCCTAAGTGACAGCCACCAAGCTATGCGAGTGGCTCCTCGTAGATATTCCCGCCGGGTATACTATAGTCCCAGGCAACATGTATGGAATCCAAGAACTGTACAGCTGAGCCCAGTCAATCCCCAGAATCGTGTAAGATAATAAAGTGGTTGTTTTAAGCCACCATGTTTTGGGGTTGTTTCTTACGTTTCAAAAAATAACTGAAACAAACAGTTTTGGGGACAGTTGTTTGAATGCACTGAGATTCTTTATTTAGATGATCTGGAATTATTGTTCTTAGGTATGAAGAAGCTATGGTAATTATGTAAGAGAAAGCCATTTCTTAGATAAGCATGTTGAAATAGTTAAGGGTAAAGTATGATGGCCTGCAGATCATTTTGAAATGATTTAGCAAAAGAGGCTCGGTGCCTGTAGCTCAGCGGCTAGGGTGCTGGCCACATACACCCAGGCTGGCCTGTTAGAACCAGGCTGGGGCCTGCCAAACAACAATGACAATTGCAACAAAAAAATAGCAGGGCATTGTGGAGGGTACCTATATGTAGTCCCAGCTACTTGAGGGGGCTGAGGCAAGAGAATCATTTAAGTGCAAGAGTTTGAGGTTGCTGTGAGCTGTGATGCCACAGCACTCTACCGAGGGTGACATAATGATATTCTGTCATCAAAAACAAAAAAAAAATGGGTGTGCATATAAATAAAGCAAATATCATTAAATATTAGTTGTTAAAAGACATATGAATTTTCATTATACTATTTTTCAATTATTTTATAGATTTTAAACTTTTTAGAATAAGACAGTAGGACAAAAAGAATCACATTAAAAATACACACAGTTGGGTGGCGCCTGTGGCTCAAGGAGTAGAGCACCGGTCCCATATGCCGGAGGTGGCGAGTTCAAACCCAGCCCCAGCCAAAAAAAAAAAAAAAAAATACACACAGTTTGGGGGGTCATCAACACTCACCAATAAGTTCATTGATTTGCTGGAAGGATTCATAGGACTTGGCATAGGCTCGTATTCACGACTAAAGTTTTTTACAGCTACAAAATGCAGGATGGGGTGGCTTCTGTGGCTTAGTGAGTAGGGTGCTGGCCCATATACCGAGGGTGGTGGGTTTGAACTGGCCCCAGCCAAACTGCAACAAAAAAAATAGCCGGCTGTTGTGGTGGGTACCTGTAGTCCCAGCTACTCAGGAGGCTGAGGCAAGAGAATCGCCTAAGTGAAGAGCTGGAGGTTGCTGTGAGCTGTGTGAGGCCACAGCACTCTACCAAGGGCAACAAAGTGAGACTCTGTCTCTAAAAAAAAAAAAAAGGGTGACACCTGTGGCTCAAAGGAGTAGGGTGCCAGCCTCATATACCTGAGGTGGCAGGTTCAAACCCAGCCCCAGTCAAAAACTGTAAAAAAAAAAAGAATGCAGGATAGCACAAATGAACCACAAGTAGACTTGAGAAATCCATGCACAGGCCATCTTGTCCTCTCTCCCTCTTTTGATGGTGTGTACTTAAGCATGCTCCTTTTGCTAGCAATGAGAAATGCAGTAACTTAGGTATAAAGTTTCTGTCCAGGGAAGCCCATTAGTGATTGAGTACTTGCTTGTGGTTTTTACTGGGGGCTGGTTACTTAGGTAACCTTAGGTAATAGGTAATACCTATCTAGGTATTTTGCCTAGAATGTACCGAAATTCTAGACCGCTGGAAGGGAAGTTGACGTTCACCATACATCTCATTGTTTGTAGGCACAGTCTAGGCACAGTACACCACATTTACTAGTTAAGGAAGGGAGGAAAGCCAGATTTCCAGAAGCCAGCCAAAGGCTGATCTTGGAAGTAGGTCTTTTTAAAGATTGCAGCCTTGGGGCTGCTGTATTAACTCCTCTGTACACACATTAATCACACACATGTGAAGACAAATACTAATGATTTGAATGAGAAAGGAAACCCCTGTCTAAAGTGTTAGGTAGCAGATGGTTCATTGTGAACTCTTTGTAGTCTGCCAAAGAATATGAAAATGGGTGCACTGTTTTAATTTCAGTTCACTAAACAGTTATTGAAGCATTAGATATATAGAGATGAATAAGACACAGTCCCTGCCATCAGGGAGCTCAGGTTTAGAGGCAAAAAACAATCAACAATAATTTTGGAAAAGTGCAATCTATATTATAACAACAGTGAATATAAAGTAGGAAGGAGGCTGCTATTTCTGATGTTACAGGTGAGGAGGAAAGAAGAGGACTTAACGTTTGACCTAGACTTTGAAGGATAGTGTTCAGCGGGTATGGAAACATACAAGGGCACTCTAGTCTGGAAGAAAGGCAACTGAAATGAGTGCTTACCAGCTGCCAGGCTCTTTGTATGCTATTAAACTTTAATTCTCCCAACAATCTTGTGAAGTAAGTGGTTTTATTACTTTTAAAGTGACAGTCGCTGTGGTTTTGAAAGTGAATGTTAGAAGTAAATAAAATATGATGTAACTAGGATATGAACACTGAGGTCTAGCTGACTTCAAAGCCATCTTTTACCCTTTTCAATATTCACTCCTTTTCATAAGCAAAAGGCATAATTCCTTTCCTAGTAAAAGTTAGGCAGATCAACCTTTTGGTGAACACAACCAAAAATGTTAAATAAAAATGTCTTAAAAACATTGAAAAGTCAACAAGGTAGAAATCAAATTGGGAACCCAGAGAGTTAAGTTGAACACTGAAATTGTTTTTCTTTGAGAACGTTTGGTCAATTAAGTGAACCAGAACTTTGGTTTTGACAGCCCCGTAGAGTACAGGGGATAGAAATCAGATCAAAGCCCAGGATCCACCAATGGTAGGACATATAATAGCAAATTCTCTCCATAAACTGTACTTCAGAGAAGACTATACACTTAGGGTTAGAATGAACTTGAAATAAACTCACCCTAATCTCTCTATCCCCAGTTGCCTTAGCACTGAGCAGAGTGGAAAAGAGCCTTGAATAGTTGAAATTGTAAGTTGTCTCTCCAAAGGTTATGCAGCTCAAAGTCACACAACTCAGGAGATCCTCAAACCCTCAAGCCATGAGTTTATCTTGAAGTAGTCTCAGTGGGTGGGACCCCTAGATCTCCGGCAGAAGCAAGTGTGCATCCTCACTAGACTTATAGGCAAAATGTATTTTTAGAGATAAGAAGGTCAGTTCACAGTGCTAAAGGTTTCAGTTTACCAGGGAGATAGAGCAATATTAAAATCATAGGCACCTGGTAACATAGGCTCAATACGTAAATGAACAGAAGTACAAGGAGAAATAGACAAATTTACAGTAATGTGATTTGACTTATATTGATAGTATAAGTCAAAAGTCAGTAAAGATATAAACTATGTGAACAAATAATTAACAGTAAACCTAACGGGCATATGTAGAACACTGTATCCAACAGCTCCAGAATGTACATTCTTTTTAAATTTACTGCTTGAGGTCATATGATGGCTGGAATATCGAGTTCAGGTCTGTCTTACTCTGTTGGCAGGTGCATACTCACAAGTGAGTTCACTACATAGGCCTCGGCACTGGGCTATTTGAGTGTTTCCATGAGCAGTTTAAGAGGTCTGGATGGAAGCTCCAATGCTTTTAATTTATTTATTTACTTTAAATTTATCTATCTATCTATCTATCTATCTCAATATCGCTGAGTTAGCATTTCTAATCTCTGGCTCACAGAAATGTTTGCTGAACTCTGGGCTTGTGCAGTGGCTAGGTACTTAACCCTTGTTTGAACACATCTGTTTGCTCAAGGAGAGTAAACCAGTCAACTCAAACGTCTTGTTTTCCTTCTAAGTGAGTGAATTAGGGTACGGGGAACATAAGAAATGACTTAGGAAATTTAAGACATCATAGAACTCTAACCTCCATGATAATATTTACATCAAAACCCCTGTTTCCCTTGCTGAGGAACCATTTCTGAAAATATAGCCCCCTATGATGAGGTTTTCTAATTCCCTCTTCCTGTAGGAGAAGAATCTAGATTTCTAGCCCCTTCTGAAGTCTATATTCTCACTGGGGAAGTTCTTCACTAAAGCTTGACTCAAATGCTTCCACCTCCCTGAGCCTCCATTCTCCCCCTTTTCCTAACTTTTTTTGCTATGAGCTTAGGCTCCCACTACTCCTTGGTATACCTCCTCTCTAGCCTTCTTTCTGTCTTGTTGATTTCTTTTCTTTCTTTTTTTTTTTTTTTAAATTGAGATAGAGTCTCACTTTGTTGCCCTTAATACAGTGCTATGGCATCATAGCTCACAGCAACTTCAAACTCTTAGGCTCAAGAGATTCTCTTGCCTCAGAATCCCAAGTAGCTGGGACTACAGGCGCCTGCCACAACACCCAGCTCTTTTTTTGTTTTAGCAGGCCCCGGCTGGGTTCAAACCCACCAGCCCTGGCAGCCCTGGTGCGTGTGGCTGGCACCCTACTCACTAAGCTACGGGCACCGCCATGTTGTTGATTTATTTTGATGTGTGATGGAACATGGAGAGCTAAGCCTACTAGCAAAAAAGAAATTAACTTGTGACACTGGGAACACGCTGCACCTTGCTTGTTATACTTGAATTTGGAGGTAGGAGGTGACTTGTTTCTCAACTACTGAGAACAGTGTGGAGTCATTTTACTCTAAATTATGCTGTTAAGTGAACAGTCTGGAGAATTGGAACTCTTCTGGTCTTGGTTTGGTTGGGGGTTAAGAGAGTCTGGAGCTTGAAGCTAAGTTAGAACGCAGGCATAGCATGTTTCATTTTTATTCAACCATCTGTAATCCTATGTGCATCCATCTACCTGTTGGAATTCATTTATTGGACAGGTCTCACCTTTGGTGGACCTTCCCTGAATCATTCTATTCCCTTTGTGCTCCTTCTTCCTTATTCCTATAATATTTATTGCCTTTTACTACTCTTAGGTCTTAAGCATATGTTTCCCGATAACTACTTAATATCTTCTCACAGGAAGTGACTCATCTCTCCCACTGGGTTCCCTGTTTTGCAGTTCAGGACTGAGTCTTGGAGATCTGTGTGTTCCCCATAGTACCTCATATAGCACCTTAAATGAGTTGCCTTTTCAGAATGGACCGATTCAGGACCTGATCGTTCTGTGTGGTTGGAGTAGTTTAGGGTGCTTGTCGGACCCCACCATCTCGGACAGTACATATAGGCATAGAGAAACCCCACATAGAAATATGAATAAATGACTAAATGTATTTTCTGGGGGGATGCACAGATCTCCAAGGGAAGAGATCTGTGGGAAGTTGAGTCCCCGAGGGGGGGAGGATGAAGGGAAGAAGTGCCTGGTTTAATCTAATTCTTCTCCTCATTAAAATGCCTTCTTGCAACTTGGTCTCTTTTCACAGAACCCTGCCATCAGCATCACTGAAAATGTTCTGCATTTCAAAGGTCAGTATCTAGGCAAATGCTCTCAGTTCTATACACAGTGAAGGAGGCGTGGTGGTTGGTTTTCCTTTATTTTTTATTTATGTTCACCTGTCTGATACTCTTGGGATAAACCAGATTGTTTTGAAAGATATGATTAGAAAAGTGGAAGAATTTGTTTAAAACCCTGCTTTCCCCGTGGAGAGGGAGTGGATACAGTGGGGGATGGGAAAAGAATCCTGAGCTCCAGATCAGGAGACCCTTTGTCTAGCTCTAATTCTGCCACTACTGACTTTTCTGGACCTATAAAGTGAAGATATTGGGTTATAGTCTGTTTCTCAAACTCGAGGACTCATGGACATCTGAGCATGTGTACACAGGCCCGTCAAGGGCTCATGGACTCCACATTGAGAAACACTTAAAGAATTAAATATGGTCACTTTAAGTGCTATTTGTCTCCATCACAGCTGTGAACAGAGATGCAGACACAACCACTGACCCGTGTGGCAGGACTTGATTATAAAATGGCCAACTAGATGATTCAGAATGTGCTCCTTTAAAAAAAAAAAGTTGTAATGAAAACAAAAAAATAGAAATTTTCTTGATGAGACTTTAGAGCTTCCTGCTGTTACACTTACAGACCAGTTTGAGAAACACTGCCCCCTAGCTGATGTCCAAGGCCTTTCTCCTGCTTTGACAGTGTGATTCTGTGAATCTGCCTCCATCTCCTGCTCCTCAGTTCATCGGCAGATTTTCTGCTCTGCCTGACAGGGTAGGTCTGTAGCACTGCTGCCCAGTGGAGTGGGATTCTCCCTGTTCTTTCTCTGTGCCAGTTCTTGGGGTTATCAGAGTACGAAGACTTTCTCCTTTACATAAGATTCCATCTACTCTAATACGCTTGCAGGGAAGTCTAGCCGGGCTTTTGTATCTACTTTTCAGGATGACAGTAGTGGTGGTAGCAGCTCAGGTTTGGAGGGAGTTACATATACACTTCAAAAGAAGTTAAAGTGATAAAAGTGGATCTTGCCTCTTAAGAGCATATAGACCATCCTACCTGAAGGAAGGAATTTATGATTTTAGAGAGTAATAGCCAACTGTAGAAAATACTGGGTTTTACCATGTATGGCCAGGTAAGGGAAGAGAGGCCCAGGAAGGAACTAATAGCAAACAAATCACATAGCAGAGGGGAGAGGGTGCCCAGCAGTGGCAGCCGGGCCCAGCAGTCTCTGGCACCCAGGCCTGGTGTCAGCCTGATTAGGGAAAGGAACCATGTCAAGGTACAGGGATGGGGCAATAGCCAACCCAGGATCTTCCTTCCCAGTCCCACCTGTCCTTTATAAAAAGATTGTATTTCTTTTCCCTTGTCCCATTGGGACATGCTGAGGAGAAGTCAGCTTCTCCTTCCGTTTTTTGTCCCTGGTTGAGAGGTTTTAGACGCAGAGCCATCTTCAAGACAGTCCAGCATTTTCATGTTCCCTGTGACTTCCCTTAACCCCAGTCAAGATGACACACCCAGCTGATTGTTTCTCTGCTCTGGATTTAGAGCCGAAGTAAAGGTAAAAGTTAAATTTATATCCACATGGTCCCTTTGGCTTTGCTTTTCATCTTTTTCCTGCCTGTTATTTGTGCTGGGTAGCATCAAGGCCACACTGGAAGATAAAGTAAATGCTGTGGAGCCGATCATCAGAGGATGTGGGAGATGAACTGCTGTCTAGAATTCAGCTTATCTCGCATTGAGTGGCCTCCACACATTTTGACGGGACCCATTAATACTGTATTTGTATACTTATCAAAGAACTACGCCAGGCTGACCTTTGGATGGCCTTGGTCTGCTCAACTTCACAGTAACCCACATTTCTTTCTTTGTAGCTCAGGGACATGGTGCCAAAGGAGACAATGTCTATGAATTTCACCTGGAGTTCTTTGACCTTGTGAAGCCGGAGGTATGTTCTTTCCTTTCCCACTTCTCTTCCCATTTTAGGAAATAAATACTGGTAGTTTAGTGAAGTGGGTAGCAAGGTTTGTGGGAGAGAAGAAGATAAAAACCAAAGATAGATTTCTGTTTTTTGGAACAGAGCCCAGATTTTAGTAACAAAGGAAAGGGAAAGTTGGAGAACCTGAGTTGAATGTGGGCTGTGCCATTTCTTAGTGGTATGATCTTGAACAAGTCTCTTTATTTTTTTGAATTCTAGTTCTCTTGTGTATTAAATGAAGGATTGGACTAAGTGATTTCTAGGGTCTCTTCCAGTTCTGGTGTTTTCTGATTTTAGTAATGGCAGAGGAATTTGGCACCCCCCGAGAGGAGAGTTACATAGGGTAGGTGAAGCCTGCCCCAGGGGTTTACTCTTATATGGCTTTGACATAGGGGCAACAAGAAAAATAGAAATTAGTCCAGGTGTGGTGGCTCATGCCTGTAGTCCTAACACTCTGGGAGGCTGACATGAGTGGATCGCCTAAGCTCAGGAGTTCGAGACCAGTCTGAGCCAGAGCGAGACCTCATCTCTAAAAAATAGCTGGTGTTGTGGCAGGCGTCTGTGGTCCCAGCTACTTGGGAGGCTGAGGCAAAAGTATCGCTTGAGTCCAGGAATTTGAGGTTGCTGTGAGCTATAACACCATAGCACTCAACACCTGGGCACAGAGTGAATCTCTGTCTCAAAAAGAAAAAAAAGGGAAAGAAATCAGAAATGGCTAGAAGCTGGGTGCTGAGATAACACAGCTCTAATTCCAGCTACTATGAAGGCTGAAGTGGGAGGATAGCTTGAGGCCAGGAGTTCCAGACCCTCATGGGTAACATAGCAAGATTCTGCCTGGAAAACAAAAACGGAAAAACAGTAGAAAGAGCTAAGGCAGCTTATGTTTAGAAAGAATGCTGGAAATAAATTGAAGTTTTTCTTCTTTTCAGAGCCTGAAGAAGCTTCACTAAAATGAAGGGAAAGATGAAATATAACATTATTCTAATAAATGATATTTCATTTTCTAGAATTACACTCTTGGCTCCTGGGGCTTGAGCTTATTGATCTCTCTGTGCAGACGCTTGGTTGTTCTGAGAAAGCATTTATAGTAAACAGTGGTTTAAAGAGCAGAGAACAAACCTGTCCTGGGGCTTGCTTTGGAGACAAAGGGAGAGGCCACATAGACAAACAGCTAGCTGAAATGACCTTGAAGAATTTGACTTTAGTTGGGAAGACTCCCCCGGTTGGCCCCTGTGGAAGAGCTGTAATTGATCTAGTACAGTTCTGCCCTTCATGCAGGCTTTTCTAAAAACAAAGGTTTGCTAAGCTAGGGACAGCCATTTTCTTTTTGTTTTTTTTTTTTGAGACAGAGCCTCAAGCTGTTGCTCTGGGTAGAGTGCTGTGGCGTCACAGCTCACAGCAACCAGCAACCTCCAACTCCTGGCCTTAAACGATTCTCTTGCTTTAGCCTCCCAAGTAGCTGGGACTACAGGCTCCCACAACACCTGGCTATTTTTTGGTTGTAATTGTCATTGTTGTTTGGGGGCCTGGGCTGGATTTGAACCTGCCAGCTCTGGTGTATCTGCCTGGCACCTTAGCCACTTGAGCTACAGGTGCCAAGCAAAGGGACAGCCATTTTCATGGGAGGAAAATTTGGAAGCCGAGGGTGTCCTTGGGAGGGTGATTGGACATAGAGCCTTGTGTCATGTGGCTCTTGCAGGAGGTTCATGCTAGTTCCCTCTAGGCTACTCAGGAACTGTCTACCCTCCTTAATCCGATATTCTTGTCATTCCCTGATAAAATTAGAGAAAGACATTGCTGTTCTTACCATTCTTCTGTATGCAAGCTTTTGGTCCTGATGTTCCCTTTGCTTTTTTTTTTTTTGGCCGGGGCTGGGTTTGAACCCATTACCTCCTGTATATGGGGCCGGCGCCCTACTCCTTTGAGCCACAGGCACCACCCTTGATGTTCCCTTTGCGTCAGGACCTGCTGGAGTAAAGCAGGAAGGGCAGCAAGCTCACGGTGCAGCTTCTCTGTAGAGCTGCACCAACCTGGTGCAGTGTTAGGGAATGGAGGAGGGCTCGCTCACATTCTCACTTTGTCTCCTAGCCGGTTTACAGACTGACCCAGAGGCAGGTAAACATCACAGTACAGAAGAAACTGAGTCAGTGGTGGGAGAGACTCACCAAGCAGGAGAAGCGCCCACTCTTCTTGGCACCTGACTTTGATCGTTGGCTGGATGAATCTGATGCTGAAATGGAGCTCAGAGCCAAGGTTAGTAAGGATCCTAGCATTTAGCCATTGAAGACAGAAATCACCAGGAATCCAAGTTAATTGGGCCACTTCAGATACCTCTCAGGGTCTGATAGAGTAGGGACAAAGTTTAAAATTTACTTAAACACACGGCAGCATGATTTTAGGGAAGCACTGACCATGTCTTTTGTAGACTGCCCCTCAATTGGGATTTGTTTGATGAGTTTCTTATGAGTAGACGGAGGTGATGGGTTTGGGGGAGGAAAACCACAGAGGTAAAGTGGCATTCTTATCATACCGAGAGCATATACTGTCAACATGACACATCACTGTTGATAATGACTTTGGATCAGCTCGCTTGAGGTGATGTTTGTTAGGTATCCCCACTGTAGCATTGTGTTCCCTGTGCCCTGCCTTTTCCTTACCATACTCTTTGGAAGGAGGTCACTGCGCACAGTTCACACTTAAGGAGTGGGAAATTATGCTTCCTGTCCTTTAGCTGGACTATCTGTATAATTTACTTCAAATTCTTTTGCACAGGACATTTATCTGTTCTTTCACGTTTATTTATGTCAGTGTGGACTCATGGATGTTTATTTTATTCTTTGAGTTATAATCTAATACTATGTTATTTATTTTGTTGCTCTGATTATTTCAGCTTTGGCCACTGGGCGCTCTTTCTTTCGGCTCTTGTGTCTTTTTGAGAAAGCTCTGTCATTGTGGGATTTTTTTTTTTTTTTGAGCATGCCCTTACTTTCTGGCACTGTAAGCTGCTCCTGGCTTCTATATTCCCTGCTCCAGCCCTAGAATAGCCATTTCTCCAAGGAGCTCTATTCTTTTTTTTTTTTTTTTTGGTAGAGACAGAGTCTCACTGTACCGCCCTCGGGTAGAGTGCCGTGGCGTCATACGGCTCACAGCAACCTCTAACTCTTGAGCTTACACGATTCTCTTGCCTCGGCCTCCCGAGCAGCTGGGACTACAGGCGCCCGCCACAACGCCCGGCTATTTTTTTTTTTTGTTTGCAGTTTGGCCGGGGCTGGGTTTGAACCCGCCACCCTTGGCATATGGGGCCGGCGCCCTACTCACTGAGCCACAGGCGCCGCCCAGGAGCTCTATTCTTTATATTGAAGAATAGTATTAGAAACCAAGATCTGGGTACCAGGTGTGTTTATTAGTGCTGGGGTGTCATTACTCTTAGGTCCTCCCAGCTGGCAGAACAAGGAAATACATGTGGGCATTCTAACCCATGCACAAACTTATAAGTATTTCTTTTCTTTTCTTTTTTTCTTTTTGAGACAGAGTTTTCATTTTGTCGCCCTTGGTAGAGTTCCATGGTGTCAGAGCTCACAGCAACCTCAAACTCTTGGGCTCAAGGGATTCTGTTGCCTCAGCCTCCTGAGTAGCTGGGATTACAGGCGCCCACCACATGTGGCAGTAGAGGCAAGGCCTTTTTTTAGAGACAAAGTCTTGCTCAGGCTGGTCTTAAACCCATGAGCTCAGGCAATGTACCCGCCTCAGCCTCCCAGAGTGCTAGGATTACAGGAGTAAGCCACCGCACCTGGCCTATAAGTATTTCTATATGTATCCATCTGTATTTTAATTATTATTATTATTTTTTGAGACAGAATCTCACTGTGTCACCCTCAGTAGAGTGCTGTGGCATCACAGCTCACAGCAACCTCAAACTCTTGCGCTTAAGTAATTCTCTTGCCTCAGCCTCCCAAGTAGCTGGGACTACAGCACCCGCCACAACGCCCAGCTATTTTTTTGTTATTGTTGTCATTGCTGTTTTAGCAGGCCCTGGCTTGGTTTGAACCCACCAGGCCTGGTGCATGTGGCCGGCACCCTAATCACTGAGCTATGGGTGCCGAGCCAGCCATCTGTATTTTTTAAATTTTTTTTTGAGACCAAGTTTTGCTATGTTGCCCTTGATAGAACTGTTGCTGTGGCGTCACAGTTCACAGCAACCTCAGACTCTTGGGCTCAAGCGATTCTCTTGCCTCAGCCTCTTGAGTAGCTGGGACTATAGGCGCCTGCCACAACGCCTGGCTATTTTTTGGTTGCAGTTGTCATTGTTGTTTAGCAGGCCCAGGCCGGGCTCTTACCCGCCAGCTTTTGGTGTATGTGCCAGTGCCCTACTCACTGAGCTACGGGCGCCAAGCCCAGCCATCTGTATTTTTATTAACCTGAATATGAGTTCATACTGATGTTGGAGACATAATCTTAGCTTCCAGAAAAATCATACAAAAAATTTGCAAGTGTTGAGAAATGAAATAGCAATCAACTTCCTGCCTTAAATTTCTGTTTAGTTTCTGTGACTGTGACAAATGTTCTGGATGTCCTTTCTAGCTCTAAGATTGCAAGATTGCCCTCTTGGCAGTTTGGAAACAGCTGATTGGTTTAATTCTGTGAACACTGGACGGGCACCCTGTGATGCTAATACTGCCCGGTGAGGCGGAGCCAGGCATTTGGAGCCTTGGACTAGGGCCTGTTCCTGATGCACTGAACACAGCTGGAGGGGGTGGCTTTGAGGGAGTCAGATTACTCTTCCAGCATGTGGACTTTTGAAAGCATCTAGGAATTCTTACTTGTGTTCTTGGAAAACTTTTGTCTAAATTCTAGGAAGAAGAACGCCTAAATAAACTCAGACTGGAGAATCAAGGCTCCCCTGAAAGTAAGTTGCCCCTGCCACCACGGTAGTTACCAGTTAACTTGTGCTAGCGGTGGGAGGATTGATGAATGTGGTGTGGTAAGAGCTAATGATTTCATCCCAGTGAAACATATGGGTGAGTTTCTAAGAATCCCTTTTAGATCCATTGCTTAAGGATGTACACCTGTATCAAAAGTCTTACCTTTAATGTTTCCTTTCTGGTTTGGGCATGACATCATCTGAGTACACCAAGGCTCATATAGCAGAACTGAAGAACCTGGACCAGCCTAATGCCTCATGGCAACCAAATCCCACAAAGACATGTGGAAATTACCACCTGGGTCCAAGGCTACACTCCTGCAGCCTGGTGTTTTTCTCCTAACTGTGATCAGGGCTGTGCCATAGTGTGATTGTCGGCCTTAAAGGTGGAGGGTATTCTGTGTAGTCCTGTTACTCATTAACCTTGTAAAGATCCATTTCTGTTCCTGTCTAACCACTTTCAAGCAGGAAGCTCTGAAAGTGTATTATCTTTTCGTGATTCAGTTAGATTAAATTCAGCAGCTGTCCATCATGTTCGTGCTATGTGGAAGGCATTGTACTAGGCCCTTGATGTGGCGACAGATGAGTCCATCGTAGCACCTGTGGGGGGATAATGCAGGTAGATAGAAAATGAACCCTCAAAAGCAGAATGAAATGAGGGCTTCTTTTTTGTCCTAAATCAAACTTTTGAAAGTTCTAGTGGCACTTATTTGGCATGCCATCAGGAAGGAAGGGGAAAGGTTTAGAGCAGTGGGTTTCCAAACTATGTTCCTTGGTACCCCAGGGGTTCCCAGAGATGCTTTAAAAGGGGTAGATCAAGCAAGCAGGTCTACTTCAGTTAGAGCAGCTCTCTTTCATGTTTTATGTGTTGGGCTTTTGAATAAGGTTTCTTTTGAAATGGAGTTTAAAAAAAGATTAGAGGCTGGGCGTGTGGGGCTTATGCCTGTAATCCTAGCTCTCTGAGAGGCCAAGATGGGAGGATCTCTTGAGCTCAAGAGTTCAAGACCAGCCTGAGCAAGAACGAGACCTGGTCTCTATTAAAAATGGAAAAATTAGCCAGGCATTGTGGCAGGCACTTGTAGTCCCAGCTACTTGGGAGGCCAAGGTAAGAGGATTGCTTGAGCCCAGGAATTTTTTTTTTTTTTTTTTTTTTTTTGAGACAGAGTCTCACTTTACTGTCGTCAGTAGAGTGCTGTGGCATCATAGCTCACAGCAACCTTAAACTCTTGGGCTCAAGTGATCCTCTTCCCTTCTGAGAAGCTGGAACTACCGGCACCTGCCACAACCCTGGCTATTTTTTTAGAGACAGGGTCTTGCTCTTGCTCATCCTGGTCTTGAACTCCTGAGCTCAAACATTCTACCCACTTTGGCCTCCGAGAGAGTTTGAGCTCAGGAATTTGAGGTTGCTATGAGCTATGATGCGATGGTACTTAACCAAAGGTGACAGAGAGAGACTCTGTCTCAAAAAATAAAATAGAATAAGATTGGAATAGCCTAAGTTAGAGGAATATTCTTTTAGAAAAGCAGAGGAAGGAAGAGGATTAGTGGTTGCAAAGAATAACAACATAAAAAGGCCACCTTGAGATTTAAATTAACTTGTTGGTGTTTTAAAGGGACAAATTTCAGAAATAGGTATAAATTCTAACATATGGATTTTTAGGGTGCTAGGTAAAGCCTTAACTGTTTTATCTAAGTTTCATACAGTTTCCTGATGAAGAATGTTCTTCATGGTGGAGAAGTGTAATGCATTTTGTGTTTTGAAGAACAAAGTTTTAATTAGTTAAATATTGCTGGAAGTCTGGCATTTTTTGGCTCCTTAGGGTAAGGTTGCTTTTGATCGTCTCTGTACTGTTGCTGTGACTATTTGAGCATCAGCCAAATGTCTGTGCAGCTTCTGTAGCCTGGGAATAGATGCATAGCAGCAGAGTCTGAACACTATTGCTCTTCTCTGGAGCATTGTCCTTTCCTTGCCCCACTCTGACTCAGCCAAGATTCTGTCTTTAACAGTGTAATTGGCTGTGTCGTCATAACCTCAGGATGGAGGCGGAATTAATGCCCCTTATTTCCTGCCTCTCAGTTGTCCTTCTTGGATTATGTTCTCATCTTACCCACCTTTCAAAGCCCAGATCAGATAACCAGTTTATCCATGTAGACTTGTGTGATACCTGCTTCCCCGGCCTGATGTCATTTTCTCCCCCTTGAAATGGTCACGAGATGTTACTTGTCTGTGTGGTACGTGTATTAGAGTTTTCAGAGTGTGAGCTTCGAGAGCAGCACTGGGCTGTCAACCAGTACCCTGGTCTGCACTTCACACTACCTTGCACATTGTAGGCGTTCAGTTCATACTTGGTTGAATGAATATTTGGACAAATATCAGGATTTTTATTTTTTTTTTGAGACAGAACCTCAAGCTGTTGCCCTGGGTAGAGTGCCGTAGCATCACAGCTCACAGCAACCTCCTACTTCTGGGCTCAAGTGATTCTCCTGCCTCTGTCTCCCAAGTAGCTGGGACTACAGGCGCCCGCCACAATGCCTGGCTATTTTTTGGTTGCAGCCGTCATTGTTTGGCGGGCCCGGGCTGGATTTGAACCCGCCAGCTCAGGTGTACGTGGCTGGTGCCTTAGCCGCTTGAGCCACAAGCGCCAAACCTATCAGGATTATTTTTTTCATTTACTGTTTCTACCTCTGTGAGCTAGCTTGACCTCAATGACTGTAAAGAAATCTAGAGAAGAAACTGTAGATTATACTGAAGTGACTAGAGCAGGAGCTGAGGAGATCTATTCTTCCTTTCTGTAATGCCTCCTATAATTGTCATACTTTGTCAGATGTTGTGGAAAAAACATAATACTCAGTATGGTTTTCCTATTCTCCCTTTCAATGACAGTCAACATGGAAGACTTCTGTGACCACATGTGTGGAGGTTTTTCTCCACACGCCAAGCAAACAAGTCAGTTCTGCCGCACACACCAGCTGAACACCCTCCAATTCATTCCTATGCTGTCTACCTGGAGACAGCTTCACCTCCCATAGGTTGAGGGCTCAGTCCACAGATTGCCCCCAGATACCAGCTGCAAGTCCAGGCCTCCAGAACTTCTGACTGACTAGCTATAAATTGAGGTTCCTACAGCCCCCTCCTTGGGTTTAGTTAATTTGCTAGAGCAGCTCACAGGAAAATGCTTACATTTACTGATTTATTATAAAAGATATTTCTTTTTTTTTTTTTTGTAGAGACAGAGTCTTACTTTATGGCCCTCGGTAGAGTGCCATGGCATCACACAGCTCACAGCAACCTCCAACTCCTGGGCTTAAGCGATTCTCTTGCCTCAGCCTCCCAAGTAGCTGGTACTACAGGCGCCCGCCACAACGCCCAGCTATTTTTTGGTTGCAGTTCAGCCGGGGCCGGGTTTGAACCCGCCGCCCTCGGCATATGGGGCCGGCGCCTTACCAACTGAGCCACAGGCGCCACCCTATAAAATATATTTCAAAGGATACAGATGAAGTGATGCATAGGGTGAGGTGTGGAGGAATGGGTGTGGAGCTTCCATGCCCCCCCACCCCGGATGAACTACCCTCCAGGAACCTCCATGTATTCAGCTATCCAGAAGCTTCCTGAACTCTGTGTTCTTGGGCCTTTTATGGAGACTTCACTGGAGAGGCATTGAAGCATGGTCAACCATGTCAAGATGTAATTGGACAAAAAGGGTTGGATCTAGATCAGGCAAGGCCTGTCTGCTTAGATTCTTCCTGGCCTGAGTGTGCAGCGTTCCTTCCTCTGGAGTAGGGGGCAGGACCCTATCTGGAATGAGAGTCTTAGGACTCAAAATCAGATTAGAGTCTTGCCTTGGGCAGGTGAAAGGAAGACGGGGGAAGGTCAGAGAGAGAGAGAGATTCTGTTTCCTGAGGCCTTCTTCTGAGGTCTAAATTGTCCTAACATTGTAATGAAAAACTGTAACAAGGGCTGTGGGAGTAGAGCCAGAAACCATTGGATGAAAACCAATATATGTCTCATGATATCACACTAGATGTAGTATTTTTTCTTGAGTTTGTTATGTGTGTATGCTTATCCCTCAAGGCTGTGAAAAAGACTGTTGAAACACACCTTGGAGAGCCATGTTCCTCATCATTTTTCCCTATGTGTTTTTCTACGTGAGTACAAGCCCAGGCTGGTAAAGATCTGAACCAGACATTTGTGTGGGAGCTTAGGGGCACATAGGAAGGAAAAAGGGGAGAATTCATCCAGACAAGTCCCCCCATACTCCTCTCCTGCTGTGACTGTTGCTTTTAACGGTACTGCTTTGCTTTGCTTTTCAGCTCTTACAAGCTTAAAGAAAGGATACCTGTTTATGTATAATCTTGTGCAATTCTTGGGATTCTCCTGGGTCTTCGTCAACTTGACAGTGCGGTTCTTTATTCTAGGAAAAGGTAAGTAAGAAATTTTGGGACTGATTTTTCCTTTCTCAGTAGTTTGGTCCACTCACTAAGGGTAATATTCTCAGCCTCTCCAGTAGCTGGGACGAGAGACTCAAACCACCCACTGTGTTGGGCTAAAGTTTTTTGTTTTTTTTGAGACAGAGTCTCCCTCTGCCACCCAGGCTAGAGTGCCATGGCATCAGCCTAGCCCACAGAACCACTGTGAGTTCAAACTCCTGGGCTCAAGTGATCGATCCTCCTGCCTCAACCTCCTGCGCAGCTGGGACTATAGGCACCTGCCACAATGCCCGGCTCATTTTTTCGTTGCAGTTTGGCCGGGGCTGGGTTTGAACCCGCCACCCTTGGCATATGGGGCCGGTGTCCTACTCACTGAGCCACAGGTACCGCCCCCAGCTGAACTTCTTAAGCTAAGTGGGAAAAGCAGCAAATTCTTAGGCTTGTCTAGAAACCACTGGGCTTGTCAAGCTCCCTATTGTGAAGCAGTTTTTATTAAATTAATTTTTTCCTAATTATAAAAATGTTAGTTACTCCAAAATCCAAAAATAAGACATCACACACACACACTACCATGATCTCATGAGAGCAGCAGGTTCCTGGCTCATGGCTTTTATAGCTAAGTATTTTTTAAAATACTTAGGACTGTAATATAACACTCATATGTGGCATTTGTTTTTTATCACATTGAATATCAGAAATTGCTTTCCATGTCAGTGAGGATACTTTTGCAGTGTTACTTTAAATGGCTGTATTTTGTGGGTTGCCAGACAGTTATTTATGCAGTTGTAAGGCATTTAATTGGTTTTAAGTTTTTATTATTATGAACAGTATTCTAGTAAACATTCTTAGAGCTAAATTGTATGTATCCTTAAAACTTCTTTTTTTTTTTTTTTTTTGAGACAGAGCCTCAAGCTGTCTGGGTAGAGTGCTGTAGCATCACAGCTCACAGCAACCTCCAACTCTTGGGCACAAGTGATTCTCCTGCCTCTGCATCCCAAGTAGCTGGGACTACAGGCACCCGCCACGATGCCTGGCTATTTCTTGGTTGCAGCCGTCATTGTTTGGTAGGCCCGGGCTGGATTCAAACCTGCCAGCTCAGGTGTATGTGGCTGACGCCTTAGCTGCTTGAGCCACAGACACCGAACCCCTTAATAACTTCTTTAGGAGAAATTTCTGAAATGGAATTACAAGATTGAAGGGCACATTATTGTTAAGGATTTTGATATATACTGCCAAATTTCTTTCTAGAAAGAGTGTGTTATTTTCCGCTATCACTATATAAGTTCTTGTTTTATTAGCATATAAATATCAGTACTTTAAAAAACCTATTTTCTAGTTATAAAAGTAATGTGCTGATTTAAGAAAGTTTGGAGCCATGAAGGCTACGTTGAACAGTTTGATGAGAATATTTCAGATTATATATGAAACCAGCACATTGTACCCCTTGATTGCACTAATGTACACAGCTATGATTTAATAAAAAAAAAAAAAAAAGAAGAAAAAGAAAGTTTGGAAAGGCCAGGCATAGGGGCTCTCTCCTGTAATCCTAGCACTCTGGAAGGCTGAGGCAAGTGGATTGCTCGAGCTCAGGAGTTTGAGAACAGCCTGAGCAAGACACTAGTGTGAGCTAGAGCAAGATGCTGTCTCTACTAAAATAGAAAAGACTAGCTGGGCGTGGTGGTGGGTGGTGGTAGACCCAAGTACTCAGGAGGCAAAGGCAGGAGAATCACTTGAACCCAGGAGTTTGAGGTTGTTGTGCACTAGGCTGATGCCATGGCACTCTACAATACACAGGGCAAAAGAGTGAGACTCCATCTCAATAAATAAATAAATAAAGTTTGGAAAATGGGGGAAATTGGGGATGGTGGTGTGGGGAGGGGGAAGTTAACAAGCCTGTGTATGTCCCATTACTATTTATATTTACATATACAGTAGAACCTCCATAGTTGACCACCTCCCTACATTGACCACCTTCTTAAGTTGACCTAATTTTCATAGATAGGACATGCACCACATGCACTCAATGGAAGTTCCTTTTGTTGACCACCTCTGGATGTTAACCAGCTTGTTAGAGTCCCTTGAGTAGTCAACTTACAGAGGTTCTACTTATTTCCTTCTAGGCCTTTTTTCCCCTGCAGTTAAAACATTATAATCAGACCAGGTTTGGCGGCTCATGCCTATAATCCTAGCACTTTGGGAGTTCAAGAAATTAATACGCTATCTCTACAAAAAAAACAGAAAAATTAGCTGGGTGTGGTGGACTTAGGAGGCTGAGGCAGGAGGATCACTTGAACCCAGGAGTTTGGGGTTGCTGTGAGCTATGATGATGCCACTACACTCTAGCCTGGGTGTAAGGGCAAGAACCTATCTCAAAAGAAAAAAATTATAATTGTACCATATATACAATTTTATATCCTGTTTTTTTTTAACTTATAAGCATTTTAATGTTAATATTTTTTCTAATATTGTGTTAAAAACCAGATTTATATTTCTGAATTGAAACAAGCCAGCATAAATGTCCCATAAAATCAGAGGTAGAACAAGAACATCTAATTTTTATTTAACATATACCAAACCTTTTTTCTCTAAGAGATGTGGTCTTGTTATATTGCCCAGGCTGGTCTTGAACTCTTAGGTTTAAGTAGTCCTCCTGCCTCAGCTTCCTAAGTAGCTGAGATTACAGGCGCACACCACCATGTCCAGCTCATAGGACAAATCATACCTCATAAGTTTTTATTTCAAAATGAGGGTGTCCTCCTTTTTCTAAGATAAATACAGTTGGTTCAGGAAAAATACCACTTAAAATAAAACCCTTAAAAAGGATATCAGAATTTCATTTTAAATGGTAACAAAAAGATTTGATTGGGACTTTTATTTTTTGTCATGAAAAGTGATATTTTAAATTATGAAAATAATTCTTTTTATCTTAAATATAACAAAACTGAAATAATTTGGCATTCATTCCTTCAAGAAAAGAATTAGTTGAATTTTGAGCTTATTTATTGGTGGAATTTTTCTGACAAAATTATACAATAATGTACACCATTTTTCATTTCACAGTTGACTGCAGTAGGATCATAAATTGGATAATTTTTGCAAAAATATTGGAGAGGCTCTTGGTGTTTTTGGAAAGACCTCTTTTATTCTTCTGATTTTTTTTTTTGAGACAGAGTCTCACTTTGTCACCCTTGGTAGAGTACCATGACATCACAGCTCATAGCAACCTCAATCTCCTGTGCTTAAGCGATTTTCTTATCTCAGCCTCCCATGTAGCTGGGACTACAGGTGCCCACCCAATGCCCAGCTATTTTTAGAGACATATCTCGCTCTGACTCAGGCTGGTCTTGAACCTGTGAGCTCAGGCAGTCCACCCACCTCGGCCTCCCAAGTGCTGGGATTTCAGGCGTGAACTGCGCCTGACCTTTATTCATGTGATGTTTAAACTCTTCTCTTTTGAGGCTCCTGCAGTGTTATCTTTCTTGTAACTGGCCTAACTCCACCACAATCTCGTTCATCTGTATCTTTATGTACCTATCATTAGAACAGCTGTCTGTAATTAATGTAAGTGACTTTAGGAGTATGATTTGTAATTTCATTTTGCAATCTTTGTTCTTGTTGTTGAATGTTGCTGACAGTGGAGAATAATGATGGACCAAGAGCTCGATGCAATGAATAGGCCTGTTCTTAAGTGGGAATGGATATTTTAATAGAGGCTGATTTTATACATTGTTGGCTCATTAGAGATGATTTATCACCTATAATTTTTGCTTTTCTATGCAGCCTCTTAACTCTAAATCTAAATTAATTTACATTAGAAATATGTGGAATTTGATTCCCTTTATCAGTGATTTCATTTGGTGCCCTTTCGCCTTCCTCGTAGGCATTTGGAAACTCCAAATTTGGGGATGTTGGTTGGTTGTCACATGACTTAGAGGCTACTTGTATTCAGCAGGCAGGGAGTCAGGAATCCTGAGATCTCTGCAATGTGCAGGACAAAAATTATTGTCCAAAATGTCGGTGGTGCCCTGGTTGAGAGAGACTGCAAAGAAGAATGTAGGAATGGAGGATGTTAAGATAGGGTCAGTATGAAAAATAAAGGATTTTATTTTACAGACCATTCAGATTTAATACATTCGCTAACCTCATAGAAGCAACAACTATCATTTTAAAATATTATAATCTATCAACTGTCCATTATAGTTTCATCAAAATGTCCATATTCTTGGATATGTACACTGATTCTGTTGTAATGAATGCACTTAGAAATAGTGTTTCAGAGAACACTGTTGTTCATAAAGCTTTTTTTAAAAGTCATTTTAGATTTTTTTTTTTTTTTTTTGTAGAGACAGAGTCTCACTTTATGGCCCTTGGTAGAGTGCCGTGGCCTCATACAGCTCACAGCAACCTCCAACTCCTGGGCTTAAACGATTCTCTTGCCTCAGCCTCCCGAGTAGCTGGGACTACAGGCGCCCGCCACAACACCCGGCTATTTTTTTTTTGGTTGCAGTTCAGCCGGGGCCGAGTTTGAACCCGCCACCCTCGGTATATGGGGCTGGCGCCTTACTGACTGAGCCACAGGTGCTGCCCGTCATTTTAGATTTTTAAAATTAGGATAGATTTTCAGAAGTCTGAAGCTACAAATACAATTAAGGTTTTTGAAATCTAAATTTATTCAATACTTTCACCTCTGCATTTATTTATAATTACACAGTTTTAGAGTTTTGAAAAGGCTACATTGCATTCCATATATGTCATAATAGTTTTAGCTTTAAATTGGATGAAATCACGAATCTAAAAAGGGTTATGTCTGTGTTTGGTACATAGATTTTTCAGAATATACTAACTGAATGAAGTCTAGATGTGCCTTTTTCTTGCCTTTCAAAAATTAGAAAAGGGCCAGGTGTGGTGTCTTAGGCTTGTAATCCTAGCATGGTGGGAAGCTGAGGCAGGTGGATCGCCTGAGGTCAGGAGTTTGAGACCAGCCTGAGCAAGAACAAGACCCATCTCTCTAAAAAAAAAAAAAAAATAGCTGGGCATTGTGGCAGGCACCTACAGTCCCAGCTACCAGGGAGGTTGAAGCAAGAGAATTGCTTTGAGCCCAAGAGTTTGAGGTTGCTGTGAGCTGTGATGTCACAGCACTCTACTGAGGGTGACAAAGTGAAACTCTTTCTCACAAAAACAAAAAAAAAATTAGAAAGGGAACACTGCTCCTGTAATCCCAACTACTAGGCAGGCTGAGGCTGAAGGATTGCTTGGGCCCAGTCTGGGCAACATCTAGTTTGAAACTTGAATCTAACTGGATGTTTGTTCTTCCTTTCCTACAGTTCCTTTCATGTGAGATGTAATTTGAGAAGTAATCTGTTGGAATTGCAACTTGATTTACCCTTAATCTGTATTTGTGCCCATAGAGTCCTTTTATGACACATTCCACAGCGTGGCCGACATGATGTATTTCTGCCAGATGCTGGCACTTGTGGAAACTATCAATGCAGCAATTGGAGTCACTACGTCACCAGTGATACCTTGTCTTATTCAGGTATTAAATATCTGAGCTCAAGGGTGGGGGACAAAAGAGTTCATTATTTATCTAGTAGGTATGTCGCACTTGGCCAAGAAGTCCCAATTAGCAAAAACACCTAGTTCCTGTGTATTCGTTGTTTTATCTGAACAAAAGGAAAAATTTTAAACTTCAAGGATATTTTCCAAAAGTAGACTTTTAACATTTCAGATCTATTTCCTTTTTTTTATGACATCCTCATGAAATCACAAAGTTATAGAAAGAGCTTTAAATCTCAGGGAATTCGATTCTCAGGCAGGAGTAGAAGAAGCTACCTTCAGTTTCCTTAGAAATGTGTTGGTTTCCTCCTGCGTGGGTAGATGATGGCAGACAAATACCTAGGAACTCTTTTCACTTTGGAAATGAGCAGCTTCCAGTCAAAGATTGTAAAACCAAAGAAATGAGGGATTATAAGCAAGACACAGAAACAGAAGAGCCTTGCCTAGGTACAGTGGGATGTACCTGTAGTTCCAGCTACGTGGGAGGCGGAGGCAGGATGATTCAGATATTAGTATTATCAGATTCAAAGAGAAGATAATCATGTTTAGAGAGAGCGTGACTATTTGAGGAGGAAACAAGAACCTACACAGTAAGTCAGCAGGTCCAACATGATGGCTTACGCTTGTAATCCTAGCATTCTGGGAGACTGAGGCAAGAGGATCCCTTGAGCTCATGAGTTTGAGACCCGCCTGAGAAAGAGTGGTGAGGTGCCCCCAACCCCGTTTCTACTAAAAGTAGAAAAATTAGTCAGGCATTGTGGTGGATGCCTATAGTCCCAGCTACTTGGGAAGCTGAGACAGGAGGATTGTTTGAACCTAGGAGTTTTTGGTTGCTGTGAGGTAGGCTGATGCCACAGCACTCTAGCCTGGGCAACAGAGTGAGACTTTGTCTCAGACAAAACAAAACAAATAAAAGAATAAGCAAGCAGATGTGATAAGGAGGCAAATAGGCCTATTAATGGCAAATATAGTAATCAAAAAAAATTTTTTTAGAGTAATCAAATTTTTATTTATTTATTTATTTTTGAGACAGAGTCCTACTCCATCCCCCTGGGTAGAGTTCTGTGGCATCATAGTTCACAGCAACCTGAAGCTCCTGGGCTCAAGAGGTCCTGTGCTTCCGCCTCCTGAGTAGCTGGGACTACAGGCACTTGCCACAATACCTGACTAGTTCTATTTTTAGTAGAGATAGAGTCTGGCTCTGGCTCAGGCTGGTCTCAAACTGCTGAGCTCAGGCAGTCCACCCGTCTTAGCCTCCCAGAGTGCTAGGATTACAGACAGGTGTGAGCCACCATGCCCAGCTAGTAATCGCATTTTTAAATTTAATGGATAGTTTTTTGCTTTTTTTTTTTGAGACAGACTGTCACTATGTTGCCCTCGGTAGAGCACCATAGAATCACATCTCACAGCAACTTCAAACTCTTGGGCTTAAGCGATTCTTTTGCCTCGGCCTCCCAAGCAGCTGGGACTACAGGCGCCCACCACAATGCCCGGCTATTTTTTTGTTATAGTTGTCATTGTTTGGCAGGACTGGGCTGGATTCGAACCCGCCAGCCCCAGTGTATGTGAGCTACAGGCGCCGAGCATAATGGATAGTTTTTGTAGTTAATTAGACACAGCTGTAGAGAAAGTCAACTATTTGAGATTCCGAATAGAGAGCACAAAAGCACAAAATATAAAGACATAATTTTCTTGATGTAAGACTTAATATTATAACAATGTTAGTTCTCATATTTACTTGTAGATAAATACAGTTCCAGATGTAGTCTAAAAAATCTTGGACTATGACAAGAGAATTCTAAAGTTTTATGAATAAGCAGAAGTTTACCCAGGATAGTAGTACTATTTTCAATAGCTAAAATGTGCAAGCAACTTAAGTGTCCATGATAGACGAATAGATTTTAAAAATGTGTTATATGTATACAATGGAATATACAGCCTTAAAAATGAAGGAAATTCTGACACACCTTCCAACATGAGCGAACCTTGAGGACATTATGCTAAGTAAAATAAGCCAGTCACGGAACATCAAGTGCTTCATGGTTCTACTTATGTGGGGTACTTAGAATAGTCAAAGTCACAGAGGAAGAAAGTAAAATGGTGTTTGTCAGGGGCCGGGGGAATAGGGAGTAATTGTTCAATGGTCATAGTTTCAGTTTTACAAGATGAAAAGTGTTGTGGAGATGGGTGGTGGTGACGATTGTACAACACTGTGGATGTATTTGATACCACCGAACTATACACTTAAAAATGGTTACAGTGGTAGATTTTATGTTATTTGTATTTTACCACAATAAAAAAATATAGAGGGAAAAAAAACAGCGAAGGGCCAGGAATATTCTTCTAGGAAGAACCCAAGTTAGGGGACTTACCCTATAAGAAATCAAGGCTATATAACGATTTAGTAAAGCTAGGTGCCGTAGCTCCTGCTTTAGTCTTAGCTATTTGGGGGACTGAGGGGAGAGAATTGCTTGTGCCCAGGAGTTGGAGACGGTCAAGAGTACAGTGTCTATCACAGGCAGGAATGCTTTTCAGCAGTGAACGTGAATAGACTGTACCACATCATCAACGTGGATGAGACGCTGGGCTGTAACTCTGAATAAGAAGCAAGTCATAGAATGATATATACAGCTTGGTTTCAAAAGTTTTAAAAACAAACAAAATGAAACGATGTACAGTTTAGGAATGCCTACCCAAACACCAACTTGTAAAAGAAAAACATGGTCAACACAGAATAGTAGTTACCTATGGGGGGTGGTGGTGCCATGCTTGTAGAGCTCTGTTTTCTAACTTGGGTTATGTATACCCAAATGTTTATTTGGCAATATTTTTTAAACTGTGTTTGAATATGTGTGTATGTGTTTAATATACAATTTATGACATTTCCACACACACACAAATGCTGTACCTGTCTCGTCACAAAGTCTGGGTGGACACTTTGATTTATTTTAAAACTGGAGCAAGATTCAACTAGTTGAGCTAAGTCATTTCCATTTACCTTGGATGTAGTGGGGTTAGGTTTCAGATGGCTCATGATGTAACTTTATATATGTTTTATTAACTTTTTTCTCTCTTTTGGGTCTCTTTCTAATAGCTTCTTGGGAGAAATTTTATTTTGTTTATCATCTTCGGCACCATGGAAGAAATGCAAAACAAAGCTGTGGTTTTCTTTGTGTTTTATTTGTGGAGTGCAGTTGAGATTTTCAGGTGGGTAGAGATGCCAGGCTGATGATTAAATGCTTCTCCCTCTCTGGAGCAGCTCTGTTCTCCAGGGAGTTGCTGTCTCAGCCAGAGACTCACTTGGTTTGGTGCTCGGATTATGACTGTGGAGGATTCTAGCTGCATTTATGTGCTCTGCAAAGCTGACGAAGAGTTTTTTCAAAGTAGCCATCGGATGATTATACCAGCCTGGGCATTAGGGAAGCAGAGAGCCAGAGAAATGGAAGACCCATCTTACTGTGGCTTCACAACCTTGCTGTTTTGGAAAGAGAGGACACATCCACATATAAAAATTCTTGAAAGGGCTAAAGAAGCATAAGGTTGAAGAAGTAATCCAGGTTGAATGGAGCTAATTAAGACTAGCCTTCTAGAAGGGATGATATAAATGAATCTTATACTATAAGATTACTGAAGTTTGTTTGCTTATCTGTTTTTTCTATTCTCACTTGTCAGTAGAAGAAATATCTCTTAAAAACTTGATCCAGTTGTAATTGGTCTTTACCAGACTGTACATGTTCTGTATTTCTTCCTAGTCAAGTGGAGCATGAATTTTGTGAATGAACTCTTCAACTCTAAGTTTGGTGGTGTTTTTTTTGTTTTTTTTTGGTAGTCTTTGGCCGAGGCTGGGTTTGAACCCACCACCTCCGGCATATGGGGCCAGCGCCCTACCCCTTTGAGCCACAGGCACCACCCAATTTGGTGGTGTTTTGACAAAGTTGGTCATTGAGAGGGAGAACAGGCAGGAGCAGCCTTAGATTGTGTCTTGACTGCGGTCCCGGCCCCATGGCATCCAGTGTGCCTCCAACATACTTAATGCAAAGGTGAAGCATGTTACAGGTCCATAATGTTAACTTATTGTTTGGGAAGAAACAATTTTCTTTTCTTATGAGATTTCTTTTAGAAAAGAGTATGTCTGATTCTAAATTAAAGGTCTTTTTTGTAGTTTTCAATTTTGATAACAATTCATTTATCTGAAGCTAACGTGTCTGACTTCCTTACCCACTGGGAACACAGATCAGAACTAGCAGTACAGGGCGGCGCCTGTGGCTCAAAGGGGTAGGGTGCCGGCCCCATATGCTGGAGGTGGTGGGTTCAAACCCAGCCCCGGCTAAAAACTGCAAAAAAAAAAAAGGCTCAAAGAACTAGCAGTACAGCCAAAGGCTTCTGAGCATCCATCCAGTCCATATACTAAACAAAGAGGGTTCCTTTGCAACCTAACTTAGTCCTCCATTAGGGAGAGTTCACATCCTTTGAACATTTAGGGAGTAGCAAGATGGGAGTTTGTGGGTAGAAGGCCTAGGATCTTTCTTTAACTTGAATTATATTCTAGGGTCGCATTTAGAACGATGAAGTGGCTTTTAACACTGGAATTGCTTATTTTCACCAGGTACCCCTTCTACATGCTTTGCTGCATTGACATGGATTGGAAAGTGCTCACGTGGCTTCGTTACACCATGTGGATTCCCATATACCCGCTGGGATGTTTGGCAGAAGGTACTTTCGGGAATTCTAGGTCTCATAGGTGCTCAGCCATTTCTTCCCTCTCTGCCAGACTTCTGACAAACAGAAAATTGGATTTTGGAGGGATTTCTTTCTAGTGGCTTCCTTCAGACTCTGGGTACCCACACTGTTCCAGGGAAGTAGCTCATTTGGAAAGGTTAGGAAGCCATGTGGGCATATACTGCATGCTTATAATTTATAGGATATTTTTAATATTACAAAGCTGGTCTTACTGATAACTTTATTTTATTCTGACAGATACTTGAATGAGGTAGGTAGGGATTTTTCACTCCATTCTCTAGAATAGGAAACTGAAGTCCAGCGCCATGACTGTTCCTCATTCATCCTCTGTTGACATCTTGGAATTTTATCACTTAGGAAAAAAAGGGGGAAGGAGAAGAGGGATGAGCTTTTTCTACAAAGGGAGGAGGAAGGATTTCCAATAAACCCAAAACTGAAACTTTGAGGTCTAGGGCCTGGAACTGTCACTAGATGGGACTTTCATTTGCTTCCAACAAGTTCTTATTTCCTTTTGCAGCTGTTGCAGTGATCCAGTCCATTCCAATATTCAATGAGACAGGAAGATTCAGTTTTACGTTGCCATATCCAGTGAAAATCAAAGTTAGATTTTCCTTTTTTCTTCAGATTTATCTTATAATGTTATTTTTAGGTAAGTATTGGTTCTGTAATACAGGGGGTAGAGTTTGATGATTGCAAAACTTTAAAGTTTTTGTTTTTTTTTTGCAGTTTCTGGCCAGGGCTGGGTTTGAACCCACCACCTCCGGCTTATGGGCTGGCGCCCTACCCCTTTGAGCCACAGGTGCCGCCCAAAACTTTAAAGTTCTTATTAAAATTCTTGTTTCCAAAAGAGTAGTTTAGAGTTAGAGAGAGCTTACTATGTAGGGAGTGCTTTTAAGATAGAGTAAGAAGCTCATTTTACTTTTACTAATTTTGGTAATACAGTCCTTATGCAGAAGTTATAGAGATGATAATAACCACTGACAGACAGCAAAGGAAGGAAGAAGGTGACCATGTCCTCTGAGCAGCCCAGGGTTGCCATAAAGCCTTCTGTCTAACGGTGGGAAAGCCTCTGCTCCTCATGAAAAACCTTCCTTAGAGTTTATGTTTATATGAAATCATAAATTCCTGCCTTAATTCATAAAAATAAGAACTAAAAGCAGAAGAAATAAATCTAAATTATACAAATCTCAGAACTTTAAAAGCCGTCCTAACTATAAGGACTCTTTCTTTATTTGGTTTTTATTTTTAGTAATTGATGTTTGATTTTTTTTTATAAGTACAACTGTATATAATCCTACCTATATTATATGTACTATATACATAGACATGAAAAGACATATACCCTTAAAGATAGGCTAGTTATGACTTGAGAAAAAGAAATTTTTTTTCTTACAAGAGCAGGCAATTTAATATTTGTTGATTTTAATATAATAATGAACAAAATGAAAATGATCAGAATTGGAGGAATTTTGTCATTAAATATATTTGGGAGAAGAAAAAATTGATTATCATACATAGAACTTCACATGTTTGAAGACAAGACAGCCTCCTAACTGTAAGGACTCTTTAAAGTGCTGGTACATTTTAATGTTAATTTATGTAATTGTTCCTGCTTTATTTCACAAAAGACTTGAGGTGGCCCTGAACAAGCACAGCTCTCTGGTTTCTTAGCCACAGAAGGTGTAGTAGTAGGTAGTAGTTCTCCATTGCTGTGTGAGAAATCACCCCAAAACTCAACAGCTGCAAACAGCACACATTTGTCATCTCACACAGTTGTTGAGGGTCAGGAAGCAGCCTGGCTGGGTGGCTCTGGCTCAGGGTCTCTCATGAGTTTCCGTCAAGCTGGCAGCTGCGGCTGTGCTTTCTAGAGACTTGACTGGGGCTGGAGGGTCTGCTCCAAGCTCACTCTGGTGGCTGTTGACAGGAGGCTTTCATTTCTAGCCACAGTAGCTCTCCGTATGGCTGCTTATGGCCTAGCTTCTTCCCCCAGAGCCAGTGGTCAGAGAGAGAACCAGAAGCCACAGTTACTCTTTAGAACCTAACCTCAGAAGTAATGTAGCATCATACCAGTGTAATTTGGGTTGGCTTGTATGATGAGACTACATGAGGGTAAGAAATAACAGGAGGTGTGGGAATCATTGGGATCGTCTTGGAGGCTGGCTACCCCAGACTGAGAGGAAGGCTGCAAAAAGGAAGCATGGGAAGCCAGAAAGCCAGGGGGTCATGGTCATTTAGTATTAAGGGGGAAGAGACCTATACCATAGCTTTAGGAACCCTTAGCATGTCAGTACATGGCAGGGGTACGGTTAAATAATATATATCCTGGGTCATTTGCAAAAGGTTAAATTTTATTCTACTTCTTTATATTTTCCATTTCAGCAAAGGGTGTAATCTGTTTCAGAAAGATATCTAACCAAAAATGTTATTTGGCTTTTTTTTTGTGGTGGGTACCTGTAATCTCAGCTACTGGGGAGGCTGAGGCAGAAGGATCCCTTGGACCCAGGAGTTTGAGGTTGCTGTGTGTTAGGCTGATGATGGGGTACTCTAGTCTGGGCAAGAGTGAGACTTTGTTTTGAACAAAACCACAAAACAAACAAACAAAAGAAAGTGATAATGAGGAATAAGTATTGGAATGACTCTTTTTTTTTTTTTTTTGTAGAGACAGAGTCTCACTTTATGGCCCTCGGTAGAGTGCCGTGGCCTCACACAGCTCACAGCAACCTCCAACTCCTGGGCTTAAGCGATTCTCTTGCCTCAGCCTCCCGAGTAGCTGGGACTACAGGCGCCCGCCACAACGCCCAGCTATTTTTTGGTTGCAGTTCAGCTGGGGCTGGGCTTGAACCCGCCACCCTCAGTATATGGGGCTGGCGCCTTACCGACTGAGCCACAGGCGCCGCCCTGTTTGAAAGTTTTATAATAAGAATCTTGGGGGGAAATTAAATTGTAAGCCCACTGAGGAAACATTGGGTTGTCGCTAGTGTATTGTGACTAATTTGTTGTAAGTTGTGCTTCCTGGGCAGCTGCAGAAATCGTAGTGCTGTGAAGTAAGAAAAACAGACAGCTAGAGACTGTCCCTGCCCCAGGGGCTTCTGGGTATAAGTAGATAAAGATTCTCATTTCTAATCAGCCTCTTCTTTTTTTCAGGGTTATACATAAATTTTCGTCACCTTTATAAACAGCGCAGACGGCGCTACGGACAAAAAAAGAAAAAGACCCACTAGGAAAGAGAGATTTAGATGGCTTCTTGCCAGTTGAGCCTAATCTGTGATTCTTACAGTTTTACCTTCTTGTACCAATGTAAATGTATTTTTTTCTTTTTTAAGTTAAACCATTAAATTCTCGGTGAGGCTATCTTCCTTTTCCCCGTAACATTCCCGAATTTACTGTATTATCTTGGTGTAGTACTTGCATGACATGGATTCCTGATGTCTGATGACAGGTTCATTCTCGTGCATTCAGTTAACAACAGCAAAATGCTCAGCCCCCCAGCCTACTTCCTGCCCAGCCTCTTTCGTACATGCCAGAGTTACTCTTTCAGTGCTCTGTCTTTACATCGTACTGACCATTCTTACAGTTGGCATTTGTTCTTTTTAGCTATTGCTTGTGAAAAAAGCAAGATTATGTTCCTCTGTAGAAGGCTGTTAAAAGTGACTCAGGTAGGACCTAATATATTTCGTACCCAGGGGATTACTTGTTGAGTAGGGTGGCACTGATGTTTTGAAAATGAAGTGGATACAGTCATTGATAAAATATTTCTGAGTCAGAGTGGGGCTAAAGAACCTATTTGGGGTATCTTTTGGCATAACATCTCTTATTTCAGTGTGGGCTTAGAAGAGACACAGGATGATAGGAGCAGACCCAGTCAGAACCTTGGAACACTATGACCGCTTCATTCCTAGCTGAATCAGAACTAGTGTCAACACTAGAGACAGACAAAACATAGTTTAGAAAGCAGTGAAACTCTAAGAGTTGCAAACCCAAATGGCAGCAGGGGTCAGAAGGGAACACAAATACGCAGGTCAAACTAGTAATACTACAGCTGCTGGCAACGCAGCCTGTGACAGACTGGAAGCATCAGAGGCGCCAAACCCACCTCCAAATTCTTGCCTACGCTGTACACAAACCTAGAAATGTGTCCGGCGTCCTTCTCTGCATTGGCTGAGTCTGTTTAACTCAGGTTTTTGTCCGAGTGAGTGGTGGGACTGTGTATTTTTGAATAAACCTCAAAAACACTTGCTTTTATTCTGCTGTTGTTAGACTGGCTTTTTTACCTGTCTGTAGTAGGATGCTGAAAACAGAGTGGGAACTTTGAGTGGATACTAGGCAAGGATACAAGGATTCTAGGCAAGAAACCCAACAAAAGTGGAACTGAAAAAAAATCTAGACATCTGGTTAGCCATTGTAAAAAAAAAAGTTTCCTCTAAAACATTCCAAGTAAAATGTGTTAGAATTAACACTCGTATAAAAGAATTTAAGGCATAAGCTCTTTCTGTTCTGCCATTTCCCCTGTTCCTGGGGGAAAGGAGACCCATGAGTTAATGCCGTTTCACTGAGCCCTAAATGGAAACTTAGTTTGACCTAAAACAATGGATTAGGATAGGCTGGCTGATTTTCTAAAAAGTTCATAACACTGAAGGATGTTTTGAATGTGTGTAACATCTGTTAACACTTGTTTATTTTGATTTCTGATGTTCTTTCAACTATGTGTATTGGGCATATCAGCTTTGCAGTAGACTAGGCTGCATTGTCGTGGCAAAATTCTGTATTCCTAGTGATTGTTACAAACCCCTTTATTGCTGTCTGAGAAAGTGAAAGGTTGTGTATTTCTATTAAAACATTTACAATCAAAATCCTAATAACCTGTGCTCTAAGTTCATTTAATCGAATGGTTTTCCAGCTGTTAATGATAAAATTACTTTGCTCCGGCAAAATAGTTATGTTCAGCACATGAAACCAAAAATAGTTGCTCTGGCCGAGCACAGTGGCTCATGCCTATAATCCTAGCACTCTGGGAGGCCGAGGCAGGTGGATTGCCTGAGCTTAGGAGTTCGAGCCCAGCCTGAGCCAGAGCAAGACCTCATCTCTAAAAATAGCCAGGTGTTGTGGAGGGCCTGTGGTCCAAGCTACTTGGGAGGCGGAGTCAAGAGAATCGTGTAAGCCTGAGAGTTTGAGGTGTGAGCTGTGACGCCATGGCAAGCTACCGAGGGCAACAAAGTGAGACTGTCTCAAAAAAATAAAAAAGTTGTTTGGATGAAGCCTGAGGGAGTTAGACCAAAGTTGGTGCATAGAGCAATTGGAAAAGCATTGAAAGCATTGATGTTGTAAATAAAGCCTTGAGAAGTTGCCTAAGGTCATGTTTTATCCATGGCCATGATACTGACTGTATTTGGCATCAGGAATCTGAATCTGCTGACCAGAATTCTGCTTACGCAATGAAGCCTAATCAGTGTCAGGAACATGGAAGTCAATATGGAATCCAAGAAAACCTCATGATGTATGCCATTTAGAAAGAGGAAATTCAAGTGGTAGGGCAGACCAAAAGGCAAAGGAACATCAGTTTCACAGTGAAACCATCTTATAAAAAATCCAGTATTTTATTTTCATTAAAAAAAAAAAAAGTGAAGAAACTGGAATCATTTATACATGGTTGTTCTTTAAAAGTCTGTATCTCAAAATATGCCAAAAGCACCTAAGGTCCACGACCACAATTTGCCCAAGTCCTAAGGAAAGTTCTGAAACTTAGTGGTGTTAGGTTTGCACTTAGCAAGCCCATAACAGTCTGAGTTGCTCATCCCAAGAACAAAGCTTGAAAGTGCCTTTATGGTTGAGATAGAAAACTGGAGAGAAGATGCTTTCAGGGATCCAGAGAACCCTTGCCAGTCAGGTTTCCTGAGGAAGGCAGGGGACCTCTGTGTTGTTCAGTCATTCCACCTTCTTAGCAGATGTGCCCATCATGGGAACAACAGCTACTATTAGGGCTTAAAGATTCTAAGTCCCCAGAGCTAAAGTTAAAGCTCGATCAGCCGGACCACTGTCACACTAACAGTCACTGAAAACAGCCTCCCTGAGTCAGCTTCAGGGAGGTGTTTGAGTGGGTATTCCAGAGGTGAACATACTGGAAACTAAATCATTTTCAATTGAAATGAAAAAAGAAGGCTCCAAGAGTCAGCTTCACATTCTGTCTGCGCTGCTCCCAGAGAAGTCTGTATGCAAAGGTGTGATGTTCTGGTCATAAGCTGCATACTCAGAGGTGCCCGTACTGGCCAGCTTGAGCTGCTGGGCAGCATGGGTCAGCTGGAATGCAGCATCGGGGTGGGCGGTGTCGGGCAGCAGTGTGCACTCCCTTTCCAGCATGTCAGCCACCCCTTTCAGCAGGTCCAGGAAACCGAAGGCCAACGCAGCCTTCCGTAAACGGTTTAGCTCCTGAAACAAGACGGAAAACACCAGTGTTCTGAAGTGTGTTATCATCATGTACTTTCTAAGTGCTCAGCTTAGAATAAGTTACCCTCAACCCTGAACTTTAGGGAATATTTTTATATGGGAACAGATGTTTAGACAGATGCCAAGAATGAGAGTATAATGGCATAACTGGGAGTGGTTCCTCTACAAGTGACTGAATCTAGCTAAGGCCAGCGAGCTGTCTGCAGCGCAAGCTGTCATCACAGGTGGTTGTCATCGTCATAGCTAATGACCACCTTTTATGCCATAAGTGGTGGTAACCACTTTGTATAAATCATTTCATTTACTCATAACGATTAGGAGGATTACTGTATTCTGCCGTATATAATGCATACCCTTTTTTGGCCCAAATTTTTGAGGGAAAAATAAGGATGCACATTACACATGGGTGGTATGGCTTGGCAGCAGGGGAGCTCAGGGGGGCCTCCCAGGGTCACTGTGCCCTTTCACCAGAGTCTGTAGGGTTCACAGGGCTCCAGTCCAAGAGGATCTGGGATCTGTTGGGAGTGAGCCAGAGTGGCTTCTGCCAACTGCCCAATCAGGGGAGGAGGTGGTGGTGGGCTGCAGCTGTGTTAGGTGAGGGCCAAGGGCCTCAGGGCCACACAGAGGGGACTTGGGAACCCTGTGCAGGCCCCAGGGACTTGCCTGGCTGCCTGCAGGCCAAGTAACCTCAGAAGCTCCTGCACCACCAGTTATGTGCATGGCCATCAAGGCTGAAGCCCCACACTACGACATGGCAGGGAGGGAAGGGCTCCCGAGAGAGAGGAAGGAGCAGCCTTCACAGAGCAGGCAGCTAGGGGAAGGCGATGAAATCTGCATGTTTACCAGGGCAGTGTTAGCCCTCCCCAGACCTGTCTCTCCTACCTGAAAGCCACTTTCTCAAGGGGCATTTTCCTGAAAGTTTGGGCCAAAAACATGGGTATGCCTTATACACAGGAGTACATTTTACATGGCATAATAAGATACTTTTCTTCTGTTACTCAGGTATGGAAAAGACTTGCCCCACATCTTGGTGTTAACCCTCTGGCACCTTTTCGGAAGGGCCTCAGACTGAACGATTAAAACATTCAGAAATCCCTGGAGGAGACAGACTTCAGAAAGACTGCTGCAAAAAACATGGCTTGGTAGTGATGGAAGCACAGAAATGCAAAGTGCCCCCTCCAGCACTTAGTGGAGTGATCTGGGCAAGGTGGATAGCCTCACCGTCTCAGAGGCCTCACAAAGTGAAAGGCTGAAGCTGTCAGTTGCTAGGGGCCCTTCCCAGCTCTAATATGTAAGATTATATAAAACCAGAAAAGAGAAATGGGTTCTCTGACCACTTCTCTACTATCATCTGTTAAAAACTAAAAAGTTCAGAGGAACATCTAAGAACGAATGTGTCACCCTGAATAGCCCACTGTGTAGAAGGCTCTGTAGGGAGATGGGCTGCAGCCACAGAGGGCTGACCAGGGCCAGTGTGGGTTATGGGCTTCAGGGAGGGAGGGGCCTGGCTGGCTGAGAAGCTTCCTGGGTGAACCCTAATTGAATAAAGCTGCTTTTGATTGATTTTACCAGTTTGCTACATAATCAGGTTTAAAAACAATAGTAACATAAAGGTAATGAGCTAACACCCAAAGTAGCATGTATGTTCTCTGGAAGAGAGGCTCGCCTGCGGCTGGCCATGTGTGCCTGGTTGAAGATTAACAAGCCAGGACACAGATGACAACCCAGCACACCTTCTGCTGCACTTAATTTAATTTCATCCCAAACACCAGAAGGACGGGGAGAAGACCCCACCCCCCACCCCCAACCGCATCCCTTGAAACTTAGTATTTTCTTTACCAGTGGTTCTGGATTAGCTAGGTATGATTCTGTAAGGCCTCCTTTGCAACTCATAAATTTGTAATTTTAGAAGTCATTCCTGTAAGCAGCTTCTCTGGTGTTGTAAGAATGTTCTGGGCTTCTGGGCAACCCATCATCCCAGGAAGCCACATAATACTGGTTGCCTGGGGTGGGACTGGATACCCATATAGGAGTGGTGAGGAGGGTTCAGGGCTATGACTCACAGGTCCTTCCAACTGTCTCCCTCAGCCGCTCACAGTAGTACCAACAGTGAAACCCTCCTATTGTATAGAACAAGGCCATTTAAACCCTTCTAATCCTTAGATTTTTAGGGCAGGAATAGACCACTTCCTCTGATTTTACTTGCTGAAAAAACTGAGACAAATCAGATATTTGTAATCCCGGCCCTCGTCCACACTACTACCTCACAAGTTCATATTTATTTTGAGCATATCCTCTTTTCCATTATAATTCTGACAGTCTCACCTTATAGAATGTCTGTGTTTTTTCAGGTAGTTTCCTTGCATTTCTTAAAATCTTCTGTACATCTGTCTATTAATGGTAAAAAAAAATCCAGTATTAGAATTCTGTGGTAAAAAGGGGAAAGAATACAAAAGGATGGCTCTAAATGTTAGAGAAATATAAATGAGAACAGAGGTATGAAGTCAAGATGAGAATCCTTTCTCAGTTAATGTCAAGTTCTGTTAATAAAACATTAATAAAGTACTCCATCCTTCAAAAGGCTTGGTGATAAAAGAAATCCCTTAACAGAAATGAACTTGTCTCACAAAAATATAGCCGGGCATTGTGGCAGGCGCCTGTAGTCCCAGCTACTCGGGAGGCTGAGGCAAGAGAATCGCGTAAGCCCAAGAGTTAGAGGTTGCTGTGAGCCGTGTGACGCCACGGCACTCTACCAGAGGGCGGTACAGTGAGACTCTGTCTCTACAAAAAAAAAAAAAATATATATAGACAGTAAACCCATACACCCGTGGCCAGCTGCTTTTTTATTACAAAGACCATTTGATGATTCTCCTCAATTGGTGCTTGAACAACTGGATATCCAGCATGCAAAAGAATTAAATTGGACCTCTACATCACACTATATAAACAAAATTAACTCAAAATGGATTGGAGACCTAAATGTTAGAGCTAAAACTATAAAACTCTTAAAAGAAAACATAGGAGTAGGGCGGCGCCTGTGGCTCAGTGAGTAGGGCGCTGGTCCCATATGCTGAGGGTGGAGGCCAAACTGCAACAAAAAATAGCCGGGCGTTGTGGTGGGCGCCTGTAGTCCCAGCTACTTGGGAGGCTGAGGCAAGAGAATCCCTTAAGCCCAGGAGTTGAAGGTTGCTGTGAGCTGTGACGCCGCAGCACTCTACTGAGGGCGACAAAGTGAGACTGTCTCTTAAAAAAAAAATACAAAAAAACATGGGAGTAAATCTTCATGATCTTGGATTTGGTAATTATCTCTTAGTTATGACACCAAAAACCATAAGCAACAAAAGCCAAAAACAAAAAAACAAACAAACCCCTCCCCCCATAAATTTGACTTCATCAAAATTAAAATCTTTTGTGCACCAAAGGACACAAGGGTGTGAAAAGGCAACCTACAGAATAGGAGAAAATATTTGCAAATCCTATTTATCTGCTAAAGGTCTACTATCCAGAATATAAAGGAACTCAACACAAAAAGACAAACAATCTAGATGAAAAAACAAAGACTTCAATAGACAAAGGTCTTGAGTAGACTTTTCTCCAAAGAAGACATACAAATGGAAAAGAAGCACATGAAATGATGCACCTTACAGGTTATTAGGGAAATGCAAATTAAAACCACAAAGACTCGCCACTTTGCACCCATTACAATGGCTAACAGAAAATAATGAGTATTGGTGAGGATGAGGAGAAACTGGAACACTTATACCTTGCTGATGGGAGTATAAAATGGTATGGCTGCTGTGAAAATGTGTGGCAGTTTCTCAATAAATTACATAAACTTACTATATGACTTAGCAATCCCATTTCTAAATATATACCCAAGAGTATTAAAAACAAATGTTCAGACAAAAACATGTACATGAATGTTCATAACACCATTATTCACGGTCATGCAAAATGTAACCCTAATGTCCCTCAACTGAATGGATAGACAAAATGTGGCATAAAATGGAATATTACAGTACTGATATGTGCTACAACATGAATGGACATTGAAAATGTCATGCTAAGTGAAAGGCAAACACAAAAGCCACAAATTATATGATTTCATTTAGATGCAATATCTAGAACAGACAAATCCACGGAAACAGAAAGCAAATCAGCAGTTGCCGGGGCCTGGGAAAAGTGGGGAAGGTGGAATGACCTGCTCAGTGGGGACAGGGTTTCCTTTTGGAGTGATTAAAATGAAATGAAGGCGGCACCTGTAGCTCAAAGGAGTAGGGCGCCGGACCCATATACCGGAGGTGGTGGGTTCAAACCCGGCCCTGGCCAAAAACTGCAAAATAAATAAATAAATAAAATGAAACCAGACAGTGGTGATGATTGTATAACTTCGTGAATGTACTAAATGCCCCTGAATCGTACACTTTAAAAAGGCTGAAATGGTACATTTCACGTTATGTGTATTTTACCACAATAAAAAAAATACACCCAGGACCAAAACAAAATTTAAAAAATAATATAAGAAAAACTCAGCTCATTCAGCGCCCATAGCACAGTAGTTATGGCACCAGCCACATACACTGAGGGTGGCAGGTTCAAACCCAGCCTGGGCCATCTAAACAACAATGACAACTGCAACAAAAAATAGCTGGGCGTTGTGGCAGGTGCCTGTAGTCCCAGCTACTTGGGAGGCTGAGGCAAGAGAATCCCTTAAGCCCAAGGGTTTAAGGTGGCTGTGAGCTGTGATGCCACAGCACTCTACCGAGGGCCACATGGTGAGATTCTGTCTCAAATAAAAAAAAAAAAAAAAGAAAGAAAACGAAAACTCAGCTATATATGGTGGTAGAAGTGGTTCTAATTATCCTTCTGACAAGGAGGTACTGGGGTCAGAGGCAGCATTAGAGAGACCCAGGTTTTCTAACAAAGAGACCTATTCCCCTTCAGCCATGGCAGGATATGGCTCAGTGTTTGAGAGGGCTCAAAGAGGCTATGCAGCCAACAAAAGCTACTTTTGTTGTCCAGGTGGCCTGACTACCTCTTTTCATTCGGCTTAGGTTGGACTCACTGGGTGAACAAATGTAAATAAAGGTGCTCAAAGGAGAACAAAGTGTGAAAAATGATTTTTAAAAATGGGTATAAATGACTTTATGTCAATGGAAAGAGAAATGTCCTGTGTGCCTTGGCTGAGTAGCTGGCTGGGTTATACTATAGGGATGGCAGAAAAAACCACATTAAGACTTTTACATCTTTTCTAAAACTACTGTTAAAGACAACACCCATTATGTTATTCAATGCCTTACCACTGAAAAACTTTACATTAAATTTCAATGCCAGGAAAATGTGCTTCCTTTTATCAGATGAGAAAAACTATATAACCCAACATGTTTCTTATTTGACCTTGGTTACAGGAAGCTCAAAGCCAAACTACACAAATTTAAAAAATATACACTCAATTATCATTTTGCCTCAGGTTCTTGGCACAGTTGTCTTCCTTCTTCCTTTAGGATTCTTATTGCTATAAATTTTATAAAAAGTGATTTTGTTGGCGGCGCCTGTGGCTCAAAGAGTAGGGCGCTGGTCCCATATGCCGGAGGTGGGGGGTTCAAACCCAGCCCCGGCCAAAAAAAAAAAAAAAACAAAACACACACACACACAAAAAAGTGATTTTGTTATTATGTGTTTTACTGTAGGCCACCTCAAATCCTTTTTAGAAATAATGACAAATATTAGAAGTAAATTAATTACTAAGTATCAAAAGAAAGGAAAATCAAATCAAATGTTTGCCTGCTTGTCCAAATGCTTCCTCTTGTCCCCAGTGGAAAGCAACAAATGGTAATATTACCTGCAGGCCACTGGGTTTGATCCAGACAGTCACATTCTGGGCATAACTGCGTTTGTTTTTGGGCTGCAGAGGAAATGGGCTCTTATTGTCATCCTCACCATAAGGGTTTTCTTTAGCATCTTAAAAGAAAAAGATATCCGTGAGATGATATCTGGCAAAACACAATCAATTACATTTCCAGTTAGGCTAGAAGCTCTTTGAATCACTCAAATCTTTTATATCCTATTAGCTTTGTTAATTAGGAAAATCCATTAACTTGAGTCAGGTTGAGGGACCTGCTCTCAATAGAAAGCTACTGTTAAAGAGACCAATCAAAAGGAGGCCCACGTAAGTAAAAAACAGCTTAATGTTTTTAAGAAACAAGCTTCATTTATCTGCTTTATATAGTAAATACATTTTATAGTAAAATATATAGGCATATATAGTAAATACACATTTTAAATATATATGGATATATATTTACCCACACACAGTATATATGCAATTCTATGTAGTTCAGCCCAGAGCTTTCCAACAGAACTTTCTGTGATGATGGAAATGTTCTAACTCTGTGCTGGCCAAGAGGAGACGTAGCCATTGGCTACTGAGAACCTGACATGTGGCTAGTGTGTAAGGAACGGAATTCTAAATTTTTTTAATTTTAATTAAATTTAAACAGTCTCATGTAGCTAGTAGCTATTGGATTAGACAGAATAGGTCTAGACATTAAAAAAGAAAATTATATCTAGCCAAACTAAGGAAAAAGGCAAGAAAAGAAATATTTTTGTTGGACTGAATCTAGACTACTGAATTAGAATCTCCTGCCCCTACCAAGATTTCTAAACAAGTTCGCCAGATTTGTTTGTTTATTTATTTTGAGTTGACATGTAATAACTGAACCTATTTATGGGATACAGAATGATATTTATATCCATATATACAATGTATAATGATCAAATAAGGGAAACTGGCATGTCTATCACCTTGAACATTTATCTTTTTTTTTTAATTTTTATTTTTTAATTATTTTTTATTAAATCATAACTGTGGACATTAATGCATTTATGGGGTTCAGGGTACTGCTTTGATATACAATGTGACATTTATCATTTCTTTGTTTCTTTGATCGTTTCTTCTAGCTTTTAAAAAATATACACTAAATTATTAACCATATTCACCAGAACATTAAAACTTTGTCCTCTGGAGGCCAAGATGGGTGGATTGCCTGAGCTCTTGGGTTCAAGACCAGCCTGAGCCAGAGTGAGACTCCATTTCTAAAAATAGCTGGGCTTGTGGTGGGCCCCTGTAGTCCCAGCTACTTGAGAGGCTGAAGCAAGAGAATCGCTTGAATCTAAGGGTTTGAGGTTGCTGTGAGTTATGACGCCATAGCACTCTACTGAGGGTGATAAAGTGAGACTTTGTTTCAAACAACCACAACAACAAAACAACAACTTAGTCCTGTCACAGCTATAACTTTGTACCCATTACCTCTCCCTATCCTCCCCTCCCTACTATGCTTCTAGCCTCTAATAATCACAATTCTATTCTTATAGAATAAGCACAATTGTTTTAGCTCCCACATATGAATGAGAACATTTAGTATTTGTTTAAGTTTTACCTTTGTATACAAAAACCCGTATGTGTGAACTACTGCCCTTTTTAACTATTGGCAATACATTGATACTTATAACTAAAAATTTTTATTCAGCTCTGCTCTCTCTTAACTCCAGACTCCTAAGGAACTGTCTCTGGGCACCTCTACCTCTAGCTCTCAGGCACAAACTCAACATGCACGAAATATGTTGTTCCCAAATTTATACTCTTCTTCCTCTTTTTCTATTTCAATTAATAGTACTGCCTTTTTTTTTTTTTTTTTTTTTTGAGACAGAGTCTTACTTTGTCGCTCTTAGATTACAGACATACTGCACAACTCCAGGAGACACCAGCACCTAGAACACCAAATCTCCTCACTGGTGCCCCAGTTCTCACTGTAGCCAGAAGGGCCTGCCTGATCACATTACTCCTCTTCAGCAGCTTCCCAACATCTGCAGGATAAAGTCCTGCTTTTTCACACTACAGACCAGACCTGCTCCAACCTATCTCTACACGCCCCATGCCCACGCTCACATTTTGTGTTCCAGCTCCCTTCCTTTTTATAGGAGTTCCATTTGCCCAGGATGCCCTTCTTCCTTCATTGGCTCAGCTAATTCCTCCTTTTCTTCAAACCTCAGCTGGGATGTCGCTCTGTGAAGATTGTCCCGAGTCCTCAGGCAGAGCAGATTACCATCTCCTATAGGCTAAGTCTAATTTGTGCCAGTCTGTGCTTATTTCTCTACTTCCCACTAGACTTCGAGCAACTCTAGCTAACTTTTATCCCCTAGGCCTGGCACAGATTAGGTTGCTTGGTAGATGTTCCTGAAACAGAAATGAGCCCAAATGAGTCAAAGATGACTCTTCGGTTGGAGCTAGAATAGTTAGTAGCACAAAGGCTTCAATCAAAAGAAGAAGGAAAATCAGAATAAGGAACAGTTTAAAAAAGAAAGGGCTGAGAGACAATGGTGTGTGTTAACAAGCTGAGTTTGAGACTGTGGCAGAATATCCAAGTGGAAAGATTCAACTGGGAAATGGAAATAATGACGTTTCAAATTCCAGGGAGAGACTGGGTGGGACTAGAGTTACAGATCTGGGGAGTCTGAAGCTATTACAGCTACTGAAATGACCAAGAAAGAAGAATAACCCAAGAGAAGAAGCCAAAGAACATGTGGGAAACTATGAGGCAGGAGGAAGAAAAGACAAAATGAGAATGAAAAGTTTTAAAAGAAAAGGTCAGATAGGTACTAGATGCATTGTCAGGAAAGCTGAGGGAAAATGGTTTCAAGAAGAAAGATGGATTAAATTGTCTAGGAATGACAGGAAATTACTTGGGTTGAAAACAGTACATTAAGAATAAAAAAATTTATGAAGATTAGCTTTCACTTTAAGCAGTTAAAGTGTTTATGTTTACTTAAAGTAATCTAAATGTTAGCTGTGAAATTTAGGAGTTCCAATATGAAACTCTCCTTGGAGTTCTTCATATACACATCCAGCATCATCAGAGACCATAGCATATCCGTAAGGAGATGAGGCAGCTCTCTGACCACATAATCAGAGACATTCAGAACAGCAGAAAGAAAACAAAGTAAGACAAGTAAAATCTGATCTGGATTATACCTGAAATAGGACCCAACTGTGCCATTTTCCCTAGCCATGGGAGAGGTTCTGGGCCAGGCTCAAAGAGAGACATCATGAGGTTTGATTTCTTCTTGCTGTCAGCTTGGGAGTAGAGCATTCCATGCCATTCAGGACTAGATGGAGAGAAGATGGAAGATCAGAAGAACATCAAGCCTGAAACTGTGAAATTAAGTCAGTCTAGGGAGCTTGTGTTTTGCTCTTGAGGAACACAGCGTTCAGCTTTGAAATCAGACATATTACTTTTACCAAAATCAAATCCTAAACCTGAAAATATATACGGCTCTCTCATAATATTTCCCTTCTTCTGGAACATGTGTTATTATTCAGGTTAAATTATGTATAAATGGTAATCAAAAGCAGTCTCAATAGAGAAAAAACAAATTAGAAAGGGCACTAAGTACCTGCTGAGGAAGAAGAAAGGCTGTGACCTACAGTCCTTTTAGCTGCTTCCATGAGTCATTCACAGTGAAGCTAACAGAGAAGCTGCTAACACAGAGTACAAAGCCATCACCTCATTTCTTTCTTTCTTTTTTTTTTTTTTGAGACAGAGCCTCAAGCTGTCGCCTTGGGTAGAGTGCCATGGCATCACAGCTCACAGCAACCCCCAGCTCCTGGGCTTAAGCGATTCTCTTGCCTTAGCCTCCCAAGTAGCTGGGACTACAGGCGCCTGCTACAACCCCTGTCTATTTTTTGGTTGTAGTTGTCATTATTGTTTGGCAGGCCCGGGCTGGATTCGACCCTGCCAGCTCTGGTGTATGTGGCTGGCGCCTTAGCTGCTTGAGCTACAGGTGCCAAGCCCATCACCTCATTTCTTAAGAGATACTCTGTGTCTAGCTTCACACAGGGCTTCAGATGAGTCTCATGTTCAGCACCAGTAAAAGTAGCTTGGATGCCAAGAAATACAAAAGATTAATGCCGAATAAGAACTGCATTCTTCTTTTTGGACTGGCTAACTTGAACTGCAGCAGAAATGGAGCCATGTTTCCTCTGGTTAATCCTTATCTCCTGAATTTCTGTATCAGTCCACCCCAGATGATGGCCAGAAGATGATCAGTCACCTCCTCTTTCCTAACAATTAGGTATTACAGAAAGGAAAGCAGATAGTTTTGCAGATTTTGAGACCGCAGAGAATGTAAAAGCTAGAAGGGCTTTCCTCACAGGAAAGAATCCAGCACAGAAGTTATATGGGCTCTGAAGTGAGAACGCACGAATAAAAATCCTGTCTGTTTCATTTACTAGCTGTGTGATCATGGGTAAGTTCTATGACCACTCTAAGCCTCAGCCTCCTCATTTATAAAATGGGGATAATGTTTAGCCTGGGTTAGAAGAATGGCTCATGCCCTTGACCTCCCTTGTGTCTAAGTCCTGCCTAGGCCTCCACCAGCAAATAGGCTGTGGTAGCACACCCTGACTCTCCTTTACCTCCCAGCCTTTTGCAGAGGAGCCTTGGGATAACTCATGTGAAGTTCTTTGCTATCCTTTTGTAGAAGGTGCTGCATTCTCAATACTATGACAATCTAACTTAGAGAAAATTGCTAAAATAATTCACATCATTTAGGACCCATATGGTTGGACCCATATGGTTGGCTAGAAGACACTTAATTTCAGTTTATTTCTGCACTTCACTATGAATTTGGGGCATATATGCTTTCTGTGAAGGACTTCTCCAATTATATTAACAACACATAAAGAAAAACTTTTTAGTGTTACCCCTTCTTCCTGGAATGTAGCTGTAGTCTTGCTTACTAGTATTGTTAGATATCTGTGTACTGAAGTATGCAGTTTTTCAGGTTAATGTTTCATATTAAAAAAAGTATTTGTAAAATGTACCAAGATCAGTAGTTAACTTTTTTTTTTTTTTGAGACAGAGCCTCAAGCTGTCACCCTGTGTAGAGTGCCATGGCATCACAGCTCACAGCAACCTCCAACTCCTGGGCTCAAGCGATTCTCTTGCCTCTGCCTCCCAAGTAGCTGGGACTACAGGCACTTGCCACAATGCCCGGCTATTTTTTGGTTGCAGCCATCATTGTTGTTTGGCGGGCCCGGGCTGGATTCAAACTTGCCACCTCAGGTGTATGTGGCTGGTGCCTTAGTCGCTTGAGCCACAGGTGCCGAGCCTGAAATTTGTTTTAATACTTTTGTGGCTAGCAAAGGTTGTGCATTTATGGAAAAAAATATATAGGATGCCCTAAATAAAAGATATCAGAGATAGGTTTTGCTCTTCATTTTCAGAATTGTAACATTGCTAATGTTATTACAGTTATTCAGAAGTTCTCTAAGTTATCAAATATAATTTTTGTTTTATTTAGAGATAATTCCTGCTCTTTTGATTCACTATTACACCAAACCCTAATTCTGTCATTAAATATTTTAACTCTGTGAAAGAAAAAATGGGGATGATGTTGGTACCTCCCTCTCTCAATGTTGTTGTGAGGGTTTAAATGTGTCAACATACGTAAAGTGCCCAGAGGAGTGTTCATAAAATACTCAATGTTAGCAGCATCTTTTTTTTTCATTTAGTTCTACCCTGTCATGTTATGTGGTATAAATGTGGTGTCTGTGAATCCTGCCTAAGATCCTATTGCAAGTTAGTAGCACTAGTATAACCAGAACCCGTATATCCTAGATAGGATAGGATAAAAAAAAAGAAGAAAATGAATTTAAAGGCAATATAACTAAAAAGGCTCATTTGATACCTATTTCAGGGGATGATTTAAAGAGCAGTTTAGAGGGTAATAGCAGGTGGGCAGGGTATGGCAGGTAGACGAAAAAGGAGACAAAGATCTTTCTTTTCTTTTAGAAAATTATGTGAAATACTTTATAAACTGATTTTCCATTTCATTCAAGCAAATTTAAACAGTTTCCTACCCTAATTGGACAATTGCCACCATTCCTTCTACTTTTAGACTGCCATGAAGCAGGACACAAAAGTTGGGTATTTTGCCTGCAATCTGATTGGCTGAATTTTCATCTTCATTGTCATCAGTGATGCCAGTACCCACCTCATCGCCTTCTGTCAAAGAAGAGAAAATAGACTCAAGTCAGCTATAAAAACTCCAAACTTTCAATTACACTCTTGGATATCTCTAGTCTTAAAAGGAAAGTGTACGGAGTTGTACAACAATATTGTAACAAGTAGGAAAACTCATTCCAGCTTTCCAATGCCCATATAAAAATCAGTTTTCTATCTGGCCATTGTGGTGGGCACCTGTAGTCCCAGCTACTTGGGAGGCTGAGGCAAGAGAATCACTTAAGCCCAAGAGTTTGAGGTTGCCGTGAGCTATGACACTACAGCACTCTACTGAGGGTGACATACTAAGACTCTGTCTCAAAAAAAAAAAAAAATCAGTTTTCACATGTTATATGAAGTTCATTTATATAAATATCCAGAATAGGCAAATCTATAGAGACACAAAAAAATATTAGTAGTTATCTGGGCTAGGGAGTTTGGGGCCTGGGAATTGATGGTTAAAAGAGTGCAGTGTTGGGGCGGTGCCTGTGGCTCAAGGAGCAGGGTGCCAGTCCCATATGCCGGAGGTGGTGAGTTCAAACCCAGCCCTGGCCAAAAAAAAAACAAAAACAAAAAAAGAGTGCAGTGTTGGGTAGCACCTGTGGCTCAGTGGGTAGGGCACCGGCCCCACATACCGAGGGTGGCAAGTTCAAACCCGGCTCCAGCCAAACAGCAACAACAAAAAACAGCCAGGCCATTGTGGCAGGCGCCTGTAGTCCCAGCTACTCAGGAGGCTAAGGCAAGAGAATCACCTAGGCCCATGAGTTGGAGGTTGCTTTGAGCTGTGACACCACAGCACTCTACGATAGGGCAAGAAAGTGAGACTCTGTCTCTAAAAAAAAAAAAAAAAAAGAGTGCAATGTTTATTTTTGGGTGATATAAAAGGTGATGGTCACACAATTCGGTAAATATATTAAAAGTCACTTAATTACATACTTTAAATGGGTGAAGTGTATGGTATGTGAATTATATCTCAGTAAAGTTGCTATAAAAAAATCCATTTTCAAAAAAAAAATCCATTTTCTACAGTTCTACTCAGATGCTCTGTAAGATGCTATCTTGGGGTTTCAGGAACCCATTTAAACAGAACAAGATACAGAGATGTCAGGCTTGGTTTCTGTATTTGTCTTTTAGAGAGATAGGATCTCACTGTGTCACCTAGGTTGGAGCACAGTGGTGCAATCACAGGTCACTACAGCTTCAAATTTCTGGACTGAAATGATCCTCCTGCTTCAGCTTCCAGAAACTTTGAGATTATAAGTGTGAGCTACTGTGCTCAGCCTCAAATTCGTTCTTAACTGATAGGCTTCAGATAGCACGTGAATCCAAGTCCCCAAAGGTAAACAATGATTGTAAGCTTGTGACTGGACTCTCTCCAAGTCCGAGTTCCCTCATATATTCTGCTGACAGATGAATTTTCCTATAATTAACTTCCCTCTGAAAATATCTGTCTGCTCAGCCTTGTTCAAAGACTTTCTAATTCAATAGGAAGAGAATCTGTCCTGTTTAGCTGTGCATTCAACAGCCCCTACAAACATGGGTCTATTTTGCCTTCCCATATTTTTCTTTCTATGGTTCCCCTATATAAACACATCATTATGCTCAATTTCTTTCTTGGCAAATATATGGGCAAGCAGAATTCCCCTAGGACCTAGAAATAAGGAAAATCTGTTTGTTCTCTGAGAACAATAAGGTATATTAGAAATTCAGTGATCATAATAAACTATGTATGGCTGCAAGATTCTGTCTGTGAATGTGTGATCAGGTGGTTATAGAATACCCAATACTCCAACTGAGATAACATGGGCTTATATAGAATGTGATCATAACTCAGTAAGTGGAAGTCTGATTCATTACATACACTTCTTGGAGAAATCTTATAAATATAAAGTGATGGTCAGCCTAGAACAGACAAAAAGAGAATTTTAAAAAGCTAGAGGCTAGTATTCTCTAGAGAGATGATGAATTTTGGGACATGACTTGATAGCTGCTACAGCAGCATACCCTAAAGCACTGAGGACCCACAAGGGCCTGGATTCACCCATTCATTCACCATTATTTACTGAGTATCTACTATCTACTTAGCACTAGTAGAACAAAGAACATGTGTGGTTAATGAAGCTGTATTTGACCTCCCCATTTATCAGAAGCAATCTTCAGATAACTATACTATGGCTTTCTCAGCATGTTCTACTAGTAAAAGAAGAGCCCTGGACAAGGGATTAAGTCTTATCATCTCCAGAGAGGACTCCCACTAAAAATTCACAAACCAACACATAGTATGTACCAAAATGTTCTCTACGGTGAAAAGCAGCAGAATTACTTTTCTGGCATAAAAGGCAACATTCCACTTTCAAAAATCCAGTCCTGTAAACTATTCTTTCTCCCTACATTCTGCAAAAAGGGCTATCATACTATCTAACATTTAAGAATAACTTTAGATAATAAGATTTCATTTGTATCACTGGAGTAGGAAGCGATCTCACCTTTGTTAAGTGCTATAGGTAGGACCAGATGTCTGGACAGAACTGGGGGACTTGAAATATCGGCTATATCAATAAACCCCACTATTTCCAAATCTGAAAAGAAGGAATCGACATAGAATTAATTTACTCTATGGGAAAGTACATGATTTTTAGCACTTGAGTAGAAAAGGCCTACTATATTCTAAAGTAGTTTAAATATAAGTTGTAACAAACACCTAGATTTAAAGTTTATATGGGAAAGAAAAGGTCTACTCAAAGTTACTCATTAAAAAAAAACCAAAACGATGGAAGTAGAATCTTGTTGATTTGAAGGCCACATGATGATATTTGGTGCAGTTTAATACACTATTGCCTAGTCACAATGAAAGAGATGGACGCCTTGCTTCAAGATAGCCAGAAGCTAAAGGCACAAAAAATAAAAAGCGTGTTGACAGCTCTTCATTCTAAAACTCCTTAAAATATGTGTACCCCCAACCATGAGGATTTACTGTGTACTTAATCATTTATTGGCTGAATAATTACCTATTGAGTGGCTACTAAACTTCAGACATTATGCCAGGTTCTGTGGCTGCATGGTTTTGAAACAGTGATGACAGCCATCCCCAAGAGGTTTACCATGTACTCATCATTCAAGGAGTCCACTCACAAGTCTCCTCTCCTTGCTATTTTTTTTTTTGCAGTTTTTGGCCAGGGCTGGGCTTGAACCTGCCACCTCTGGCATATGGGGCTGGTGCCCTACTCCTTTGAGCCACAGGCACCGCCCTCCTTTCTATTTTTGACACTTCACTTTGCCCATTTTAGCTAAGCATAGTACCTACAACAGGAACCAGGGAAAAGCAGTGGCATGTCACTTACTTTTAGTCATAAGCAGTAGGGCTAGAAGGATACAGTATATCATAGCTGAGTGCTTAGAGATCATCCGGTTGATTCCACCCACTTAGTCAATAAGAACTAGAGGAAGTGACTTCCCAGGGTCACAAAATAAGAGTTGCTTGGCAAAGTCTAAAAGCTAGCCCTTCCTGTATGACCTTAATTATGATGCGAATCAATCTTAGTACCTCTATTAAAAATCACCCCCAAAATTTCAATGTTAGTGAATCTAGCCATGATTTCCAACTCTAGCAATTTGTGGATATAAATATCTAGAATTGGGCAGTGCCTGTGGCTCAGTGAGTGGGGCTCCGGCCCCATATACCAAAGGTGGTGGGTTCAAACCTGGTCCTGGCCAAACTGCAACAAAATAAATAGCTGGGCATTGTGGCGGGTGCCTGTAGTCCCAGCTACTCGGGAGGTTGAGGCAAGAGTATCGCTTAAGCCCAAGAGCTGGAGGTTGCTGTGAGCTGTGACGCCACAGCACTCTACTGAGGGTGACAAAGTGAGACTCTGTCTCTTAAAAACAAAACAAAACAAAACAAAACAAAACAAAAAAACCACAAAACACAAAACTTAAATATCTAGAATTGGAGGTTAACTCATGACCTCACCATAAAAGACCAACATTCTGCCACCCCTTAGGTGGCATTCTCCATTCCAAAGTGCTGATGACAACAGCACCCTAGTACAGGTTAAGTTTCTCTAATGCGAAAATCTGAAATCTGAAATGCTCCAAAATTGGAAACTTTTTAAAGACTGATATGATGCTCAAAGGAAATGCTCACTAGAGCACTTCAGATTTTGGATTTTCAGATTAGGGATGCTCAATCATTAAGTATAACGCAAATATTCCAAAATCCAAAAAAATCTGAAATCTGAAATACTTCTAGTCTGAAGCATTTGAGATAAGGGATACTCAATCAGTATCAGAATAAACATTTCTTTTCAACTCTCCTAGAGAAAGAAGAGTAAAAGTCACAAGTTATAAAACAGTAAAGATAACAGAAAAACTATGAAGAAAGTTTTTTTTAAAGTTACCTGTATTTATGACTTTAGGGATAGGATCAATTTCTTCATCTACAACAAAAGGTTCTGGCCTGGGGAAGACTTGTACATCAGCGGTTAGATGGCCACATTTGAGAACAGCATGGAAAGGTGTATATGCCAGGTCTATCAGTTTTCTGGAATATAATGATTAATTGTTATAGGAAGAATAATGCAAAAATAATTTTTTAAGATCCAAAGTCTGTTTTCCTTTTAAACCAGTTCTAAAACTAAGATCTGGCCATTTGTGAAAAAGAACAAAATCTGACATTTGTGGTAAGAAAATTTCAATTCTTGGCGGCGCGTGGGGGTGGCTCAGTCGGTAAGGCGCCGGCTCCATATACCGAGGGTGGCGGGTTCAAACCCGGCCCGGGCCAAACTGCAACCAAAAAAAAATAGCCGGGCGTTGTGGTGGGCGCCTGTAGTCCCAGCTGCTCGGGAGGCTGAGACAAGAGAATGGCTTAAGCCCAGACGTTGGAGGTTGCTGTGAGCTGTGTGAGGCCACGGCACTCTACCCGAGGGCCATAAAGTGAGACTCTGTCTCTACAAAAAAAAAAAAAAAAGAAAATTTCAATTCTGAAAAGTTGCAAATCAACTTAATCTTTGAGAAGACTGAGTCATAAGGAAGTCAATATCTACAGTCTTTACAGATTTAGCCATGGTTAATTTAAAAGGAAATGAGCTTTAAAAACACTCCTACTACCTATCATTTTATCTGAATAATGTACAACTTGGGGAAAATGAAATGATACAGTCAGAAATAGTAAAGTAGATATTCTTGATGGATATCAAATTATAATACTGTATTATAATGAAGGCAAAAAAGCTGTAAGCATATACTCACCCAAACATAGATTGTACATTTTTCAAGCACAGGGGACCATCAATAGTAAAAATCTGCCCTTCACCATTGTTTAAATCTATGAGACGTTCAAGGCATTCTAAGGAATCGGTGCTCTGCAGCTACAAAGCAAAAGAGATGAACCCTTTAAAGTGGTACAAAATGCCAAATTATTACCAGCACACCAAGGTCAAAGCCATTACATTAATACAGGCAATAAATAACAGATTTTTTTTTAAGCAGGTAATAAATAACAGATGATTTTTTAAAGTTATTTTTTGTGAGAAAAAAATATAACAATTTTGACTCACGGTTACCCCAGAGGAACGTTATATAAAATGAAAGCAGCAGAGCTATTTCATTCAGAAGTAATCTTCATTCGTGAAGATTCTCAGAGGTGACCACAGTATTTACTTACATAGCATATTCCCTCCAAAAGTGTTTCTAACACCTTTTGTAAGAACCATCATTATATTTTACAGACAGATAAACTGAGGCAAAAAAAAGTTAAACAACCTTCCCAAATAAATGGAAAAACTAGGAAGTAAAGTGTTTAATAATATACATCAGAGTAACTTTACCAAGAAAATCAAAGCATACTTCTGTCAACATTTCTGGGAGAATACACATAGGAATTCCTAGATTAGGGAAATAACTAATTCCAAAAAGAACACTTTGACTCTTCAGCATTCATCAGTGGGCTGTGTAACAACTCTAGATATATTCCCAGATGGAGTAGCATTCTGAAATTTCAAAAAACATTTGAGATCCAGCATCTTTTCAAACAGAGTGACTAGCCTCAGCTGAAACCCATGGAGTTCAATGTTATAGTATATGCAATAAAGCATTAATGGTATACACTAAAAAATAAACTGAACCCTCATATATACCTTATAAAACTGAAAAGAACTTGGTAAAAGGTATTACCTCCTCCAAATTTGCCATGCACATGATATATAACTTAGACGGGAAAGGAAAAGGTAGTGGAAACCTGTTGTTCTCACTTCGTTGATTGTGAGTAGCTAGGGAATGTCGTAGTGACCCTCTACCAATGCCAAGACAGCCGTCTGTCACCAGAACAACCTGTTTGCAAAAAGAGGTTTGTATATTAAATTACATTATTTAAAGTAATCCCATTTAGCACTGTTTTCATTGCCAGAAAGAGTTAAGAGGAAACTTGGTGGGGTGAATGGAAGCCTACTGCATACTACAGGGTGAAGAACACTATATTCTAATTGCAGCAGTGGTTACACAGGTGTAGCATCCGTCAAAACTCAGTAAACTGTGCATGTAAGATCAATGCATTTTACTCTAATCTAAATAAATTGTTTTAAAAAGTTTGCCTCTGAACATTTAAAAAAAAAGGACAAAAGCATTCATAACTAATTCTTACTTAATTGTATTAAAACTAGAACCCTATGTCTTAAATTAAAAAGTTGGGTACCTAAATTAACAATATCAAAAATAGTACAAAGACCCATTTCCCAAGTGTCCCTAGCAAGTAAGAGCACAGAAGTCTTTTATTTTCAAAGATGACAAACTTTATCCCTGGTCAATTAAAATTACAACTGCTTTAAACATACATTTAGAAAGGTCAGGCTCAGTGCCCGTAGCTCAGTGGTTAGGGTGCTGGCCACATGCACTGGGGCTGGTAGGTTCAAACCTGGCCAGGGCCTGCTAAACAAAAAGGACAACAACAACAACAACAAAAAAAAAATAGCTAGGTGTGTGGTGGGTGCCCATAGTCTCAGCTACTTAGGAGGCTGAGGCAAGGGAATCGATCAAACCCGAGATTTGGAGGTTGCTATGAGCTGTGATGCCACAGCACTCTACCAAGGGCAATATAGTAAGACTCCGTCTCAAAAAAAAAAAAAAAAAGGCCATTTAACCAGAAGTATACAAGATCTTTAAAATGTATTCTTAATGTATTATTTTTAAAATCCCAAAATGATACCAACAATGAATGGTAGTTGGAAAATCACTTTCCTTTCCCTCACTGCTTCAGAGTGATCCTGTAGGGTTAGACTTCCCAAGTATCCTAAGGGAGGATTATTTTTGCTCTCCCTACCCTAGTCCAGTAACTTGATAATAGGCCATTTAGGGAGTATTAAGTGGTTGCACCATGTGAAATACCAAGATTGGCACTTATTTCTAAAGCCCAAGAATGCTTGATAGAGGTCCCCTGGAGGCTTGTCATCTTCTGGGAAGATAGACAAACCACAAGGCAATTTCCTTTTCTAGGTATCAATAATTGTTAAGTAACAATTTATTAGTACCACTAGCCTTTTCAGATGCTAGGTGATAATAAAATATTTCATGCAATGTCAAAATGAGACAGACTTTACTTAATAATGAAGACACAGCTCAGCCTGGTTTAAAAAATTCCACATTTAGGCCGGGTGTAATAACTCACGCCTATAATTCCAGCACCCTGGGTGGCTAAGGTGAGAGGTTTGCTTAAGCTCAGGAGTTCGACACCAGCCTAACAAGAGCAAGACCCATCTCTACTAAAAATAGAAAAATTAGCGAGGCATGAGGTGGGTGCCTATAGTCCCAGCTACTAGGGAGGCTGAGGCAAGAGAATCACTTGAGCTCAAGAGTTTGAGGTTGCAGTGAGCTATAAGGTCACAGCATTCTACTGAGGGTAGCAAGTCTAAGTCTAATTCATGCCCAGCCCTTTGCCCTCGGGGTACAATACATCTCAAATTCAGATTATTCTTCTTCTTCTTTTTTTTTTTAACAGAGAAAGAAAAACAAAAGGCAGAAGTCCAAATGATGCACAAGTTTTTCTGAATTTCTCCTCTAAAACAAAATAAAAAATAACAAATGAAACTGTGCTGGGCGGCGCCTGTGGCTCAAGCAGTAGAGCGCCTGTGCCTGTGGCTCAAGGAGTAGGGCGCTGGTCCCATATGCCGGAGGTGGCGGGTTCAAACCCAGCCCCGGCCAAAAACCAAAAAAAACCCCAAAAAAACCCAAATGAAACTGTGCTACCTACTAGCTTCTAGCTCAGAATACAGACAACAAAACTTCATTTACTTAGTATATTGTTAGGAAATAAGTACGGCGCCAAACTTTTTATTTTTGAAAAGATATGATCAAAAGGCACTTATTGGCTTCTTTAACAAGTATCCACTATAGTCTATAAAACGGGGTGGTTTTCACAGTAAAAAAAAATGTTTTTTTTTTAAAGATGGGCTTATCGAGATAATATTTATACGCAGTAAAATTCACTCTTTTAGTATAAAGTCATGTAACCACCCCCACAATCAAGATAACATTTCTATCACTTCCCATATTCCCTCTTGCTTCTTCTGAGTCAATCTACAACCTTTCCTCACTCCCAGGTAACTGCAATCTTATTTTTATTTATTTATTTATTTATTTTTTTGAGACAGAGTCTCCTCAAGCTTTCTCCCTGGGTAGAGTGCCCTGGCGTCACGGCTCACAGCATCTTCAAACTCGTGGGCTCAAGAGATTCTCTTTCCTCAGCCTCCCAAGTAGATGGACTATAGGCGCCCACTACAATGCCCAGCTACTTTTTTGTTGCAGTTGTCATTGTAGTTTTAGCTGGCCCAGGCCGAGTTTGAACCTGCCAGCCTCAGTGGCGGATTCGAACACCCTACCCATTGAGCTACAGGCACTGCCCTGTAATCTTATTTATTTATTTTTCTGAGACAGAGTCTCATTATGTTGCCCTTGGTAGAGTGCCGTGGCATCACAGCTCACAGCAACCTCAAACTCTTGGGCTTAAACGTTGTCTTGCCTCAGCCTCCCAAGTAGCTGGGATTACAGGTGTGTAATCTTGTTTTTAATTTAAAAATAAATATTAGTGATGACACTGATACTACTGAGTTATCCTGTGTTTGACTGTATAATAAAAAGAGTCAAACATGTCATACTGGCTGGGCGTGGTGGCTCACACCTGTAATCCTAGCACTCTGGGAGGCCAAGGTGGGTGGATTGCTTGAGCTCCCAGGTTCGAGACCAATCTGAGCAAAAGGGAGACCCCCATCTCTACTAAAAATAGAAAAACTGAGGCAAGAGGATCGCTTGAGCATGAACTGGAGGTTGCTATGAGCTGTGACACCACAGCACTCTATATAGGGCGACAGCTTGAGATTCTGTCTCAAAAAATAAATAAATAAATAAAAAGTCATACATCACTGGCTGGCAAATTATGCCCCAAATCGGGTCTAATGCTTATTATCAATAACTGCTGTCATGCTGTAACAAAGAGTTTAGTAGTTGCCACAGATACCTGCAAAGCCTAAAACACATAAAAGTTTGTTTACTCCTGTTGCAGACTATCATTTTCCTTTTAGAATGTTTCTGTTTTCTCCTTCAGAATATGCTACCACTTCTCAAAGGACTGTACTGTATATAGCAAACTTTCAATTTTCTTTTTCTGTCACTACTATGCTCCAATTTCATGCTAATGTGGACCTACTGTGAACTCTAAGGAAAGAGCAACAGATTTTATAATATTTATACTCCTCACTTTTTAGACAATTCATTTTAGTTGAGATGGTTAAAAGTTTGCTGGATAAAGGCTACACTGAGATAACCAATGAGATAACTACATGGTACTGATACGAATAATTCTATCACTCGAAATTATAATCACTCTTTCCAGGAAACGTACTGCTAAAATTCCACTGTGAGCCCTTTGTGTTTTATACAAACAGTACAGTTTGAAATAAGTCAATTTACTTCAAGAATGCTTTCCTTAAGGCATAATTTGGCTGCTTTATGAGCACATTCGTGTAGATTTTATGTCTTCTTTCAAAAAGATGCCAAAAGTGTAAAATGCAGTTTGTGGAAATTACAACACATGCTGGCATGGCCAGAAGAAAACTGAAGTTCCTCAGTGACTAATGTTGTTAACTTGCGGCAATAAAAAAGAACTAATCATTACCTGGCAAGGAATTGCACCGCCCCACTCTTGCTGAACGATATTGCAAACACCAACTAATGCAGACTCCAAGCAGGTTTTGTCATAATCATCCATATTACTTAGTGCTTCCTTATTGAATAAAAGATAAAATCACTTGTTATTTTTTAGTTTTAATTTGTTATTAGAAAACAACATAAACTGTACAAAGCGCGAATGTTACAAAGGGGGCACTATGTATCTGAGAGCCCCAAAGTATAGATTCTTAAAGAAAAATGGTAAAACAGACTTCTTCAACTATAAAAAATTAAAAGAGCTTCTTATCAGGTGAGAGTGGACAGTCCACCATGTTTGTGTCTTTGTAAGTAGACCTTGAAGGAAAACACTGAAATGAACTTTAAACACACCACAAAAATAGTGACAAAATTTATTAAATACTAAATATATCCTAAACACCATTCTAGTCACTTTATGTGTATTTAATCAACATAATAACACTATAAGGTCTAGATTATTAATCTTATTTTATTTTTTTTTTTTTTTTTTTTTTTTTTTTTGTAGAGACAGAGTCTCACTTTATGGCCCTCGGTAGAGTGCCGTGGCGTCACACGGCTCACAGCAACCTCCAACTCTTGGGCCTACGCGATTCTCTTGCCTCAGCCTCCCGAGCAGCTGGGACTACAGGCGTATTAATCTTATTTTAAATAAATAAACTAGGGTATAGAAAGATTAAGTAACTTTCCCAGATCTCATGACTAGGGGTAGTAAAGCCTGGATTTGTTTCCAGGCAATCTGACTTCAGGGCTTCTGGGCTTAAGCATTACTCCTCACTCTTTATATAGCAATTCTCTAAATTTCAGAACTGCTGAACATCAGAAAGTTTGAGTGCAGCCTGAACAACATAGAGAAAACTATCTCTATATATAAAAAAATTTATTTTAAATTAACTGGGCACAGTGGCATGCACCTGTAGTCCTAACCAGTCTGGAGGATCACTTGAGCCCAGGAGTTCGAGGTTGCAGTGAGCTATGATCAAGCCACTACACTCCAGTCTGGGCAACAGAGCAAAACTGTCTCCCCTCGTCCCCCCTCCCCAAATTAAAACTACATTGATCCTAAACTTCTAAATTATCTAATAGTTAATAAACTATTTAGTTCAATTCCACAAACTTCTTTGACTACTCAATATGGCTAAGGCACTGTGCCAGGCACTGTTGCAAATACTATGATTTACAGATGTTATCAGAAGTAAATTCTCTGGCAGAACACAGAAAATGCCTATGGAAGATAACACCTGTCAATTGAGTTTTTAAAAGTATAATTTATTGGTATCTATAAGTCAAAGCTATTTGTTGGAGAGGAAATATCATTTCCAATTATTCTAGAATAAGGGTTTTCATAAGAAAGGGCTATTTTTCATTTCCTCAAGTTTTATGGGAAAGCAGAAAAAAGTAAAGTATTGACCCTAAAGACCCTGAATGTTAGAGAATGCAGCACTGCATCATGAAATGCTTGCCCCTTTCCGAAGCATTCCAGAAAACCAAGAAGAAAATAAGGCAGCAAGTCACATCTTTAACACAAATCTCTCCCAAAGAAAGACATAAGTCCTACGGGTTAAAATCCTTGTTTCACAGCTACATATATTAAGTACCCATAGACTTAATATTAAATAATTCTGAGTTCTAAAAATTCTGTGCAATATTATAACACTATTTTTTTCTCCCAATAAGTCTGAGCCCTGTACATACAATAACTTATCCTTTTTCATACCTGTAAGGTATTATAATCTCTTGTGAAGGGGACCATCAGCTCCCAAAGTGATGAAAAAACTACCAGGGCTGTAAATTCAAGCTTGTAATTTGTGGCCATGTGCTCAAACAGCATTGTCAAACCATGGGCTGCTAGGTGCTTACGCTGGTATTCTTCAGACCCCTCGATAGACACAGGTCGGGTCATGGAAAGAGATACATCCATTACCACCACTGTCGGCATGATGAAAATGATCCCAGTGTTCTCACTCAGAAAGCAAACAGGCAGCCAGCTATAAACAGAAAAATGCTGTGGAAAAAAAAAATAAGCTCTTACACGTCATGGAGGGAAAGAATATTTTTCACCATAATTTTAACCAATTTACCAGAAATTAGGGGAGGCAAACCCCATTTAAATTGCAGTGATAGCAAATCTGTAGAGTTTAGTTAAGAGGAAAGTGAGAATCTGAGTTTACTGTGAGGACTGCTCTTAGTAGCAAATTCCCATACCCCTTAACTTTTAAACATTCACCCTTGACACAATTTCATAAACATTCCTGCATCACCTCTCCAACAATTTATTGAAGAACATTTCTAGTTGTCATATGATGATGCTACCTGATAACCAAACATTCTTTTTTGGTACCATCACTATTTTAATATAGCAGTGTTAGTGCCAGTGATTAGTTTGATACCTGGTGCCCTTGTTTTATTAAAATGAATGTAAAATATAAAAATGAAAGGGCTAGTAAAGTCAAAATCCAAATTAGACAAAGCTAGAAATCAATAAGCATAACAAAAGCAACAAATTGTTAGCATCAGTAGTATGCATTATATGTAAACTGGCCATTGGTGCTTTAAGTGTGAAGGAAAATGATAAAATTTAAGAATATGTATGAAACTGGAATTATCTCATAAAACTGGGTAGAAAAGTCAAAATATAGAAATGGAGGAAACAAAGGGGATTTTAAAATTATGGATTAAGAATTAGCATGAAGGGGCGACACCTGTGGCTCAAGGAATAGGGCGCTGGTCCCATATGCCGGAGGTGGCAGGTTCAAACCTAGCCCCGGCCAAAAAAAAAAAAAGAATTAGCATGAAGAAAACACTTCTGTGCTAAGATACACAGACCTGTCATGAGGACAGTTTTCTGCTACTCTATTATTAAGCAAACTGCAGACTACTCACACAATGAAATATCACACAGCTATTTATAACATACGCAGATATCAGAAATTTTTACATAAGGTACTAGTGACTCAGAAAAGCACTCCACAGGACTGTATGTATATACTTCTTACAACTTCATAAAAATTAAATCCATACAATTAGGGAAGACTCTAGGTAGACATAAACAAGTTAGAAATTTAATGCTCACTAATTTTGTTTTGGAATTAGCTTCAAAACATTTAACAGTGGCTGGACTGCTTGTTTTAGTACAGTGCCCAACTACAAATGTGTGATATTTAAAATTCCATTTGTAAGGGTTCGGCACCTGTAGCACAGCTATTATAGCGCCAGCCACATACACTGAGGTTGACGGGTTCTAACCCGGCCTGGGCCAGCTGAACAACAATGACAACTCCAACAAAAAATAGCCAGGCAGTATGGCAGGCGCCTGTAGTCTCAGCTACTTGGGAGGCTGAGGCAAGAGAATCGCTTGAACCCAAGAGTCTGAGGTTGCTGTGAGCTATGATGCCACAGCACTATACTAAAGGTGATATAGTGAGACTCTGTCTCAAAAAAAAAGAATGTTTGGCTCAGGGCAGTGCCTGTACTCTAAGGAGTAGGGCGCCGGCCCCATATACCAGAGATGGCAGGTTCAAACCCAGCCCCAGCCGAAAACTGCAAAAAAAAAAAAAAAAAAGTTTGGCTCAGGTACCTGTAGCTCAGCGGCTAGGGCGCCAGCCACATACACTAGAGCTGGTGGGTCTGAACCCAGCCCAGGCCTGCCAAACAACAATGACAACTACAACCCAAAAATAGCCAGGTGTTGTGGCGGGCGCCTGTAGTCCCAGCTGCTCGGGAGGCTGAGGCAAGAGAAGCGCTTAAGCCCAAGAGTTTGAGGTTGCTGTGTGCTGTGATGCCATAGGACTCTATTGAGGACAACATAGTGAGACTCTGTCTCAAAAAAAATAAAATAAAATAAAAATAAAATAAATAAATAAAATAGAATTCCATTTTTTATTTTATTATTTTTTTTTTTTGTAGAGACAGAGTCTCACTTTCTGGCCCTCGGTAGAGTGCCGTGGCCTCACACAGCTCACAGCAACCTCCAACTCCTGGGCTTAAGCGATTCTCTTGCCTCAGCATCCCCAGTAGCTGGGACTACAGGCACCCGCCACAATGCCCGGCTATTTTTTGGTTGCAGTTTGGCCGGGGCCGGGTTTGAACCCACCACCCTCGGTATATGGGGCTGGCGTCTTACCGACTGAGCCACAGGCGCCGCCCAGAATTCCATTTTTTAAATAGGTGTTTGGGAACTCACTTATCATATTGGTTCATGGAAACAATACTATAAATTGGGGCTAGGATATTAAGTTGGAGTTAATAGAGTGAGACCATTCTCAAGAAAAAATTGGGGTTAGGGACTAAAACATGAAGCATGTATAATAGCATGAAGTACATTTCAAATATAGTTAATGTCTTGTGTATCCAATATCAATAAAGTTAAACCAGAGGAAGAACTACTTTTCCATACTCCTTAGAATTCCAAAAAGTTTAATCATTTTAATAGAAAAAAATTAAAACGTGTATCCCTCTTCTATGCCTCACTAACAGACTATACTAAACATAATTCACCCTCTCATGAGGACTTCGCATCACCACTCTAAATATGCCCAGCACACCACTACCCTCATGTTTCACTTTATACTAACATTTTCCCCAAGTATACAGTGCAGAACACTGTTATGGAGGAATGCCTCAAACAAAAATTGAGTTTGAGTCTATTAAAAAATCTGAGAAATTCTACAGCAAAGAATCTAGTTTAATTTGCTAACCTTGTTATTCCCATTTATCCCTTCTCTGTATAATTAATGTTAAGGTCCCATGGAACAAATATAAGGACATACATGAAAATGCTACCTTACATGCAAAGGATCGAGGCTCTTATGCCCTGTGTTCGTACATCCTCTTTATAATTAATTGTTAGACCATTACCTTACAGTCCACTTTTCTCAGTAATCCTCTGTAATCATTCTCCCTTTTTCTGATTCACTGCTTCTTGGTTGCTGTGGGTTGGAAAACCAGGTAAACAAGTTTGTTAAAATTTGTGAACAAAGTCAAAGTTACCAGGCTCTATAAGCCTGTGGGTTTCTTCCAGAGCAGTGGTTCTCAACCTGTGGGTCGCAACCCCTTTGTAACAATGAAAATACATCACAGCATTAGGAAGGTTGAGAACCACTGTTCTAGAGTAAAATGCATGAGATTAGTGTGTCAACTTGGTACTATTTTGTCTACTCAGTCTTTTTTATATCCTTTCTAGTCTCAGCTGTGTTAAAAAGTGAGGTCCTGTATAATATTAGTTCAGCTACACCACAGTGGACCATACACCAGTTCACAAAGGGCAGGGATGACGTCAGATTTTGGCCACAAATGTCTCCTTAGAACTTATCATAGTAACTGGTGCACAATAGGTACTCTTTATCAATATTTGATAAGAACTAATGAACTACCTCTAATCACCAGATACATTAATTTTTTATTTTTATTTGTTTTTATTTTTTTTTTTTTGAGACAGAGTCTTACTTTGTCACCCTTAGTAGAGTGCCCTGGCGTAATAGCTCACAGCAACCTCAAACTCCTGAGCTTAAGCAATTTTCTTGCCTCAGCCTCCCAAGTAGCTGGGACTACAGGCACCCACTACAATGCCCCACTATTTTTTTTTTTTTTTAAAGAGACGAGGTCTTGCTCTGGCTCAGGCTGGTCTCCAACCTGTAAGTTCTGGCAATCCATACACCTTGGCCTTCCCAAGTGCTGGGATTATAAGCGTGAGCCCCACACCCGGCTACATTAATTTCTTAGCAAAATATATGATAAAATTTTAACTGGGGACACTAGAAACACATTTCCCCTTCATTCCAGCACAGATGTGAGGGACTCTTACACTCTGGCCAGATATAGAGTTAATCCAGTTCAAGCCTGGTAGTCTTATTCACAGAGGCCTTTATGCTTTTTCTGAGTCAGAGAGCATGAGGAAGACTGCCCTCTCCTGTTAGGAAAAGGGGAAACAGTTTACAAAGGCTCAGATCAAGTACAAAAAAGCACTTTCAGCCCATGAAATCTGTTGTGACCACAGCTGGCCGTCTTGCGTGTCTGACCTCCGGAGCAAGCCCTTTTTCCTGACTGATGCATTTATGTCTCCTCCTAAATGCACCTCCTTAATAGTGGCAAAGTCCTAGGAAAACAATTTAGTACTCAGTGGGGGTAAAAGAGAAAACAATGTTACTGACGGATGGTTCTCTCAAGCAGTCTAGGGTTGACGAAGAAAAGAAATCCCTTAGTCACCATTCTTTTTCCCCTCTCGTGAAGTCAATAAAGAAAAGGAAAGAGGGCCGGGCACAAGGGCTCACACCTGTAATCCCAGCACTCTGGGAGGCCGAGGCGGGTGGATTGCTTGAGCTCACAGGTACCAACACAGAGCATAAGAGCCTGTGAGGCCTCTGAGTCAGAGACTTCGTCTCTAAAAATACCCAGGCGTTGTGGCGGGCGCCTGTAGTCCCAGCTCTGGGGAGGCTGAGGCAGGAGGATCGCCTGAGCCCAAGAGTTGGAGGCTACTGTGAGCTGTGACGCCACAGCACTCTACCAAGGGTGATAAAGTGAGCCTCTTTTTCTAAAAAAAAAAAAAAAAAAAAGGAAAGAAGGGAGGAAGGAAAGCAAACACATCCAAGAGAGATATGGATATGGAAAAGAAAAAGAAAGAAAGAAAATAAAGAAACCACACCCTGCCCATCACAGTCTAGCACACTACTCCTCACCTGGGTTGATGCTACCCCTTTCCAGGACGTACTGTGGACATACGACGCTTCAACTAATGCTCTTTCTCAAGAACAGTGGACTCCTGAGAATGGGCACTAGCCGCCGGATTTGGCCTTAAATGCCGCGTGTCCGGCAGCGACCCATGTATCCTTCTTCCCAGAAGGTGATCGATAAGTCACTCGGAATGAATGGACTCTCGGCAGCCTCGCTCTCCAAGCGGCTCCACCCCCAGCCCCGTCCAGGGTAAGGGCCTCACCGACTCTGCGGCTTCCCTGCCAGCCTGACGCCCCTCGCTCGGACCAGTCCCACCGGAATTCCCAGGTACAATTTCATGTCGGAACGTCCAGCCTGGAAAGACAGAATTCCTACACTTGGATCGCATCAGGAGGATGTATTTTTACCTTAAAAATCAGTCAAAACCATTTTCGGAACTGGAAGTCTCTCAGGGGAAGAGGAGACCGAGGAGGCTTAGGCAGGGAGCAAAATCCTGCACTTTACGTGGAGCTGAAGACACCGAGTCACAGCGAGGGGAGGACAGGAGCGGCGCGCGGCGGGTAGACCAGGAGCCGGCCCCGCGTTGTACTTCACCCGTCACTCGCCCAGGCCCCGGCCTCTCCCGCTCACCCAGGGCCCATTACCGGCCACAGTCCGTCCGCATAAACCTTCCGCTCGCGCGCCGCGGCCGGAACTTTAGGGCCGCGCGACAAAGGGGAACCCGGCGCCTGCATTCAGGGACTGCCCTGGCAGGTCAGGGACGCTAGAGGGCGCGTTGTCTTTAGAGCCACTCCGCGGCGGCCAATCCGCGACCCTTCTCTCCACAAATCCCCAACTCCGCTGAGCCCTGGCTGGCTCTGTCCCTTCCCGCCCTCTCTCCCTGCACTGCCCTCTCTCTCTCGCCACTCTCGGGATCCTGCCAGCATGTGCCTCTGGCCTCTAACGCGTGGGCCTCGCGTGGCCCCTGAGGCTCAGGGCGTCCCCGCACACTCACCGGGGCGTGTCAGTGCACCAGCCTGACCTGCGCTGAGACCCCTCACTCACATCCTCTGAATCAGTTGAATCTGCTGCCTACTCCTTTAAACTATAATGCTGGCTAAAGAGTGCTCCTGGTGTAGATACAGATATATATATATATATATCTGATTTTTTTTTTTTTTTTTTTACTTTTCTTTTTTTTGAGACAGAGTCTTACTCTGTCGTCCTCGGTAGTGTTGTGGCATCACATCTCACAGCAACCTCACACTCTTGGGCTTAAGTGTTTCTCTTGCCTCAGCCTCCCCAGGAGCTGGGACTACAGTTGCCCGCCACAATGCCCTGCTACTTCTTTCTTTCTTTCTTTTTTGTTGCAGTTTGGCCGGGGCTGGGTTTGAACCCGCCACTCTCGGTATATGGGGCCAGCGCCCTATTCACTGAGCCACAGGCACTGCCGACTTTTTTCTTTTTTTGAGACAGAGTCTCAAGCTGTCGCCCTGGGTAGAGTGCCATGGTGTCACAGTTCACAGCAACCTCAAACTCTTGGGCTTATGCGATTCTCTTGCCTCAGCCCCCCAAGTAGCTGGGACTACAGGCGCCACACCTGACTATTTTCTTGTTGCAGTCGTCATTGTTGTTTAGCAGTCCTGGGCCAAGCTCAAACCCGCCAGCCTCGGTGAATGTGGTTGGCGCTGAAACCACTGTACTATGGGCACCGAGCCAGCTATTTTTGTTGTTGTTGTTGTTGTTTAGCAGGCCCAGGCGGGTTTGAACCCACCAGCCCCGGTGCATGTGGCCGATGCCCTAACAATTTAACTAAGGGCGCCAAGCCTTTTTTTACTTTTTAGAGACAGGGTCTCACTCTGTCGCCCCAGGATGGAATGCAGTGGCAAAATCAGAGCTCACTGGAACCTGGAGCTCATGGTGATCCTCAGAGTAGCGCACTCCAAGTGCGCCACAATGTCTGGCTAATATTTTTTGTATTGTTTCTAGAGACAGGATCTTACTATGTTGCTCAGGTTGTTGTCAAACTTATGGCCTCAACTTGTCCTCCCACTCTAGCCTCTCAAGGTCCTGGGATTACAGGTTGAGCCATCGGACCTCTGTATATTTTTCTTAGCTGAGCCAAGCCCAATTTTGTCCTCTCAGCGCAGATGCTCCCTTTACTCCTCCCCACTTCTCAAGCCCTCTTTGAGGTTAACAGAGGGAAGGTTCAGGCAGTTCCTCCACCCTGGCAAAGTGGGTTGCTGAGGGATTTGCACCCAGGTTTTCTTGTAAGGCAGCCTGGGCCCTTGCCTGCCTCTCTGGCCACTTGGTGTCCCATTGTAGCCTAAGCCTCAGTGAGGTCCTTGAGAGGTCAAGAGGTGGCTTGCTTTCTAACCATGTAGGGAGCCAGGGAATGCCAGCTTGAGGGAGGCTAGAAGGGATGCCAGCAGGCCCCTGGGTAGTTGTGGTTCAAAGAACAATGCGGCCCACCTAGGTCACAAGTGAGTACAGAAAAGCCTCAAGAAGATCTTAGGCCTCTTTTTCTTCTAGCTGGCGGGATGGGACGAGATAGGGGGTGGGACAAGAAAGGAGGCTGCTTTGAAATGACCAAGTCTGGGGCCGTGCCTGTGGCTCAAGGGAGTAGGGCACTGGTCCCATGTGCCGCAGGTGGTGGGTTCAAACCCAGCCCCGGCCAAAAACTGCAAAAAATAAATAAATAAATAAAATAAAGAAATGACCAAGTCTGTCTGTCTTCTCACAGCTTGTTCTGTGGGAGAGCGTGGGGGCCGGTTGCTTGTAGTTCTTTCCTGTCTCCTCTTTATATCAGAAGTGGCAGAGAGAGGGAGAGAGAGACGTCAGTCCCTGGGAATATTCTTGCCAGAACCTGGGCTCAGGAGCCTGCAGACTGCTCTATTTGCTTTAGAACTTTCCCCCAACCTGGTTGATCTCACCATCTCAAGACCTTGTTGTGCACAGGGATCTAGGTAAATACAGCTGCAGCCTGATTATCTCATCTTCCTCTATTGTAGGCGTCGTCAAACTGCGACCCGCGGGCCACATGAAGTGGTGTGAATTGTATTTGTTCCCATTTTGTTTTTTACTTCAAAATAAGATATGTGCAGTGTGCATAGGAATTTGTTCATAGTTTTTTTTTTTTTTTAAACTATAGTCTGGCCCTCCAACGGTCTGAGGGACAGTGAATTGGCCCCCTGTTTAAAAAGTTTGAGGACGCCTGCTCTATTGGGAGGGATGTGTGGGCAAGGGAGTTATCTAGTTACCCTTAATGTGGCAATGACTCAACTTCAGGGTTCTTATTCTCCTGGGAGGTCCCACTGAGTTCCATGGCCTGATTCATTATCCCACCCACTTAAGCTTATTGGTTTGCTGTTGCGTGATTAGATCTTGTGAAATTCTTCTGAATGACAGGGTTTTGAGAGACTTGGGAAACAAAAGATCAGTTTATTAAATTGGCAATAAAAGGAAGAACTATGAAGAGAACCATGTCACTCAGGGCAACTGATGTGTTTGGGATTTTTCCCTCCTGAGTGGAATCCCATTAAAAATGGGAAAGTTGTGTAGGGAATATAAAATCAGAGAAGATCAACACCAAGTGTTAGAAGGTCTTAAAGGAGATGTCTTTCAAACCAAAGCTGGCTGATGAGTTTCTTTTCCCCACTCAAGAGACCTTCAGCGTTTGCATGTTTCCACACACATTAAAGGAAATCAATAAATAGTTTCCCTTTCATAATCTCTCATCTTCTTTATTTTTTTCTGCCTTGCTGTCTCAGAGGCTTTGAAAAGCAGAATATTTGGCCTCAGTCTGACAGAGTAAAGGTTAATGTCAGAAATACTAAGCCACTTGCAAGGGCTAGAGACTAGGACTCAAAGAGAAGTCCAGATATGGAACTCTTCTAGGGCATGTGTTGAAAATGCAGATTCCCAGGCCCTGCTGTCTGACTTGGAATTTCATAGTTTGGTGCCTAAGAATTTCGGCTATAGGCTGGTCATGGTGGCTCATGCCTGTAATCCTAGCACTCTGGGAGGCTGAGGCGGGTGGATTGGTTGAGCTCAGGAGTTCGAGACCCATCTCTATCTACTAAAAGTAGAAAAACCAGCCGGGCATTGTGGCAGGCACCTATAGTCCCAGCTACTAGGGAGACTGAAGCAAAAAGATTGCTTGAGCCCATGAGTCTGAGGTTGTTGTGAGCTACGAAGATGCCACAGCACTCTACCCGGGGCAACAGAGTGAGACTTTGTCTCAAAAACAGAAAAAAAAGAAAGAAAAGAAAAGAAAGAAAAAAGAATTTCTGTTGTTAAGTTCACAAGATGATTTTTCCTCTGCAGAGGTGAAAGTTAAGGAGTAAGGGAAGAAAAAGTGAAAAGGAGTGGGGCGGGCAGCGCCTGTGGCTCAGTGAGTAGGGCGCCGGCCCCATATGCCGAGGGTGGCGGGTTCAAACCCAGCCCCGGCCAAATTAAAAAAAAAGAAAAGGAAAGGAGTGGGGACACAGTGAGCCCACATCCCTTTCAGTTCTTCCTGCCCGCCCTCCCCCTCCTACCCTCAGGCTACCCTTTACCTTCCATCTTCCTTCCTGCCCCTTCTAGCTTGGACCCTGTCTGCTTCCAAATCATACTCCCAAACTCTCCATCCCACTATTTTCACCAAAGCAAAAGTCCAAAGAAATTGTAAATACGACCTTTCTCTCTTCCGAAAAAAATTATTTTGGAAATTTTCAAACACAGAGAAAGATAGGGAGGTTGACATAAGAAATGTCCAAGTCCTCTTCACCCAGTTTCTACTGTCAGCTCAATCCTCATCTTCTTTCACTTATATTCCCCCCTACTTCTCCCAAACTTACTGTTTTATGCAGATCCCAGACAGCATAACATTTTCTACACAAATATTTCTATGGATCTCTTAAAGAAGTTTAAGAAAGCGTAATTACATAATTCTCATAAATATCATAAATTTTACTTTTTTACACTTTGGTTGTTTGAATCAGGATCTAAGTAAGATCTAGACATTGCAATTTGTTGATACATCTCTCAGTGGATTGGATAAAGAAACTGTGTCCAGGCAGTGCCTGTGGCTCAAAGGAGTAGGGCACTGGCCTCATGTACCGGAGGTGGTGGGTTCAAACCCGGTCCCAGCAAAAAAAAAAAAAGAAGAAACTGTGTCCTCTTTTAAAAAAATTGCTCCCAATTGTCTTTTAGTCTTTTTCAGATCATTTGGGAAAACCACAAAATGTCTCTCTACTATTTTTTTTTTTTTTTTGAGACAGAGTCTCAATATGTCACCCTTGATAGAGTGCTATGGCATCACAGCTCACAGCAACCTTAAACTCTTGGGCTTAAGCAATTCTCTTGCCTCAGCCTCCCAGGTAGCTGGGACTACAGGTGCCTGCTATAACACCTGGCTCTTTTTTTTTTTTTTTTTGCAGTTTTTGGCAGGGGCTGGGTTTGAACCCTCCACCTCTGGCTTATGGGGCCGGCGCCCTACTTCTTTGAGCCACAGGCACCGCCCCTGGCTCTTTTTTGATTGCAGTTGTCATTGTTGTTTGGCAGCCTAGTCTAGGTTCAAACCCTCCAGCTCCAGTGTATGTGGCTGGAGTCCTAACCATTGAGCTACAGGCACCTTAGCCAGTGTCTCTCTATTTTAAATAATGAAAAGAGTAGTTGCTAACTTCGCTTCTGCTTTGTAAATAGGATGAGCTTTATCCACCATTGGATCCCCAGGGTCTAACACGTGATGCTGAATTTGCATTTGTAGAACGAAGATAGGAGGGAAGGAAGGGAGGTTATTAGATAAAAAGTCAGAGAGGAAAACAGAGAAAATTTGATAGATACTATATTTCTCTAAGAAAGTAGAATTGAACGTTTTTATTCAGGACACACTCTCCTTAAAAAGTGTTATGAACCCAACAATAAAAAAAAAAAAAATTCCTAAAAAAAAAAAAAAAGTGTTATGAAGTCTGGATTTTTTTTTTTTTTTTTTTGTAGAGACAGAGTCTCACTTTATGGCCCTTGGTAGAGTGCCATGGCCTCACACAGCTCACAGCAACCTCCAACTCCTGGGCTTAAGCGATTCTCTTGCCTCAGCCTCCCAAGTAGCTGGGACTACAGGCGCCCGCCACAACACCCGGCTATTTTTTATTTTTTGGTTGCAGTTTGGCCGCAGCCGGGCTTGAACCCGTCACCCTCGGTATATGGGGCTGGCGCCCTACCGACTGAGCCACAGGCGCCGCCCAAAGTCTGGATTTTTAAAAGCCTCTCATCTGGAGAGGGACCCAACCTATCTTTTTAATCTTTCATTGAAAAGGCATATAAAGCAAAATAAAATAAAACTTTTTTTTTTTATTATTAAATCATAGCTGTGTACATCAATGCAATCATGGGGTACAATGTGGTGGTTTTATATACAATTTGAAATATTTTCATCAAACTGGTTAACATAGCTTTCCTGGCATTTTCTTAGTTATTATGTTAAGACACTTATATTCTACACTTCATAAATTTCACATGTACCCAAGACGCACCATAGGTGTGGTCCCACCAATTACCTCCCTCCACACATCCTCCCCTCTCCCCTACCTTCCCTTCCCCTTCCCCCATATTCTTGGGCTATAGCTTTCATATGAAAGCTATAAATTGGTTTCATAGTAGGGGTGAGTACATTGGATACTTTTTCTTCCATTCTTGAGATACTCTGCTAAAAATAAAGCTTTTTTTAAACCATTAAACTAATTTGTGTCTATGGGAAAAATTCAAAGTTTCAGCATAGAAAAAGTGAAAAATAAGCATTTCCTTTCTTCCAGGTAACCATATTTATCTCCCTGCCTCAAGTGGGGTTCTAGCCAGTGGCATGGAGAGGTGAAACACCAGAGAGTTTATTTGTTTTTGTTTATTCTGTATCTATTGGCAACAGAAGTATAGCCATTCTTGCATATGCTTTGCAAAATTGTCTATACATGTATGCATTTATGTGTGCATATACATATTATACAAGGTAGACATAAAGTTTGTGTGCAGTTTAAAATAGTTTAACATAGTAAGTGGCACACGAACTTTATGTCCTCCTTGTATATATAAAACATAAATATAATATATATAATATTTTCTAACTACATAAAATAACATTTATATATAGGTCTGCACCTTGCCTTTATGATTAGTGGTTTGCTGATCTCTCTTTGGCATCAGCTTTATTCTTTTATGTGCTGTGTATAACTGATTATTGGAAAGATGTGCCGTCATTTATGTAGCCAGTTTTCTACTGACATTTAGATGTAGTTTTTGCTATTATAAGCAAGGCTGGAATGGGCCTTATAGACTTTAGTGTAGGGGGTTTTATTCTAGATGAGGTGGGAAGCCACTGGGAAGTTTGGCATACAGGCCATTATCTGACTTACAGTTTAACAAGGTCACCTGTGCTGCTATACCCAACCTATACTCCCTCACCAATATCAGCACTAGTTATTATTTATGTTTCTTAGTCCTTGTCAATTTATAGGCCAAAAAAGAAAAAAAGTATCTTACTATGCTTTAATCATCATTCCTTTGTAAAATCAGATTTGACATGTGAGTTTTACTTGGACTGTTACTTAGAGAGGGATTGTAAAGCATACTGGTACTGTGTGGATTCCTGCTCAGCCACAGGAAAGTCCCTGATGGCCAGGTGTGGTGGCTTATGCCTGTAGTGCCAGCAGTTTGGGAGGCTAAGGTGGAAGGATCACTTGAGGTCAGGAGTTTGAGCCCAGCTTGGTCAACATAGTAAGACTCTACAAAAAAAAAAAAATTTTTTTTTAAATTAGCCAGGTATGGTGGTATCCGCCTGTAATCCCAGCTACTTGGGAGGTGGAGGCAAGAGGATCATTGGAGCCCAGGAATTTGAGGTCGTAATGAGCTGTGATTCCACCACTGCACTTTAGCCTAGGCAAAAGAGTGAGACCCTATCTCAAAAAATATTAACTAATTAATAAAAGCCCTCTGATGTCACCTGTCTGACCTTTTCTGTAGACCCAAGTTCCCTCCAGAGAGGTAGCTGACTATGAAGACGAAAACCTGCCTCTGAGATGGACTCAACCTGGAGTCCTACCACCTGTGTCTCCCTGCCTCAGGTGTGGTTACAGCCATGCGTCTCTCAGTTTCCCCCTCCATCCATGTGTGACCCAGGTGCCCCAGTTCTGAGACTCTCCCTCACTGGAATATACTTTTTCAGTTTGTCAGCAAATATATTTATTTATTAAATACATATATTGAGTACCAGGCACTATTCTGGGCTCTTGGGATTCCGTGATGAATAAGACAGGCAAAGTCTCCATCTTGGATCTGACTTGCTCATAAGAAATGCAAACATAGCAGGGAGATGGGAGGAGGGAGCGGGATTGGTGTGCTGTCACCTAACGGGCACCACGTAAAGGCATATGGCACACTTCCTGGTTGAAGAGCTCAACTATAACTTGGACTTTACCCAACAAACACAAGCAATGTAACCTAATCATCTGTACCCTCGTGTTAATCTGAAATTTTAAAACAAGCAAACAAATAAAAAAAATGCAGACATTGATCAGGTAATTGCTGGTAAATAGAGTTGTAACAGAGGAATGGGTGGGAGACCTGCTGCCCCTTCTAACACAATCTGTGATCTCCAAAAGAAGGATGATAACAATAACCACCGAACCAGGCACTGTTAATATTTTTCACAGTTTGATTTACTTAATTCTCTCAACAACTGTGTCAAACAGGTAATGTCATTATCATCCTTACTTTACCGGATGAGAGGTTTATAGCCACTGAGAAGTTAAATACCTTGTCTAAACTCACATGGCGTGTACAGATGATGCTTCCATTCTTGGTTGAACAGCCGACTTTTCTACAGCCCATCACATTTCAAAATGTGCCACAGTCCCATGAGAATAAGATGGAAGGAAGTGTGTTCACTCCAGCAAGTAGGATTTAGGTTAGACACTAGGAAGAACTCCCTGGTAACATTTAAAAGTGTTTTTGAGAATTTACTTCTCCCCTGGATTTTTTAAATTACCTAAGTTACATTGTAAAAATAGAGGAATTATTCCAGAAAAAAATCACTCATCATTCCGCTTTGTGAACTGGGTACCTTTTTTCATCTTTCTAGGCCAGATTGAGACTGTATTAAACAGTTGGTGTGAGAAAGAAAGGAACTGGATTTGGTTTTGCTCCCAGCAACATAAAGGCAAGGACATGTAACTAGTGGAGCTCAGCCCCTGTCCCCAGGCTTCCAGAATCCAGAATGATCCCAGGACACCCAGAGATGAAGCTAGCTCTTCCACAGGGGATGGGCACTGCTGTGGGCTTCAGCAGAGACAGCAGGTCCCATCCTGTTATTCTGGGCCACTCAGGGTGAAGTGGGCAGAGGTGAGGTACTGAGGGATTACCTGCTATTTCAGATGAAAGTAACTCAAAGCAGCTTGCCATCCATGTACCCCGGAGCAAACGGGGAAGGGAGAAGGGTACGCAATGAGTAAATATCAGGCATTGTCAGCAGAATGGCTGAAACAGCTTCCAGGTCATCACTGGGTAGGATCTTGAGGCCCCAGCTGCTTTACCTCACTCCCATTTTGATCAGCTCCAAGTCATGGGATAGAGGTGCCGGAGGCTGAGGGCACCAGCTCCTCAGGCATCTTGGGACTTCCCAGCCTGTTCTGGGAGATCCGTTAGTGTTCCTCCCAAGGATTTCCTTTAGGCCTAATAAAATGTATTTCATGTATGAAATGCTTTAAACTTTGCAATGTATTTTCTCCAGAATCCCTCATTCTTAATTTGAGTCTCCCATTCACCTTTCAGACAGTTAGAATAGGTATTATCCTCATATTTACATTTAGATTACATTTGGAATCACCCAGTAGCAAGTGCAGCCTGATGCTAACTGAGGTCTTCTGATCTCTTAAGCCCCGGGCACTTTCTCTTGTTTTCCTCAGAGCTCCTTCTGAATCTTTCTCAAACTTGCCACCACCTTAGCATGGAAACCCTAGACCACTTCTCATTCTCATAGTTTAGAAAGTTTGAGAGCCCCCATCCCCCTGTGATTCTGGGGGCCCACGGCAAGCCCGTCTGTGTCCCTGGTGGAAAGCCCACCCCCTCAGGCTTGCTCAGAGGCACTGGGACCAAGAACTTGTACAATGCCCTGATAAGCTTCTTAGAGAAGGCGGGTATTAGCCAGGATCAGATATTCTTCCCCTGAGATGCCCTTCACACCCGTCCCTGCCTTGAATTAGGATTCCATAAGGGAACTGGGGGCAGGAGAATGGGGTGTTCCCTGCTGTCCAGCTGCAGACCCACTTTTTGAGACCCTGGATTCTGACAAGTTCCCAGAACTGAAGAGGCACCCAGATGTCCAGGTTTGGAGGTAAATGGTGTGATTAGGTAGACGGGATCCGCTGGGGTGCCAGCGCGGCACTGTTACATAATGTGTGCACACCAGGAAGAAAGAAACCGCCTCACGATCTGTAGGAGATGCAAGTGGGCTTGCTATGAAATGTTAGAGTTTATGGGACAGCAGGATTGCAGGGAGACAGTGCATAGAAAATTATAGAAATCAAGGACAAAGTTTGCTTCTCCCTCTTCTGTTTTGTAAGACAATTGCATTTGCATCTCTAATTAATGTGGAGTGCTAGAAAAAATGGGGAATTAGGAGGTTCATCTGCTCAACACCCACCAGCTGTGTGATGTTAAGCAAGTCACAGCTCCTCGCTGGGCCTCAGTGTCCTCGTGTTTCACATGAGGAGTTGGTTATGATGTACCAGACATTGTCTGTGGCTTCCTCAGCTCACTTTTAGTATATTACTATTATATAGAAAGCCAATCATTTTAGTTATTGTTTTGTAATCATCTGTGGACATTGATTAGATATTTAAGAAATATTAGGCAGCACCTGTGGCTCAAAGGAGAAAGTGCCAGCCCCATATACCGGAGGTGGTGGGTTCAAACCCAGCCCCGACCAAAAAACACTGCAAAAAAAAAAAAAAAAAAAGAATTATTTACTTGGGCTGGGCCCTTCTTTATAAGACAAAGATACTTTGAGGGCCTCTCATGGTCTTCACTCCCACATCCTGTGTAGCACTTGATTTTCTTCAGTGCTTTTCACGAATCTTTGTATTTTTACTCTCTCAACATTTCTGTGACATAGGTATTATTACTATTTACATAAATATCATTATTACAACAAAAATTCACTTTAATTAAAAGTATTATAACATGAACATGATAAAAAGGTCAAATTGATAGACTATATAGTAAAAAGTAAGTCTCCCTCTGACTTCTGATCCTCAGTTTCCCTTTCCTAGCTGTCTTTCCAGAGATCATCTTTATATAATCAATATGTATGTCATCATGGCCATTTCATGGATGAGACGCCAAAGCTTAGCCTGTCTAGGATGACTCAGCTGAGAAGCCGCAGAGCAGAGAATCCAGGCCTTTGTCTCCATTCTCCATGTTCCTCCCACCACGCCACACTGTTTGGGAAGCTCCATGACATTAACTTTAAAGCTTTGTCCTCCCTGGATTGATATAGTGGAATTGTTTTAAGTCATTCCAGGAATATATAATGAAAGCTAATGCTCCTGGCAATGCCCTCTACTGCTGCCTATTTTAGTTAACAGCTTAAAATCCTACCTGCCTACCTCCTTCCTGCCTTCGATAAGGTGAGATGTGCGGAACCAACTATGGATGAACGCGCTCCTGGCATCTTAGGCTTGGACCTGAGGAGTACTGGCAGGCCTCTCGCAGGGAGCCCAGAGAGGACTGGGTAGACGCCACAGAGCACCCAGGATCCAGCTTGAGAACCCGGGCTGCTGAGGTGCCAGCTCAGCACAGAGGGTCTCTACGTGCTCTGGCTCTATGCCTTCTCCCAGGAGCCAGCATTGGCCGCTGGAGCTGGAGGCCGGGGTAGTGAGCTCCAGTAGAATTGACTGTTCACCTCCCCACCCCCACCATTACTTTTAAGTCCTTGGGGCTTCTGTCATCCTTTTTTCTTCTTAATGGCAAATAATCTCTCTTTTTGTTCCCCCTAGGTTTGTGGATACCGCCCGGCTGGGCTTCATGGAGAAATCTTCCCTGATCACCAATCTGAATCCCAGAGCAGTCTCCATCTTTCCATGGACAGAATGAGAGGCCTTCTGTAACCAGACATAACTGGCCATCATGGGGAAACTGATCAGGATGGGGTCACAGGAGAGGCGGCTACTCCGGCCAAAGAGGCTTCACTGGAGTCGCCTCATCTTCCTGCTGGGAATATTGATCATCGGTTCCACCTACCAGCACCTGAGAAGACCCCAGGGCCTCTCCTCGCTGTGGGCAGAAGTCTCTTCGCAACAGCCTGTAAAACTGGCCAGCCGAGATCTCCCCAGTGATGGAATGATGATGGGGAGCAGTGATCCTCCAAAGGCTAGCCCTGAAATGGAGAGTGAGATGCTGGTACCCCATGCCACGGTGGGCAGCGATGAAGAAACACCTAGCATAACGATGGAGAACGCCCCCCATATTCCCAGAGGGACAGCTGAGATTACCCCAACAGCAATCAAAAATAATTACAGCCCAACAGCAGCAGGTACAGAAAGAGTGAAGGAAAACACCCCAACCACATCTAGTAGAATATTGAATCACTACACCCCAACTTCAAGCAGACAAAAAGTAAAATATTATACCCCAATACCCAGGGAAGAAATGAAGAGCTATAGCCCAACAAAGGCCAGGAGAAAGGTAAGGAAGTACACTCCATCCCCACCTGGTAGAATAGTAGACACTTATGCTCCATCTATACTCTTGGCAACGGAAATAAGCCACACAACCACTCCCAGTTCAACAGTGAAAGACAGTGAAACTACGGCAACCTATAAAATATTAAAAACAAACTCTCCCAAGAGAATAGTGGAGGAAGCCACCCAAGCTACTCTCAAGGGAATAGTTGATAACACCCCAACGTCCCTGACACATGAGGTAGAAACAAACATCTTGACTTCTCCAAGGAATGCAGTGGAAAAGAGCACCCTGACTATCTCCAGAAGAGTGGAAAATAACAGCCCAACCAGTGCCTGGAGGTTAGTGGGAAAGAACAACCTGACAGCTCCCCAGAGAACAATCCTGGAGCACACCCCAGCTGTCCCTGAGGGGCAAGTGACAGGCAGCAGCCCAGCAGAAACAAAAGCCTCTCCTACTGCCCAGAGTTTTAAGAATTCCCTGCCCAGAACTAGCGCAGCAACCATCAGACTAGCCCCAGCCACTGTCGGGAGGCTGGCAAAGAAAGCTTCCACAGCACCCAGCACCTCAGCAACCCTCAAGGTCAGGGCAGCTCCGACCACCCAGGTCCATCACTGTATGGTTGTGAAGCCAGCCCCTGGCATGCCCATCACCCCTTCCCTGAGCCTGACAACTGCCCTGCTCCCAGAGGTGCCCAGCCCCAGTCCCTCAGGGCTGCCTCCCAGCTGGTCAGACCTCTACCCCAAGGCAGAGTATCCCCCGGATCTGTTCAGCGTGGAGGAGCGGCGGCAGGGCTGGGTGGTGCTGCACATCTTCGGCATGATGTACGTGTTTGTGGCCTTGGCCATCGTGTGCGACGAGTACTTTGTTCCAGCCCTGGGTGTCATCACAGACAAGCTGCAGATCTCGGAGGATGTGGCGGGTGCCACGTTCATGGCTGCCGGAGGCTCCGCCCCTGAGCTTTTCACCTCCCTCATTGGTGTCTTCATTTCCCACAGCAATGTGGGCATCGGTACCATCGTGGGCTCTGCTGTATTCAACATCCTCTTTGTCATTGGCACTTGTGCCCTCTTCTCTCGGGAGATCCTCAACCTTACCTGGTGGCCCTTGTTCCGTGACGTCTCCTTCTACATCCTTGATCTGATGATGCTCATCCTCTTCTTCCTGGACAGCCTCATTGCCTGGTGGGAGAGCCTGCTGCTGCTGCTGGCCTATGGCCTCTATGTGCTTGCCATGAAGTGGAACAGGAAAATTGAGCGCTGGGTGAAGGAGCAGCTCAGCAGGAGGCCAGTGGCCAAGGTCATGGCCTTAGAGGATCTCAACAAGGTAAGGGCAGGCTCTCTGGGTAGAGGACCTCAACAAGGTAAGGGGCTCTTCTGTAGCCCCTTCGGGGTAAAAGGATGGGCAGAAACCAGGGAGTGAAGAGTAGGAGGTGCTGGGTCAGACCTCAAGAGATGAATACTCTGGTTCCCTCAATATTTATTCAGCATTTACAGAGTATCTGTTCTCTGCCAGACATTATGCTGGGGCCTTTGCAAGTGTGACCTTGGCTCAACCCCAATCATGCTATCAGCTGGTTATTGTTGTGACCCCTGTTTGCAAGAGAGGAAACTGAAGCCTAACGAAGATAAACCACTTGTTCAAGGTCACACAGCAAATAGGCAGTGGGACCAGGAAAGGAACTTGGGTTGGTGTGACTGGGTCTTTGGAAATGACATTTGAGCTGGGCTTTGGAGAATGTCCAAGGAGATACCAGGCAGGGAAAAATGATAATCTCTTCCATGTGCGTGCTGTTCAGGGCTTACTTAGCACCCTCACTTTCATTTAATCCTGTTTGTTCACATTACAGATGTAGAGGGGCTGGGGGCTTGCATGGGGTCTGAGAAAGGGGAGGAGTTTGTTTTTGTTTTGTTGTTAAAATATTAGAGAGGATGGGAGCTCCACTCACTCACTGACAAGCCCATCTGGGGACAGAGCCCCATCTCTGTGCCTACTAGATGCCAGGAACACCAATCCTGGCCCTTTCTCCCACCCCAGAAGTTCCTTTCCAAGAATGTCTCCGGCCCCTTGGAGGGATCTTCCTGCTACATTAACTGGATGATAACCTGGGAGATGCGATTACATTGGGCAAGTGATCACTAAAAATTAATTCCAAAGTTTTTTGTTCCTTGAGACTCTAAAGTGAAGGTACCTTAGAGAGCCCAGATCCCATTTCTCTCTCACTCCTAAAGGGCGAGTTTGGGGGAGGGTTGGCTCACCGTCCACTCATTCCATATCTTAGAGAAGCCACTAGTGTAGGCAGAATTTTGTGTGCAAAGAGTGGAAGGACTTAGCTACTTAATCCAGAGCAGTTTTGATGAGTGGGCAGGATGGAGACCAAACTCAGCAGCATGTCTGCCAGACACACCAGGCCGGGGCACTTAAATGCGCTTCCCTTAGCACCTTTGTGGTAACATGGCGTTCTGGCCGAGTGCAGAGCTGAGAACCAGGAAATCTGGGTTCTGCTCCAATTCTGCCTCTGATGAATGGTGTGACTTAGACAGGTCCCTTCCCCTCCCCTAGGGAAAAAACAGAGTCCAACTAATCACCAGAATGTCCAGTCTAACTTTAACATTCTGTGATAATGTCCTGTATCCAAGCATGTTCAGTTCTGGCAGAACCCCGTACAATGGTTATTTGTCCAATCTGATCAACCAATCTCCTATTGTCTCATTTGCAGATGGCCCAAAAAAGGACAAATGCCCTCCCAGGGTCATACAGCCAGCAGGTGGCAGGGCTGGAATGGGAACTCTAACTCCTAACTCCCCATTCAGTGCTATTTTCCACCAGATTACTGCCCCCCACAGCCACAGGTTTAGCAAAGAAAGGGTGGCTCAGAGAACATTACGTAATTTAATCTGAGGACACAGGAGCCCCTTGCTCCCAGTGAAGTTCTCAGGGCAGGCCTTGCCAGGGACTGGCCATGAAGTCCTGATATTCTCAGAGGAAAGTACCTGACGTCTTGGGGTTTTGCAAATGCCTCTGACTTGCCTTCCAAGTAATTCTGCTTTTATCTAAACTCTGTTAAGTTCTGAACTTTCCATTTCTTCAGAGCTACACCATCAAAGCAAAGCTTGCCAAGCTAATGAAGCATAATCATGATTTCGAAAGAGAATTTGTAACCTACTTAGAGATTCTTCAAGGGCTTTAGCAGCAGCTCTTTGCCAGCCAGTAAGCACAGCACTAATTATAACTCTGTTCTTATCTATTAGTTGGAACAGATCCGGTATTATTTTTAATTGACAGCATTAGTTTTTTAAAAAGTAGGTTGAATTACTGATATTTGAAAGTAAATCTTTATTTAAAATTAAAAACTTGTCAGAACTTTCTATCACTAATAACTGCCTCCTAAAACTTAGTTCAAATAACAAAAACCACAGCTATTTAACAATAGTTTTTAAACACATGTGCATTTAGAGTTTCACCTCAAGGTGCTTGTAATCAGAGAGGGAATCTACTGTTGCTTCTATCTTTATGTCTGTGTTTGGCTGGCCAAGTCCAGTGATCTCGTTAGCGGGAAATAAATTATCCTGCACTTCACTAACAGACTGAAGACAAGCTATTCTGTTTTGAATTCGTGAAGCCATTCTTTGAGAATTCAGGCTTTGATCTGGTAAACCATGCTGGTATTCATTTTTGTGTGACTTAATGTCTTTACTCACCCTGTAAAATATTTGACCTTCACTCTGATTGTGAAAGTAAACATAGCTGGTTCATACACTCACACTTACTGGTCCATGCCTCTCCCTAATAGGTCCCCTCTTTTGAGCATCACCCCAGGAAGGCAGGGGTCCAGGGAAATTTGGCTTATTAGTCAGCCATAGCTCCAAAGGTGAGGAAGTCAGACAAAAGTTGGGCAAGGCCAGACAGAGTGGTTGGGCGCCAAGGAGCAGGGCTGACAGGCAAAGGCAGAGCCACAGCAGCTCAGGAAGTCTACACAGAGAAGCAGTGTGCAGGGAAATAGGAGCCAGCTACTTCTTGGAGAGAGATAGGAAAGCAGGCTGAGCTAACCCTGTTCTCTATTGCCAACCTGGGGGAGTGTAGGGGTGGCCATGGCAGGCTCATCATTGCAACTAAATGCGGTTGCAAAGATACAAACAATCTTTGTATCTCCTAAAGGGCTGAGCCCAGTGTCTTGTTCTTAGGAGTTCCGTAAATACTTGGTTCAGTTTCTTCCAGGAACCCTGACAGTCCAGGCATTCCAATTTGTCAAGATAAAGGAGTTGGGGCGGGAATCCATGCTAGCTTATGGAGAGCCTATTATATAAACGTGTACACATATAGAGAGAGAGTGCCAAAAATACATATACACATTTTAAGAAAGGAAAAATCTATATTAAAACTGTAATACTCAAGTCATGTGTGACTTCTGCAATTGCAAGAGATACAAGATAACAAACATTATCAGTTTACATTGACTATTACAATTTTAATACTATTTTTTCTTTCTTAAAATGTGTATACGTTTTTTAGCACCCACGGTTGACTATTCCTGTTACCCTGGACTGGGTAAGTCAATGCAGTTTAACAAACCAGTATTATTACGTACTTAAACAAAAAACAGGATGGGAAATAAATAGGTTGGATCCCTTCCAGTAGAAGGGACAAGCATAGAGAAAATTAACTACAATGCAGGGAACCCCGTGCAAAATGCTGCAAAGTCACTTTGCTTTCAAACAGGCTTAGATTTCTTTTTTTTTTATTTTTTATCTTTGTAGAGACAGAGTTTCACTTTATCGCCCTCGGTATAGTGCCGTGGCATCACACAGCTCACAGCAACCTCCAACACCTGGGCTTAAGCGATTCTCTTGCCTCAGCCTCCCAAGTAGCTGGGACTACAGGCGCCCGCTACAACGCCCAGCTATTTTTTTGTTGCAGTTTGGCCGGGGCCGGGTTTGAACCCGCCACCCTCGGTATAGGGGGCCGGCGCCCTGCTCACTGAGCCACAGGCGCCGCCCAGGCCTTAGATTTCTTATCTGTAACATTGAGTGGGATGAATTAGTGCAGAGGGAGACAAACTTTTTGTAAAGGGCCAAACAATAAATGTTTTAGGCTCTGTTACCCGTGCAGTCTCTGTCACAACTACGCAACTCTGTCCTTGTAGTGTGAAAACAGCTACATAGCGGGAATGGCCATGTGGTATTTTACTAAAAGCAAGAGATTCCCAGGTATTCTACCTGAACAATTTGGAGATATACAATCAGCAGAGAACCATCACTTTCTTACTGAATATTCACCCCGCTGATAGCCATTGAGTTTCTGAGCTACAGGACCTTTCCCTTTACTTTTTATTCTGCTCTGAGTATCTAGAATCAGAATGAAGTTTTTTGGGGAGGGATTATAATCAGAATTCATGTAAGAGTATTTTCAGAAAGAAATAAAAGACTTAGTATTGGACATAGACATATAGTTAGTATTTCAGAGCAAGGATGTCTGCCTTTATTTTTCTCTGTTGCACATTGGATGAAGAATTGTCTTGGGCCACATATTAAATATACAAACACTAACAAAAACTAATTAGCAAAAAGAAAAAACATCTGATCATACTTTTCACAAGTATCTGACACCACATATAAGCAAAAACGTCCTCACAAAATCAGCATGTAGCCTGTGAGCACAGGTTGGACACCCCTGTTTTAGAGTCTCTCTTTTGATATTGTCTGAAAAAAAAAATCAAAGCTAAAATTCAAACAACATTGTCAAATTGACATATATTTGCGAATGCCTTTTATGACCTCAGTAAAGAAATGCTAAATGTTTGTATGGGGTTATCATGGAGTCTAACTTAGCTCTCTCTGAAATTTCATACTGGTTTTTTTTCTGGCCAAAATTGATAAATCTCTCACCTGCCTCGACCATTTCTGTGACTATTTCACAGAAAGCCAACTGACAGCAGAGTAGAGATGCTAGGCTGGCTGAAAAGCCTTATTGGTATTGAAGGACAAGGAGGCCCTTTTTTCTACAGGACAAGATTAGCCAGGAAGGACCAGACATCTGCAGGAGGTGTGCTATTGGCAAGAGAGCCCTGTGGAAAGCCATCAGCAAAGAGGAATACAAAGCAGAGACCAAGCCGAGTGGGGGCCCCATCGGAAGCCCCCATGCCCACATTCTGCTCCCAAGAATACCTCAGAATGTGAAACTCTGGGCAAAGTTGGTCATTCTGCCCGAGGGGCTGTATTCTTCCTGGCAAGATTTTTCATTAAACCAACCAGCAAGACCTCAAGCAGACAAGTCTGGTGCCTCCTTGGGGGCTGTCATCCCTCTTTGTTGTTAGGGTTGACATTTACCCCAAGGGCTCCTATCAATGGCCTGTATAGCCATCTGTCTGTGTGGAGACAGGGGGCTGTAGGCAGGAAGAAACCAAAGGCCTCTCCTGCCTTTGGGGTCCCCCCCATACTAGGCTGTAAGGAATCCACTGTGCTCCCAAGGAGCCATGCTAGCCTGGGCCGAACATTTCCTCCTTCAGCTCCTTGAATAATAGTCAGCTTTCCTCTAGTTGTCAGGAAAAGATAGAGTAGAAATCTCAATTTCAAGGTTTCTTTTCCTCATAAAATTTTCTTAAGCTGTCATTGTTTACCTGCTAGTGGGTACTAGCATATGACGAAATGGATGCATAAGAAACTAACAAATATTAACTGAAAATTCAAAACATCCGCTCATGCCTAGTCCAACAGCTTGCTGTTTTCTTGGGTATGTGTGTAAGCTTGCAGTTGAGATTTTACATGCATTTGTACAACGTAGTAATATTTTGTCCTAGCGCAGATGATGGGATTAGATATGAAATTAGATATTCATGGTGTTCTACAAAGAACAGCCTGATTTCTAGATGCTCTGCCACCCAAATTAATTGGAAACATAAAACCAACAGAAGACTTTTTAGTGTGGGCATTTGGATGATAAACAAGAAAAACGAAATCAAGAAGGTAATTTCAGGGTCTGACAAATGCCGTGAAGGAAATAAACAGGGCAGGTGATAGAGAGTGGCCTCAAACAGCAAGCTCCCCTTTAGCGAGGGAGAGCAGGGGAGGCCTCTAGGTGAAAAAGAGATCAAACAGAGATTTATAGAATAAGAAGGGAAATCACCCCATGCTGCATGGGCAAGAATTCCTGGAAGAGGGAACAGTATTCGCGAAGGCTCAGAGCTGGGAAAAAGCTTGGCCTATTGGAAGAAAGAATGGAGGCCAGTGTAGAAGTACCAGGGACAGTGGTCCAGGCTGCTGCTGGAGAGGAGCAGGGAGCTACTTCATGCAAGGCCCTGTGCATAGGATACAGAGCTTGGATTGATTTGAAACTCAACAGGGGACTGAAGTAATGAAAGTCCTATTTAAAAGATCACTCTCTAACTGCTGTGTGAAGAATGTCCGCTTAGGAGGCTGTTTGGGGTACACACACACACACACACACGGACATGCACACGATGCTAAAAAATGTATGTGCATTTTAAAAAGGAAAAAGCTGTATTAAAATTGAAATATTCAGGGTGGCGCCTGTGGCTCAAAGGGATAGGGCGCCAGTCCCTTATGCTGGAGGTGGTGGGTTCAAACCCAGCCTCGGCCAAAAACCACAAAAAAAAAAAAAAAAATTGAAATAGTCAATATACACAGTATACTGATAATAGAAGATGAACACAAGTCATGTTAAGCACCTCTTGCAATTGCAGAAGTCAAACGTGACGTCTTGTTACACATTGACTACAGTTTTTTTTCCTTTCTTAACATGTATATACATTTCTTTGGCACTCTCTTTATACCACTAAGCTTTTTAGCTTGAGCAGCAGGGTAGATGGTGGTGCCATCTTCTGAGAAGGAGAAGACTTGAAGTATAGGCAGATTCAAGTATAGGCTGGAATGATGACTTTGGGTTTGTAGATCACTTCTAAGTGGATATGCCAGGAGACAATTGCACAGATGAGTCTGGAGCTCAGGAATAAAGTCTGGGCTGGAAGTAGAAATTTGTGAATCATCAACAAATGTCTGGTAATTAAAATCAAGGACTGGCTAATACTACTGTGAAAGAGAGAGCTAGTCTGGGACTAATCCCCCAAGAACCCCAATATTCATCCATTCAGCAAACATTCATTAAATAACTTTGTATGAGGCCTGTGTAGGGTCTATGATATGGCGATAAATGAGGCTCTATCCCAGCTTTCCAGGAGCTCCTCCATGAAGCTAATGGAGGAGCTAGAGTTGATTTAACTTTTGTGTGCCCTAATGTTAATTAAGAAAAAGAATGTATATACATTGCTACAGAGTCAGGTGTAAGCCTTGGAAAAGCATTTATGTAGGGAAGAGATCGGCCCAGAAACTTAAGCTTCATCAGCTTGTGGTAAAGATTCTTCAGTGAGTAGAAAAACCAGTAAAGCCAATAGTTACAATGTCAAGTGTAACGATGTAGGTAAATGCTGAGGGTACTGCAGAGTTTACTTCTCAACAGACCAGAGGGGAGGTGACACTTAGCTAAGTCTTGACGTATAAGCAGGAGTTCACTGACTGAAGAAGGGGTAGGAATGTGCAAAGGCCAGAGGAATGAGGGAGTGTGGAGAGACCACAGCTGTGCTGTTCCATAGGGTGGCCACTAGCTACATACCACTACCAAGCACTTGAAATTTGAATAGTCCGTTTTGAGAAGTGCTGTAAGTATAAAATATACACTGGGTTTCAAAGGCTTAGTATGAATAAAAGGATGTAAATATCAGTATTTTTAATATAAATAACATGTCAAAATGATATTTTTGGCATATTGGGTTAAGTAAAGTATAACCTAACCCAAATATTATTGAAATTAATCTTACCTGTTTCTTTTACTTTTTAAGAAATATGGCTAGTAAAAAATTAAAATGATGAACTGCCACAGAGCCAGGACTTGACAGGATTCAAACTGTGAGCTCTGCTTCGAGGACTAGCCAAAGGGCCGGGGACGTCCAGGTCTCTGCTAGCACAGAGGTGGCTGTCCAGCTCTTGAGAAAAATAAAATTAAGATGATACTGTGGCTTACATTTTATTTCTATTGGGCAGCGGTAGACTGCAAGTAAGCAGAGGCTGATGTGTGCTAAGTTAAGGAGTCTAGACTCTCACCTGAGTGGGGGGCTCCTGGTGTGTGAGGGGGCATGATGTGCTTTGCTCAGAAATGTGAGAGGTGGAAAATGAACCAACCAGAAGAAGAATAGATCAGGAGTCAATAAGCTGTTGCAGCACTATAGTCAGGAGAGTGGAGCCCTGAGGCCAAATTTAAGAACTTTCAAGAACTAGGTCTGACAGCTAATGGGGTGTGAGCTTTGAGGAGGAGGAGGAATTTGCCTGGACTTCTAGGTGTCCAACAGAGACAAATGGAGTGGATCAGAGGCAAGACCGTGTTCAGTGGAGGGCTAATGTGACGAGTGCAATCTGCGTAAAGGCAGAACTCACTCAGGGATGCGGTAAACATTTGTTGAATGGATTTTTTACAAAAATATCCAGACTAAAATGTGCGGTTCAGGAAATGTGTTATGAATGGTTGAGAACAGGAATTGTTACATGAGTGAGAAATGTAAGTTGGAGATTAGGAGGATAACCCCCGTAGGGGCTGCCACAATTTGCCCCCCATCCCACCCCTGGGTTCCTATAAATAGCTGTGAGGGATCCCATTGTTCAAGCTCAGCCAGAGGCATCACAGGTGCTGGGGTGTTAGGCTGGCATGAAGACGTCCTCTTCCACTACCTCAGCCACTTTGACAGTTTTGGGGAGGAGAAAAAGGTGGAGGTGCTAAGACTGAAGGAAGAGGAAGGAGAATGGGGTAACGTGGGGGGAGAGGGTGGGATGAATGTGTTCCTAACAAGGGCATATTCAGAAAGCACCTACTTGCCAGTACTGTTACCCCTAAACGATCCCTTCAACCACACCCACATGTAGGCAAACATTTATAATAACCTGAGCATTGTCTATTTCATGGAGTTGTATAACTTCAGAAAGCTGAAAGTACCTACTGAGGTTAGCAATGAATAATGAACCTGTAGAAAAGCATTTGGGCTTGAACCATCAGGGCCATGCACCACGATGGGGCAAAGACCAGTTACTCTGTCCCTCTGTGGACAGAAATAGTCACCCCAACATATAGCCTAAACTCTCAAATTCTTTGCCTCTAACGAGAGCTGACTCATTGAGTAGGATTGGACATTATAAATAGTGAGATGGCCAAAGGGGGTTGGTGCTATAGCCTCCTGTATCCCTGTAAACGTACAAGTGTGTCATGAAAGAGTTGAGAGGGGTTTGTTAAAACGCACAGCACCCCCTTCAGGTTGTTTCATTCATTTGTATGTTCATCCATTCATTCAATCACGTGTATCCAAATGTCCCAACCTCCTTCATCCTTCAAAACTTACTCAAATTCTACCTATTTTAGAAAGCCTTCTTTGCCCTTCCTGGCACAGCACCTTTATCTATGCCTTTCATTTCACGAACCACCTTCTGCTTTGTTATTTTTGTTATCCTTGGTTTCAACTTCTTTCTGGACTTGGGAATCCATATTCCAAATATTTTTGTATCTCTAAAGCCACCAGCACAGCACCATATAGCAGTTGCTCAGTAAATATTAGCTGAATGACTGAATGAAGTGGAGGGGTGAGTAGACGGCCCTCCGGCAGGCACTATATTCTATATTTTCTGAGCTGAACAGGGGCATGGATGTAGCAAGTTCAGTTGTGTTCTGTCCACGGAGGTTGGTGGGGTGAGGGAAGCAAAGAGAAGGTAAAGACAACTACTGGGGCATCCAGTAGTGACCCTGCTTCCTGAAGATAGCATAGAGGCCAGTGTTATCTTTAGGGAGCAGTATCCACTCGTTCAGCTCACTTTTACTGAGCACCTACTGTGTACAAGCCACTATGCTGCAGGTTAGGCGAAAAAGAGATGGCTACTCATATAAATTCGTTACATGGCAAAATATGGAATCTAGCTGTGTAGCCAATTCATGTATGTGAAAAGTAAAACAATGTTTTTTTTTTTTTGTTTGTTTGTTGTTTTTTTGAGACAGAGTCTCATTATGTCGCCCTCGGTAGAGTGCTGTGGCATCATAGCTCACAGCAACCTCAAACTCTTGGGCTTAAGCAATTCTCCTGCCTCCATCTCCCAAGTAACTGGGACTACAGGAGCCCCCCACAACACCCGGTTATTTTTTTGTTGCAAGTTGTTATTGTTGTTTAGCTGGCCTGGGCCAGGCTGGAACCCGCCAGCCTTGGTGTATGTGGCTGGCACCGTAACCACTTTGCTATGGGTGCTGAGCCTAAACGATGCTTTTTCAAAAAGTTCAAATGGTATAACAAAACTGTAAAAGCAAAATGGCAAGCTCTTGGTACAGTAAATACTATAAGCTTAATGCTTTTTCATTTTAGATTGTGTAGGGCTGCCCCACAGCTTTCCTGAGACACTAATGCTTATCTGATCACAGCCGATTTTAGTATTACAAAATATGTTTATTGTTATTACAGTTTTTGAGGAAAGAGGTATTGTAGCGAGTAGCAGTGAGGGCGGTGGTGGAAGTGGAAGGGGCCATTTGGGAAAGTTTCATACAAGAATTTAACCTGAATATTATAAAAAACGGATTGCAGGGGATAGGCAGAGAGGAGTGGAGAAGGCATTTTAGGAAGGGGGAAGAGGCATGAACAGGGAACAGGAGTTACAATAGATTGTATTTAGAGGACAATTCACTCATTCAATTAATACATATTTATTGAATCCTTGCTAAGTGCTGGGCAATGTTCTCATGCTGGCCACACAGTGGAATAGGATAGTCTGCCTTCAAGATGCTAATGGGGAAGTCAATTCGTTTGTATACTTATTAACAAACAAATAACATACAGATAAATTGGGGAAAGTGCAACGAAGGAAGAGAACAGGAGTCTATAAAAGAGAATTATACTTAGTGTCCCAGGGGAAGATGACATTTAAGTGGAGACCTGAAGCCTGAGGAGTGAGGGAAAGTGCATTACCACCAGGGGAGGTAATGTGGGTTTCAGGTGGGTGAAGAGGATGGCACATCTGAGGAACCGAAGGACTGTCAGCGTTATTGGACTGTAGTGAGTGGACACACTTGGCAGGGATACTGTGTGCAGGTTGAAGCCAGATTGTAGACGCTCACACGGGGGGTTTGGGCATGTTAAAACATTTTCTGAGGGCGGCACCTGTGGCTCAAAGGGGTAGGGCTCTGGTCCCATATGCCAGAGGTGGTGGGTTCAAACCCAGCCCCGGCCAAAAAAAAAAAAAAAAAAAAACTGCAAAAAAAAAAAAATTTTCTGAGACCAGGTTATCACAGGGTGTGTTTCTGTGTTCCAACCTGAGGGCTTCTTGCGAGTGAGAGGGAAGTAGGAAGAAAGGGTGAGGGTCTCTCCACGATATCCTGTGACTCCTGTCCCTATTTGCAGCCGGGCGATGGGGCCATTGCAGTGGATGATCTACAGGATAACAAGAAGCTGAAGGTGGGTGCCATACGCAGTCTGCCGGGTGGGGACACTGCAGGGTCTAAGCACATGGCCACAAACCCACTTTGGCTCTGATGCTGGGAGCCTGGCTGTGCTCAGGCCTTGGGAGCTCCTGGGAATGCTACCAGGGTAAGCCAGGGAAGGACTGAGCTCTTACTTCCAGGTGGTCTTTGAGGAAGTGCTGGTTTGGGAGCTAAGTCTGCATGTTGTAGCTGGCTGTGCCTCCAGCTTGCTTTGTGACCTTGGGCTTCAGATTCTGCATCTATAAAATGACTGGACTAGATTAAATCAAGTCCTATTTTATAGCCCAACATTGTATGATTGTTTGATATAAAAGTCTAATGTGGCTTTTGGATTCCCCCGAACCAAGAGAAAGATAGGTAGGACACTGGAGGGGATAGGTGTTTGAAGTCCTCTCCTCTCCTCTCCTTTATCCTCTCCCCTCCCCTCTTTCTCTTTTCTTTTCTTTCTTTCTTTTTTTTTTTTGGAGACAGAGTCTAGGGATTTCCCTAGACGTAGCTATCAACATCCTATGGGAAATCCCTGGACCTGTTGTGAAGTACTGTTTTACCACAGCCACTAGATGGCAGGAGAGTTCAGATCCAGGGGAATAAGGGGGTGGCAGGAGGGGGAGGGAGGCCAGGAGAAAGGAAGAGAGAGGGAAAGGAATGAGCAAGTGCTGAAGTGTTGTCTTTGGATGTTTCCTTGTAAATCAGATGCTGTTTCTATGTGTGTCACTATGCATAAATGTGCATCACATCTGTGTACAGTACAGGGGTGTGCGTGCGTGCGTGCGTGCGTGCGTGTGTGTGTGTGTGTGTGTGTGTACCTGTAAATTTGAGCATGCAGGTAGAAACAAAAATCAACTGAGAATCAGAAGACCTGGGTACTAGTTTGACATTTTCATTCACTCCTTGCATGACCTTGGATAAGCCAGCTAGGTTGTTTTGAGTTTTTGTTTCATTTTCTATAGATGGGGATCATAACTTTGGTTATCTCTGGAGGTGGGGCAGTGACAAAACACCATAATGCTGGCCCCTTATTCAAGGGGTCTGACTTTGTGGTGTGTGGGTGAGGGTATGTTCTATGAAGGTATGCTTGCAGGGATGTGCCAACCCTTGGTAACGTGGTTTCCTTAATACAGAAGGTGGATCGTTCTGTATGTAGAATGAGCCAGTCATGGATGAGAGGAGGGGTGGCTGAGAAAGAAAGCAGTGTAACTGTGCTGGCTGGAGGTGAAGGAAGAGGGGAGGTCAAGATCTGTGCTTTCTCCCCTCTCTCTATGGGAAGGAGGCAAGGTTAGTGAGGTGGTTGTATGGTTCGTCCCCTGCCCTGGGCAGGGGTCCCCTGAAGCCTGTGCGGCTCTCCTCTTGCTCAGCTGCCGTCCTTGCTGACCCGAGGGAGTAGCTCGGCCTCTCTGCACAACAGCACCATCCGCAGCACCATCTACCAGCTCATGCTCCACAGCCTGGACCCCCTGGGGGAAGGTAAGCAAGGCCTCCCCAGACCTGTGTGGTCTGCCCCACCCACTTCTTCCCTCTTGCAGCTGAGAAGAACTGAGACCTAGAGATCTGAGAGGCAGTGGGTACGGGCTGAGAAGAGAGTTAGCAGAGGGAAGAGTGGATATTAAAAGGCAGGCAGACTGGGAGAGAAGGTGCAGGCAAAGACAGTGGACTCACCAAGAGAGGGCCCCAAGTCCTTAGGTATCCACACTCCTCCATGTCCCCGCCTCAGTGTCCCTCCCTATAACGACGGGGCTCACCTGCAGTTAGACTGAGCGCCACCTGCTCTGCACAAGTCTGTGTTGGGGCTGCTCTTGGTGGTTTCCCTGCAGAGCTCACTGCGTAGGAGTTGGCTCTAATGTCCCACAGAGAGTTTCCAGCTAGGCAGATTGGCCCAGGCTGACTGGCTGGGGCTGCTTCTGGGGATACCTGTAGGGCTCTATAGGGCTTCACCACCCGGAAGCTCTGCGTAGCCCTTCCCTTTACTTTGTATATAGCGCTGGAGTCCTAGGAAGCTGCTAACCCTCCCCTATCCAGGAATCTCAAGGACACCCTGGGAGCTGCCAGGATCACTTATGGGGGCAGTGAGCAGGGTCCAAAGTACAAGGGGGATTGAGGTCCAACTCGATAAATGATAGATGGCAGCAGTTGAGATTCTCACCATCTACCTATCAAGTCCTGCCTTCAGCCTCCCTACCCCAGAAAGCTGCACCCAACATGCTTCTCAGGCACCTTAAAGGGCACCCCTACATACGATCCTGCTCCTCTTGCACCCCTGTTTCTCTGGGGCTTTGGTGAAGAATTTGAACTCGTGCAGGAGGCCAAAGAAAGATTGGCCTTCGGACAAAAGCCAAGGGCTCTGACTGCAGTTGGGCTGAGCGGAATATGACAGAAGGACCTACGGAGCCCTAGGGAGTATCCTGACTGACTTTCTGGCTTACCAACAGATTTGGGGGGCTCAGAAGTTTGCTCAGGCCTGGAAATATCCTTTTCAGACAAAATATTGGGTCCTTGGGCAGCTGAAACAAGTATACTGTACTGTGAAAAGCAGCATCAAAGACAAGCAATGAAATGTTCCTTGGAACATGGTTCCTTGGAAATGTCTCAAGGTGGGCCTCAGCAGACATTGTAAGAGGCCACCCCCAAGCATCAGCTCCAGGAAAACCGTACCTCTGGGGTTTCCAGAATGGAGTCTGCAGCACCTGGCAGCCTCTAGGTGATGAGTGTTGGTTGCACCTCTTCCCTGGGCCCGGTGAAGAAAGCAATATCCCTGGGTCATGATGGGCCACTCCCAAGGGAATCACTGATGCTGGCAAAGTGCTGAAGATAAGCCCTTCTCTTGAATGGGACTGCAGGGCCCACTCCTGGGCCACTTTAACGGCCTCCACTGCCAGCTGGCCTACTTACCCTAACAGGATTATGTGATGTCCAGGCCAGGCTGAGGTCAGAGGAGATTGATGCTAAAGAGATGATCCTGCCACACTCAGAGGGGAGAGGCCATGTGAGGAAACAAGCACTCGGAGGCAGTGCCTGTCAGCTCAGGGGAGACAAGCTTGCTTATATATCATCTTTGTGTGTGGTTGGGTGAGGAGTGGCCTCAAGCCGAATGGTGATGTGCACATGTGCTCTGGGCTGCAGGCCTGCTCAGAGAGGCCATCCCTGATTCCACACCCGGAGACTCCATCCAGGAGGGGCTGGGACCACACAAGGCTGTGGTGAGGGCCTTTGTTCCCACGGCTTTCCAGATAAATGCTTGTGTTTCTATGTGCTGTTTCCAGATGGCCGTCCAGATATTTCCACCCTTTGTAGGTCTCCCAGCTCTTTCCACTGATCAGTGGAAGAGACATTTCCTGTGGTCTGAACTCTCACCTGTCCTGTGAAGAAGCTTTTCCTCTTCGGGATGCCAGGCACCTTCTGGTCATTTCACCTGGACGTGTGTGACAGGAGGTGGGGGAGACGGGGCAGCTGAATTGTTTTCCGCAGTGACATGGGAAATGAGAGGCTAGTGTGTATGATGAGGGATGATAAGGAAAGAAGGAAACTTGTTTTTTCTTGCCAGCCCCTCCAGTTAACAGTCAGCAAATATTCTCAATCCCAGAATAGGCACCTCCTTCAATGACAGCTACACGTTGCTCAACAGAAGATTGCAGTGCTTGGTTAATGCCTCGGGGCTGCTAGAGTTGTCGGGATGAAGGAGGCATTCCTGACACTTCCGTTCTGATGAGAACCTGCTGGGCAGGCCTCCAGGTCACTTGAAGGGACCACACGTCCTAGTGGCGGCTCTGCACAGGGAGCTTATTGCCAGAGCCCTTGGCAGCTGAAGTCTGAGAGTGGAGGAGCAGGCTGAGAGGAGGAAATCCCAGGCCCTTTTATCTGTTTCCTGCCTATCCTAGACCCAGGCAGGGCTTTCACCTTTTTGGTTTCCTCTCAGCCTGTCTGTACTAGACTAGATCTCCAGGGTTCCATCTAACTCAGACTCCTGGGACACTGGGCCTCACCACTGCAGGGTTGCTTCCCAAGGGGGACAGCTGCTCACAACTGCTTTTGTCAATTCATCATCATCGTTGTTATAACTCAAATTTATATAGTACCAGACATTGTTTTAAGTAATTCATGTATAAATTCATTGACTCTGTCAACAACTCTGGAAGATTTTTTGGATGAAGAAGCTGAGGTGCAGAGAGGTCAAGGGATAACCTGGCTAGGTCTACAGCTATAGTACAAGTCATGGAATTGTGATTCAAGCTCCAGAATCCACGGTAGCATAACAGTACAGGTGAAGCTAGAACTTTGCAGCAAATCAGCATTTGTACTTATTTTGTCTCATGGACCCTCGCAATAATGCTATGAGTATATCATGGTGTTAACTTTTTAGGGAGGATGTTAAGGCTTAGAGATGGTACACAGTCTTTCCAAAGGTACCCAGTGCTCATGGGGTACAGCCAGCTTGAAATCCATTATAATTCCGTGGTACCACTTTGTTTTATCATTTGTGCCGTTGTCCTCACCCTCCCAGGCTCCACAGCTATGAAGAAGATCCCCATGAGCCCCTACATCTCAGCCTCTGTCCCTTCTTCATCTCTCACCTTGGAATTTACACACATAAAGCATTTTGCGTGTTACCTGGCAAATAGTCACATTGGAAGAGAGTTGCCCTCCCCATTTTTCTTGCCTGAAAATCAGGGCAGCACCATTATGTACAGGCTGCTCTGTAGGCCTCCAGAAAAGTGTGTGCATGAGGATCTGGAAAAAGTGGTGGGTGTCTAGGGCCAAAAACAGTGTGACCACCCAGGCGCAGTGGCTCATGTATGCAATCCTAGCACTTTGGGAAGCTGAGGCAGGAGAATCACTTGAGATTGGGAATTTGAGACCAGCCTGGCAACACAGTGAGAACTCATCTTCGTCTCTGTAAAAAATTAAACAATTAGCTTGGCATAGTCTCAGTTATGTGGGAGGCTGAGACAGGAGGATCGCCTGTATCCAGGAGTTGGAAGCAGCAGTGAGTTGTGATCACATCCCTGCACTCCAGCCTGGGTGACAGAGCCAGACCCAGTCTCTAAAAAAAAAAAAAGAAAGAAAAAAAGAGATAAAAATAAAATAATATTTCCTTAAGAATAAAATAAAAGAAGATGTAGCTGACAAGCTGTTGGTCCAGTATTTCCCCTTTTCCACTGGAGAGGGGAGGTTCATGAACATGGCCATCAGTAGTTCCCCCGAGAACTATAGTCTACTATAGCTAAGCTTCTAGTAGACTCCTAGGAAGGAAGCTGCAAAGGACCTTACAGGTAGTATAGTTCAAGTGGCAAAAACATCTCCCTCCAATTATTCTCCATTCCCTGCTCATCGCAGACATCACTGCTCAATCATGGTACTTTGCTACTAAGTTTGGTTCAGAATCCTTCTCCATTCAGTGCTCAAGCAACCATTGCTAGAGCTCATAAAAGAAATAAATCCTAGTTTTCGCTCTTAAGTCCAATCATACCATTTTACAGGAGAGGAAATAGGCTTTGAGAGGGGAATGGACTTGCCCTAGGCCACTGCCATTTAGTGACAAGGCAGAGAATTTAAGACAAAAGTTTGGGAATTGGGCAACATGAACAACTCTAGCAGGATCAGAATCCAGACTTGGGACCCTCCAGGCCAGCCTTTTCCCACCCACTGGCTGCTCTGGCTGCTCAGCTGACCATCCTAATTAAAAGGGCATGGCAGGGAAGACACTATGCACTACAGATAAGATGTGTATCGTTTTCATTTGCAGCCCGCCCCTCCAAGGACAAGGAGGAGGAGAGCTTGAATCAGGAGGCCAGAGCCCAACCCCAGGCCAAAGCAGAAAACAAACCAGAAGGTGAGAGGATGGCCAGACCAGTGAGTTTTCTCCTGCCACCTCCCTCTCTCCTGTCCATGGTGAGCTTGGCCTGGAGCAGCAGCTGGCCCAGGCCAGGGACTGAGGCACTCCTCTTGGCTTCTCTAAGCCACTAGGTTAGAGTGTGTTCTGATGCTGCCCTGTACACCACTTCAGGCCAGGCTCCTCCTTCCAGTGTGCTCTGACGTGGCTGCTGGCCTGAGTGGCCCTGCACAGCTTCCTTTCCATTCTTCTCAGATGAGGTAGGCAAAGGGAGGCCAGAGGGTTGTTGAAGAATCACTTCATTTTTTTTGCTAAATCTCATTCCAAATGAGACTCTATTTCTTCTTCCTGTCACTTCTGCACAAGAACAGAGTTGCTAGTAATTGGTCTTAAACCAGCAAAGCCAGTAAGGGAAGGCTACCAGGGGTCTGGTGTCATAGAAATCCAGTATCTGTGTGGCAGCTAGGATTGGGGGAGTGGGACAGCTCCTGCCATATGGTTTTGCATAGCACATCAGGACTCCCTGATCTACCCAGCAACCCAGGGAGGGAGGTAGACCAGCAGACATTCTTCCTACCCTACAGAAAAGGAAACCGAGGCTCAGAGAGGTCAAGTGACTTGCCTGAAATCACACAGCTAAGAAGTAAGAGAGCTTATACCTATATCTAGCTCTCCAGGCTTTCCAAGTCTCTTTTCCCTCAATCCTGTTTGAAAGCTCTATAGCTGCTGCCTTTGAAATAGCAGGATCCTTTCCAAAGGGTCAGACCTTGAGTGCTAGGAGCTTTGCACTCTCTCTGCTCCATTTGCCCAAACTGTTTACAGTATTAATGCCTATGAATACATGCATGCAAGGGTGGCCACTTCTCAGCTGTCCTCTCATCTGCAGATATCTCAGTGGACACAGCAATAACAACAATTTACCTCTCATCATCTTAATTTTCCCACCAACAAGAAATTCTGCCCAAATAAACCTCTCAGAACCCTGAGGTCAAGTATACCTGTAGCCATTCACACCAGTGTCTGTCAGCTTCCCTTAGAACCCAGTCTGCTCTTCTGATCTAATCCATGTTTGTCCTTTAAAGAGGAGCCAGCCGAGCTCCCTGCGGTCACCGTTACACCAGCCCCTGCTCCAGACGTCGAGGGAGATCAGAAGGAAGATCCGGCTGGTCAGGTAGGCACCCAGCCTCTGCACAGGTGGAGAAATTTGAGAGGCCCAGGGTAGGACTTGCTGGCCAAAAATACTTCCTCCCTGAAGGTCTAAAGTCCCATTTGAAGTTCATTTCTCTGGCATGAGCACTGATTTTTCTCTGAAGATTGCTTTGAAAATACAAATACCTCATGGGACTGGTTGTTTCACTGTAACATCTTAGTATGAACCAATATATTGAGAATGTATTTTGAACTGTCACATGCTACAAAAACATAAGGATTGTTAGCGGGTCTGTCCTTAGCAACCAGGGGACAATGAGACCAGGCTGCTCTGGAGCACCAGGCAGCTTGAAGTGCAGGTGGAAGGGTTTGCTGGCTAAAGGCATTTCCTGGTCAGTCAGTTCAGCCTCGCCTGCAAAGCCTTCTGAGTCCTGGCCCTGCCCTGCCTTTACAGCCTCATAGCCTCTTCCACCATGCTCCAGCCAAACTGGATGTCTTATCCCCAGGCCTTGGCTCCCATGGTTTCCTCTCCCTAGAATGCCCTTTTCCCTCCATCTTCATATTTCCTCACTTTACCTACCTCTCCAGGCCCAGTGTAAATACCTCCCATGTCATGTAGCATCCTTGATGCACCCAGATCTGACTGTTATGGTACCCTGCACCTGTCTCAGTGCTCTTACCACTGCCTTCCCTATATTCTGAGCCTTAGTTTCCCTATAAGATGGTGAGGTTCCTGAAGGCAGGAGCCAAGTCTGAGTCACCTCTGTCTCCCCCATAGAGGGAAACTATGCTTGGAGCACAGCTGTTCTCCAGATAGGTTGAGTGACTGACAGTAAATACACATTTAGTCTGCAAGTTCCATCCCTGTTTGTTTTTTATATTTAGTACCCAGAAGCACTCTATTATATCTCATTCTCAGGCCAGCAACTTTGGGTTCAGTGCCTAAGACATCTTTCTGGTATCATGAGTGACCCAAGTAGGTCCATTACAGACTGCTCAAATAAAAGAAATCAAGAGGATACAGAGGTATCCTCTAGAATCCCAGGGCAGGAAGTGAAGCTTCGTCTCATGAGGACCTGGACGTAGGCCCGAGAAGGCATCTGAGTAACTTCTCACTCCACTTACTCTTTTCTGCTTCTTTTCTATCACTTAGCCTCTCTTAGCAGCCTGGCTTCATTTATTTCCTTATTAACACACATAACCCTAAACCACCACCTCACTCACAGATGTTCCCAGTCTTAGAGAATCTGTTCAACCTACCTATGGGTCAGGGATCCAGCTTGTGTCCAATCAGCTATGGCCAGCTGACTTGACTCCAACATGGAAGAAGGCAACCATTGGGGGTGCCTTTTGAGGGTGACAGCCCTCAGAGAAGAGGATGCAGGCTGGGCAGATATCCCCATACCTATTGATTTAAATGACTTGTTATCTTCTCCAGGAAGCATTCTCCATCTGATGCAGGGTGGGGATGGGGAGCTATTTTAGACTAAAATCTACTCATTCTTCATTCTAAGTTTACAGCATAGGACTGAGCAGATACTATTTAATTTCTTCATTGGAGGTTCTCAACCCTGGTTGCATACTGGAATAATTTGGGGAAATTTTTAAAACATGGCCCAACCTCACTCTCTGTCAATTAAATCAGAATATCTGGGGCAAGTCTTTGGGCATCAATGATTTTTAAAGCCTCAAGGTGATTTAAATATGCAAGAGTGTTGAGAATCACTGAACATCCTTTGGGGTTGCCAGTATCATGACATTAGTTATAGACAACGTGTTTACTCCATAAGCACATAGCCCAGGTCATTTACTTAAGGGATTATGCCAGAATGTTGTTATAGGTTAGTTGGGTAACTAACGTGAGGACCCTCAGAATCAATGGCTTTAAAAAAAAATTATTAAAAATTTTTTTTGGAGAGATGAGGTCTTACTATGTTGCCTAGGGTGGATTGCAATGGCTACTCACCTCAAACTCTAAGATTCAAGCAATCTTCAGGCATCTGCCTCCCAAGAGGCTGGGATTATAGACACACACCACCATGCCCAGTTTCAATGGCTTTTAGACAGTCTATGGTTCCCAAACACTGGTCTACAGATGTATAGTAGGAGCACTTGTGAGCATGCTAAAGTACAGACTCCTACCTTCTAATCTCAGAGATTCTAATTTAGTTGGTCCAGGTGAGGCTGGGAAATCTTGTATTTATAATAAGCTCTTTAGACTACCAGGTTTGGAGCCCAAGATCATATTCAGTCCTGGCACTTGTACAGCAGGGTACCTTGATGGACTATGCATATTCAAAGCCCACCTTCATCACTTACAAACCATACAGACAATGGGCAAGTTATTTAGCTCCTTTTTTACTCTAGTTTCTCCATCTGTAAAATGGCCATAATTCTATAATGAATTGTCTCATGAAACATAGTAAATATTATTATCAAATCCTTTACCATGGTGCCTAGCACATAAAACCCTCAATAAACAGGCATTCTCATTATTTTGTACATATCAAGTAACAAAACGATTTAGGAGTTTTAGTAGACTCAGCAATGTGTTGTGAACACGAAAGGGTGTCATGCCATGTTAGGCAACATTCATAGAAGAATGGTATCTAAGACAAGGGAGGTGGTAGTTCCTACATTCACTTTGCAGTGTTCAGTTTTGGATCCCCTACTCATGGGACATAAGCCAATTGGAGTGAGTTCACCAACATAGGGAGGAGGCTCTAGGCTATAGGATGGGGAAATGACAGAAGGACCTGGGAATCTTTAACCCAGGGAGAGAGCCGTCCCATGGAAGAGTAATTGGACTTTTTCTATATGTCACCAAAGAGTAAACTTGTACATGGGTGTGTGTGTGTGTGTCTCTCTCTCTGTATGTATGTATTTAGATCTTTGATACAAATATGGTCTTCAATCAGGTGTCAAAGATGACAGAAGCTGCTTTTGATGGTGAGTTCTGTATCCCAGGAAATGATCCAACAAAAGCTGGACAACCATTGGGTGGGAATATTGTACTGAGAATTTTTCTGAATGATTTCTCATTATGTTTCTTCTCATAGTTAAGTTTTTTGATATATTCTGAGAACATCAATAAAAAAATGGAGGAGAAACTAGGAAGGAAATCAAGCAGAGCAGTTACCTTGCATTAATGTATTGGCTTTGGATTTCAGGGAGATGAGGCAGGAGCTGAGAACCCAGGTGAAATGACAGGTGAAGAGGGTGAAACTCTTTGTGAAGGTGAAATTGGAGAGAAAGGTGGAGATGAAATTCAACCAGGTGACAGTGAAATTAAGACAGAAGGGAAAGATGAACATGAAGGTGAAATTGAAGCAGAAGGAAAAGGGGTTGATAAAAGTGAAGGTGAAATTGAAACAGAAGGAAAAGGAGTCAATGAAAGTGAAGGTGAATTCGAAGCAGAAGCAGAAGAAAAAGGAAAAGATGAACATGAAGGTGAAACTGAAGCAGAAGGAAAAGGGGTTGATAAAAGTGAAGGTGAAATTGAAGTAGAAGAAGGAAAAGGAGATGGAAGTGAAGGTGAAACTGAAGCAGATGGAAAAGGAGATGGAAGTGAAGGTGAAACTGAAGCAGAAGGAAAAGGAGATGGAAGTGAAGGAGAAACTGAAGCAGATGGAAAAGGAGATGGAAGTGAAGGTGAAACTGAAGCAGAAGGAAAAGGAGATGGAAGTGAAGGTGAAACTGAAGCAGATGGAAAAGGAGATGGAAGTGAAGGTGAAACTGAAGCAGAAGGAAAAGGAGATGGAAGTGAAGGTGAAACTGAAGCAGAAGGAAAAGGAGATGGAAGTGAAGGTGAAACTGAAGCAGAAGGAAAAGGAGATGGAAGTGAAGGTGAAACTGAAGCAGAAGGAAAAGGAGATGGAAGTGAAGGTGAAACTGAAGCAGAAGGAAAAGGAGATGGAAGTGAAGGTGAAACTGAAGCAGATGGAAAAGGAGATGGAAGTGAAGGAGAAACTGAAGCAGAAGGAAAAGGAGATGGAAGTGAAGGTGAAACTGAAGCAGAAGGAAAAGGAGATGGAAGTGAAGGTGAAACTGAAGCAGAAGGAAAAGGAGATGGAAGTGAAGGAGAAACTGAAGCAGAAGGAAAAGGAGATGGAAGTGAAGGTGAAACTGAAGCAGAAGGAAAAGGAGATGGAAGTGAAGGAGAAACTGAAGCAGAAGGAAAAGGAGATGGAAGTGAAGGTGAAACTGAAGCAGAAGGAAAAGGAGATGGAAGTGAAGATGTAATTGAAACAGATGGAAAAGGAGTCAATGAAAGTGAAGGTGAAACTGAAGCAGAAAGAAAAGGAGACAAAGAAAGTGAAGGAGAAATCCAAGCGGGAGAAAATGGTGAAATGATAGATGCTGAAGATGAAAGTGAAGGCCAGAAATCCAATGCTGAAAATCAAGATGAAGCCAAAAATGATGAGAAAGGTGATGGTGAAGGTGGAAGTGATGGAGGTGATAGTGAAGAGGAAGAAGAGGAAGATGAGGATGAGGATGAGGATGAAGATGAGGAAGAGGGGGGAAATGAGGAGCCTCTGTCCTTGGACTGGCCCGAGACCAGGCAGAAGCAGGCCATTTACCTCTTCCTCCTGCCCATTGTGTTCCCACTGTGGCTGACAGTGCCCGATGTCCGGAGGCAGGTGAGTGTGCCCAGCTGTGTCTCAGGCTTTCTATTCCCAGGGAGGCTGTGGGGTCTCTAGGCTCCCAGGGCTCACATTCCAAAGACAGGAGAGGGCAGGGAAAACCAAGCCTCCACCAGAGAGATCTGAGAAAGGGCCATAGCTTTGGAGAGGACCATGTGCCTAGGGGACATACCACTGGAGTTAGGGGGCCCTACACCTCAAATGTGGCTTATTTCTACCACTAAAAGCAGCATAAACTAGTTCCTCCTTGGCTCCTATCTCAGTTTATTTTAATTTGGGAATTATGCCACTATACCTCTTTCTTATTTCAGTAGAGTATCTCAAAACCCAGGGAGATGACTACTATTTCTACCCAACTATCCTATTGTAGGGAAAAGTCTAATGTACTCCATCCAAAAGTAGTCTATATTCTGTCTCTGGGTCTAGAAAGGAGTAGGACAGGGCAGTTCTTAGACTGGTCAAATAGCTCTCTTCTGTCTGGTGACTGCTGAACACCCCACTGGTTAGACTTCCCTGCGGGTGTCCCCTCTGCCCATCCTTTTCCATCCATCTCAAGGTCCTTACTGGAGAAACAGCCCTCAGCCCAAGTATCTCCAGGTCCTTACCACCACTCTTCCATGGGACCTCGTCACTGATTCTGGGCTTCCTCAGAAGGGCCAAAGACCATTAGCCTCTGCAACTTATTTCTCTTCATTTTTCAAACTTTCAAACAGGAGTCTAGGAAGTTTTTTGTTATCACCTTCCTGGGATCCATCATATGGATAGCCATGTTCTCATACCTCATGGTGTGGTGGGCTCACCAGGTAAGTGAACAGCAGGAACTAAATCCTCCACCAGCGGGTCCCATGGACACTTTTTTTCATTCAGGATAAATTTTCAGTACCTAGAGACTGTCGAGGATCAAGGAAATTTGTGCAATTTCTATGCTGTTTGTAGACTTTTGATTCCAGTGAGTGTAGTGCTTTTCAAGTGTGACTTTTCTGTCTTATACTGCAGCATGACATTGACAGCCCTTCACATCCTGATTACTGCCAGCTGATGGCATCTTATTAGCTTATTCTCTGCCATGTGGTCCACCACTGTCACCTGGAGAAATCCCGACAGCCAGCTCATGGCATTTAGTTAGTCTTCCTCTGGGTGCCCAGGGCTTTTCTGTTCTGCCTAGAACATTGAACTTAGCACAGAACTGCAATTGTTGTTCACAAGCTTTTCCCTCTCACTAGGCTGAGAACAGGGTCTGTTGTATTGCTCCTATTTCCATCTCTGCCTTCACCTTAGTTCCTGGCACACAGCCGGTGTCCATGTTTCTGGAAATGGACATAGTGACATGAGCAGATCTTTGGCAGGGCAGTTCTTGTGGGGAGGTAGAGGGTGCAGCAGTTGCCTTGCTCTTTCTGTGGTCATACCCCCAGCTGTCAGTTCCACCACCACCCTCCCTCCCTTGGGCTGAGGGATTGTGTCAGCTCCTCAGAAGGTGTTCTGTTTGCATGAAGTAGTAATACATGGTTGTTGCTTCGAAGAGCCTCACAATTTTTTACCTGCTGTTGCTATGGTTTCTTATGACTGTTGCTGTTTACCAGGTTGGTGAAACAATAGGGATTTCTGAAGAGATTATGGGTTTGACAATCCTAGCAGCAGGCACGTCAATTCCTGACCTCATTACCAGTGTGATTGTTGCTCGGAAAGGCCTGGGAGACATGGCTGTGTCAAGCTCTGTGGGCAGTAACATATTTGATATCACTGTGGGGTGAGTAGTGATGTTACTTTCAAAGGCATATTAAGTATGACTGGTAAACACTGCATTGGCTCTGCTTGCTGGTTTTCTGCTTTATTCGTTACACAGGGAATCAAAGGGCATTTACATTGTTAGTTTCTATAAGGCAATAACGTATCCTCCCTTCGTTCATCACATCCAGATGGGATAATAGAACTAAAACGCTGCCTGAAATGCAATTGAGTGGAATTTACAGATAAATTTATAGATAAATTGAAAACTGAGGTTCATTTCATTCTATTACCAGCACTAAAGATTTTAAAGAAGGCTGGGTTAGGTGGCTCACACCTGTAATCCCAGCACTTGGGAGGCCGAGGCAGGTGGATTGTTTGAGATCACCCTGAGCCAGAGTGACACCTCGTCTTAAAAAACAGCCGGGCGCTGTGGCGGGTGCCTGTAGTCCCAGCTGCTTGGGAGGCTGAGGCAAGAGAATCGCTTAAGCCCAGGAGTTTGAGGTTGCTGTGAGCTACGATGTCACAGCACTTTACCAAGGGTGACAAAGTGAGACTCTATCTCAAAAAAAAAAAAAAAAGAAAGAATTTGAAGACATCTTACCTGGTGGTAACCCTTATCATCAAAATTTAGAGATTTAAGAGTATACATCAACTAACTTGGGTATGAAGTATACTGAAAATAAAAAAGCTCAGACTCAGAACACTTTATTTTTAATCTAAACTCTTCTAGTTATTAGCTGTGAGTCCTGGGCAAGTAATTTAATTTCCCTGAAGCTTAGTCTCCTCATCTGTGAAAGGGCTGAATAATGTCTGCTCTACTTTTTTATTTTATTTTATTTTTTTTTTGTAGAGACAGAGTCTCACTTTATGGCCCTCGGTAGAGTGCCATGGCATCACACAGCTCACAGCAACCTCCAACTCCTGGGCTTAAGCGATTCTCTTGCCTCCAGCCTCCCGAGTAGCTGGGACTACAGGCGCCCACCAGAACACCCGGCTATTTTTTGTTTTTGCAGTTCGGCGGGGGCCGGGTTTGAACCCACCACCCTCGGGCCGGCGCCTTACCGACTGAGCCACAGGTGCTGCCCATGTCTGCTCTACTTAAGAGGTTTTTATGAGCGGAAAGTGCTTTGTAAATTTTGAAGTGCTATTTGAGTACATGGAATTATTATAAACATTAAGAATATTCACATTGTTTCTTCAATCTTGCAGCTTGCCTGTCCCTTGGCTGCTTTTTTCTCTTATCAATAGATTACAGCCTGTTCCAGTCAGCAGCAATGGCTTGTTCTGTGCAATCGTTTTGCTTTTTCTCATGCTCCTGTTTGTGATCTCTTCAATTGCGTCATGTAAATGGAGAATGAACAAGATCCTGGGCTTCACAATGTTTCTCCTTTACTTCATATTCCTGATCATCAGTGTGATGTTAGAAGACCGAATCATATCCTGTCCTGTAACTGTCTGAGTCAGTCACTGTTGCTCATAATGGATATAGATCAGAGGATCATGCCAGAAGTTATTGTACCTCTTGTTACATTAATGGAAGAATGAACATTATCCAGAAAGTGAACTGAGTGGCCCAGCACCTCCATTGTGAATGTGGTCTGGAACTCTGCTTTGTTCTTGGAAACACCTGCAGCTCACTGTGGATTAAGAACTTCATCCCTGAAAGGGTGGAGTTCTAACCCCTGACTCATCTATCACATGAAGGCAGTAGAAGAACCCCCGGAGTCAGAGGGGTTTTCTAAATGAGAATAGCTGGGGTTGAGGTTGGGACAGACACAGCAAAAATAATTCTATGCTTACAGTTCCCTGATCATTCCTAAAGAGCCATGGGTGAGATGCAGATGTGAGCTACATCTCAGCCCTCTGAAACCTGCCCCAAGCAAATGCCACAATTTGGTGTCTCTTCCTTTTTTGCTCAAAACGTGAGGTTCTATCAGGTTTGTAATCACTACAGGTTCAGTGAATGATGTGTCTAAGGAGCCAAGGCTACAGAAAAAAGGTATAACAGGAATCAATTATTCTACGTCACGGTCCAGTACAATGTATATCAAATCTTTTGTAGCTTAAAGGGATGACTACATTCACTCTCATTGCTGCATTTTTGAAAAGTGAAATCGAAACAGAAACCAGCCTGAAAAATGAAAATTTATAATTTTCCCTTGATTGGAAGGAGTGAAGATGAAGGAAAGAAAACTATTTTAAGCACATTAAAAATATGTGCTTATTAGAAAACCCACTGTCTCTGTCAGTTTTCACCTGGAGGAATTAGACATTCTAACCAAGCTGTCGTGGCTCTGCTGTCATGCTCTGATCCCATGTTCTCATCCAGCAGTGACAGCTGAATGAGAAGAGAAGTATTCACAATTTTAAAGAGTCCAAAGTCAGTAAAGCCAAATCTGGTTTATAAAGAAAGAGATCCAGGGGGACAATGCTAGTTTTGTCTTTCAACCTAGATAGGATTTTAAACCAAGAAGATTGATTTTTTTTGATATGGTTTATAAATGGATCTTAAGGTAATTACAAAGGGTAAATTCCAAAAATGCTTAACATAATAACATGGTGAGAAAGAACTACTGCTTCTAAGGTAGCTAGTGTAAAGGACACTTGAGTTTTAAAAAATTTTGTGGTTCATTGTTTCATGTGGAATTTGATGTGCTTATATTTTAAATACTAGTGCTTGCTGCTGTTACTAGAATCAAATTAGGAACACATTGTACATGAAACAGTTTTATATTACTGGCTTCCGAGCAAAATGACCTCAGGTAACTGCATATTATGATGGCAAATGTGGCTTTAATGACAGTCCTACAAAATGATTAAAGATGAAAAGACAGATGTGATGTGAAAAAAATCAAAATTTTGGCTTTGAAGGATGGCTAAGGTGTTCACAGTACACCATCTTTTAAGATGAAATGGTTAACTTGATTGATTGCTTTGCTACCCCAGGATTCCCAGTCTTTGGAAATAACTTTTATTAAATTTTAACAAATTATGAATCCCACTGGTATTTTACTTTACAAAAACGGACAGACTCAACCTTATCTTTAGGCTACTTGGTTAGAATGCTCAAGAGAAGACTGATGAAGTGGATGTGAGGGTCATCTGGCTGCAACATCTGTCACCCTAGTGATCACCAGGGTTGGTTCGTTGGATCCAGCTGGGTAGGCAGGTGTCCCCTTCCTTCTACCCCACTCCGTGTGTGTCCCTTCTGAAGCTATTGCTTGAAGAGGATGACCTTCCCCAACAGCGGAGGACTATTCTTTGGTCAAGGGTGTATGAGTAGCTGCTGTTCAAATTCCATGTTCTTAAATTAACTATCCTCATTCCTGATGCTGTTGCACTGCTGGGTTTCCATATGCAATGGCCTAAGAATAGGAGGAGAGAACAATGCCTATGGGAGGGATACCCCAATACCAGAATTCTGGGTGTTAAACTGGTGATTGCAGCAATTCCAGTTAGCCTTGGGGATGTCACCTCCTCACTAACAGCCTGGGATCTGATGCTCTTCCTCAGACTGAGGAGTGATGGCCAGTGAAACATTCTGTAATAAAAAAGTACTGAGATACCCATTAATTATTAAAAACAGCTCTAATGATCTCATATCCTTTTCCCAGTTTGCTGAATTTCAGGCATTACCCTTTGCCTAGAAAGAAGCCCTGATCACACTGTAACAGAAAAAGACAAATATAAAAAATGAAAGTTGAGTCTTGGTGGATGAGTAGGAATTCACCAGGGGAAAGACAGAAGAAAGATGATTTCAAGGAGATGGAAAACTTATATAACTTTTGAAAAATCAATTGGTTATGCTTGGAAATTAGAATTTTTATCATGTATTTACAAATCTACTATAACATTAAAATCATGCTTGTTTAGAGATAAACTACTATCTTAAAATGTCAAGATAATACATGTATTGAGACAGTCCTCTCATTTGATAGGCAATATGGTCTACATAGTTACTGTCACAAATTCTATGTAACTCATTCAGCCTAGAAATTCTGAACTGTCTCACATGGGTATTTGAATTGGAAGACAGTGGCTACATGGATAACTTCTCCTTCCTCCTCCCCTGAGCTGTACTTCTGCAATGGCCTTGGTAAGAGGTTTGGGTCGGATTTCTAAAAACGTGAAATTCTTCCTAATTTGACAGGTTAAGATTCTACATAGCACTAGAAAAAAGGGATATATATGTTCCATTTAATATGTGTTTAAATGTTACCGTGCATTTTGAAAATTATATTGCACTGTCACATCAATAGATCTGAAAACAGTTTTACCAAATTATAGGCCTGGCCGGGCGCGGTGGCTCACGCTTGTAATCCTAGTACTCTGGGAGGCCAAAGCGGATGGATTACCTGAGCTCAGGAGTTCAAGACTAGCCTGAGCAGAACAAGACCTCATCTCTAAAAATAGCCAGGTACTGTGGCGGGTGCCTATAGTCCCAGCTACTTGGGAGGCTAAGGCAAGAGAATTGCTTGAGCCCAAGAGTTTGGGGTTGCTGTGAGTTAAGACACTATGGCACTCTACCCAGGGTGACCAGATGAGACTCTGTCTCCAAAAAAAAAAAGAAGATATGATGGTAGAGTGCCATCACAGCTCACAGCAACCTCAAACCCTTGGGCTTAAGCAATCCTCTTGCCTCAGCCTCCCAAGTAGCTGGGACTACAGGTGCCCGCCAAAACGCACACTATATTTTTTGTTGTAGTTGTCATTGTTGTTTAGCTGGCCTGGGCTGGGTTTGAACCCGCCAGCCTTGGTATATGTGTTCTAGGACTGGTCACTATGAAAGGTGCATAGAGAGGGCTCCTGAGAAGATTGGTGGGGAGAGGCGCATTAAAGCCTGGCAGGACACCCTGACCCAAGTCTGCTTGCTTGCACAGTTAAAGACACATACACTGCTGTTCTTGATGCCCTTCACTGTGATGGGCGAGCAAAATCCAGAGCATTTCATTTACAGAAAAATTCATCAGTTGCTCAAATAGTTTATCACAGTACTACATTTGAGAAGAAAATCTTTAAATATAAAAGGAAGGTGCCATCCAAATAAACAGCTACCATGGAAAGGCAATGGTAAGCTCATCAGCAGAGTGCATTACTATCTCAGAATACAGAAACATATGCATGGACTTTTGTAACTGGAGATAAAATTTCTCTATCAATTTGCGTACTGCTAATTTTGTAAACAAAAATAATTAAGCCAGAAAATGTGCTAACTCTGAGGCCAGAGAAGGTAGTAGGGGGGGGTAAGACACCAAGTCCTGAGGATAGTAATGTAAATCATTATGCAGCTACTAGAGAATTCAATTCTGAAACAAAGCTTAGTCTCTATCCAAACAGTGAGAAGCAGAGAATGTCAACTTTAGTACAAAGGACAAGGGCCTTCTCCACGAGGCAGCCTACTCTTTCTTTTTCACTTTGAGATAAAGTGCCTAAATGCAGTTTTCAAACTTGAGTAAGAGAAAAAATAATAAAGTTCAGTTATTGTACATTACCAAACAAATAAGTATTTTCTTACCACATACTAACCAAGTACAGGCTAAGTATCCCTTATCTGAAATGCTTGGGACCAGAAGTGTTTTGGATTTCGGGGTTTTTTTGGACTTTGGAATATCTGAAGAATACATAACTGGTTGAATATACCAAAAACAAATCCCTAGTGCTCCAATAAGCACTTCCTTTGAGTATATGTCAGTGCTCCAAGTTTCAGATTTTGGAGCATTTCAGATTTTAGATGCTCAATCTGTGTTTAGAAATATTAACAAAATGTAACTTCTATGTAGAGTCTGCAAATACTTGCTGGTTGCATGTAATTATCATAGTCATTAGCAGCATAAAATAAAAATAAGTACTTATGGACTAAAACGTTGACTAGTATTTTTTAGGGACCGTTTCTCTAAACTGGAAACTGGAGAGGCATACTAAAAAAACTTACAATAAAATATGCTGGTGGGTTTTAAAGCAAAAACCACAAGGAAGAAAGAAAAAGCAAAAATCAGAAAATGAAGAACTCCATAATTCCCTATCTAGCAATAGGAGGAAAAAATTGAATATCTGAAATTTGATATAGAATACAAATGTGTGATATTCCAAATGTAATGGCAGGAAGTAGTAAACAAGCTTTATCAGCACAGACCAGGGTTTATTTTCAACAATTTCAACATATAAACAAAAGTAATAAGAGTAAGAAAATAAGAGATAATGTAGCAAAAGGGTATTTCTCTCCAAGATGATTGGCTGTGAGTCTTCAAAACGTGTATTACCAACAGAGAGAAAATTGAAGAAAAGTTAAAGGAAGGTTCATATTTTAATTTTCTTTTGAGCAGGTTTACCACTTTCTATTCATATGTTAGGTTTTATTTTTAAAGACTGAATTTTTGCAAAAATATTCTTTGGGGATTAAAAGTAAGGGAAATATAACTCTATCCAAAAGCAGAAACTCAGCAGGGTTGGGAGAGGAGATAAAATTACATTTACTTCTCCAAATTAGTCTGAATCATAAAGAACGGCTTTACTTCACTCTTTTTCTGTCAGGCATTTGAAATCAATAAACTACAATTCCTACATATTGTATATATTACAGAAAAAGTAAACATTAGGGAGAGCTTATCTTATATGGGAACAAAAACAACAAATAAAAGAAAACCTCAGAATCCTTTTTGGAGGGATGTTTTTCAGCAATGCCAAAAGCCTCTCCTATCAAATATTTCTCTCAGTTGACAACTTTCATATGATTTAAAGAACATAAAGAACAAGTAGACTGTGAAGCTTGGATGTGAATAGTAAAGAATAAGACTGAAAAAAAAAAATGAAAAAAAAAAAAAGAATAAGACTAGATGGGTATTTACAAAGAAGAGGCAGATATACGTGCGTAGCACCAGATTTTTCAAGTAAGCAAGTTCAGCCCCAAACCAACTGAAAATTTACATATTTAAACTCTCGTAATTATTTCCCATTGTAGAAATCTGTGAACTGTTTCAGCATGGTGCTATTTATTAATGGCGTGAACTCAAAAGGTGGTTTTTCTGTAGCTGAACTGATTCTGAGTCTCAGAACTCCAAGATAACTCCAAGTCCAAGTGTTGTCTACTATACTGGCTTTACATGCCTAATTTGGTAACATCCATTCTTTTCTTCTTTAAAGTTACCTAGGGAATTCCTACAATAATGACAATGTGTACAAATGTGTACACACACACACACACGCATACACAAAATCTATAAATACTACTAAAAGGCAAAAGGTACTTTTTTAAAAATCGGAAGTGAGACTAGAAAAAAATGCAACTAAAAATATTATTTTAAAGGTCTATTTAATACCCATGGTTTTTAAACATTCAATTATTGTCCAATATCTGGATATTTCTGCATTTTAGATTCCACCAACTTCACATTCTGAAGTTTGTAGAAAAAGCTAAGCTTCTCAATATGGGAAACTCTATCTGGCTATAGTTTTAGAGGGTTATTTTTCTACTTTTGAAAAAATATTTTGAATATTTATATATAGTATTAACAGAATACCCATGTAAGTCTTATTTCACATACATATTCTATAGTACAATTTGCATCATACCCAATATTTTAGGTATTAAAATATGGGCAAAACTTGTAATAGTCAATTGTCTATTTCCCAATTTATGTTTTCTTGTAGAATATTAAAATTTAAATTGGGGCGGTGCCTGTGGCTCAAGGAGTAGGGCGCCGGTCCCATATGTCAGAGGTGGCGGGTTCAAACCCAGCCCCGGCCAAAAACCACAAAAAAAAAAAAAAAAAATTTAAATTGATGTTTGGACTTGTAAGCTATCTTTCCTGTGCAGTCTATGTAGCTATTAGCAATAGAGAAAATTCTGGAATTGCAGTATAGTGAATTTCTCTGGCTCTCTTTCCCAAGGCTCAATGAGTAAGTCTGGGTGGTCCACACTGTCCTTGCCATGACTCACTCACTGCAGTCAGGCTTGCGGGTACTAACATGCAATTCTAGGACAACATTGACACTAGCACTGACATTTTAAAATTCATTCTCCCAAGTAATAAAAAAAATATATATATATATATACACATAGAGAGATCTGCAGCTGTACTAATTACTTCAAATAGCAGCAGACAAAGAAAACAAGCACTTGCTTGCTTCATAAGTTTAAATTCATTTTAAGTTTGCCGTATTATATTTAAAAATTAAAAAAATATCAACTTACTATAAACAATTTAAAATATGTATAATAATAACTTTATGGTCAAACATTTGAATAGTCTATGAAAACAGGAGATACTTTAATGTGACATTTCTGTTTAGGTTTTGTTCATGATTTTTAAATCTGTTTTTTCCAAGAAAATACTTGTATTATTTTATGGCAACTAATTTTGTTTAGGGAGTTCTTCATCACAAAAATACTTAATTACAGGGGAGTTAAAGAAAAGCAAAAAGAAATGGGAAACAAAATGGCTTTTCCTCCACTTGTTACTATTCTCTTCTTAAAACATTCTGTACATACATTATCTGAACCTTCTGAACCATTTACAAATTGAGTTTTCAAAAATTGGGAAAAGAAGTGTAGAGTCTAAAAGTGTTATTTTATACACTGACTATACAATATACATTGAATGTACACACACACATCTTAAAGATAAGGTTCTCCAAAGGTTTTTCGACACTCCATCACCCCTGTACTTGGTGGTCTATCACAGTTGTGCGTACTCTTGACTTGACTAGGTGTGAGACGATCATATGCAATCTTGTACTCTTTATCAAAAGCATCTGCAAAAATTCATAAAGAAATAAAAGAATAAAGAAATTTATGTTTGACACTGACAATGATCAAGTTTCTATACTACAGGACCACAAAATTAGAGGCCAGGAAGGAACCTCTAGTACATTTCTGCCATCCAAGTTACCACAGCTAGACTGCATAGACCAGTGAAACTTAAAAGTTTCAAGATACAACTTTTAATTTTACCAAGTATAGATGTTAAAACCACCAAATACTATACACATTTGCTTTTGTATCTTGCTTTTCATATTCAATAAAAATGGTAAAAATAACAGCCTTTTTTCCACCAGGATTAATGAAGTTTTGCCTATACTTTTATATTAGTCCTTTTGTAGTTTCATTATTTACATTTTAATTTTGCTCTGGCTGGAACTTGTTTCGGTTTACAGGTCTTAAGCTTCCTATTATGGGAATACATTTGGGAAAATCTAAAGATCACCATGTAACTATTTTTTTTCTCTTTCTCATGAAAGAAAAGATTAATTAAACTATGGATTAAGGACATCCACATGTAACAAAAGGGAGAATACAGGTTTACAAGTTTCAGTCTAAAAATAGTGCTAACTTTCTGCTTATTTTATTTTTTTTTTGGTTTTTGGCCAGGGCTAGGCCCGAACCCACCACCTCCGGCACATGGGACGGGCGCCCCACTCCTTGAGCCACAGGCGCCGCCTGCTTATTTTTAACACATACTGGAGAAAATTTTGTCCCCTAGAGATCCAAATGAGGTATGAATTATGACTGAATGTCACTAAGATCTCCTATTTCTGCTCTGAGGAGCTGACAGACATCAAATGTCTCTGAAATAGTGCCACAGTGATGCCCATGAAGGCTGATTTGAGTTAAGGGTCAATTGCATGAGCAATTGAGTTTCTCCAATTTAGAGGTCCAGAATCCTTTGGACTTTCAAAGAAATGCAGCCTTTGGCAGGGGTCTAGAGTAATATGTGAATATGCTCTGAGCTATTTTTTAAAATTTAACACATAAAATCACCATATAGCCCAGAAATTCAACTATAAGGTATGTACACAAAAAATAAAAAATAAAATTTATATAGTCATACAAAGATTCTTGTGTGAAAACTTATAGCAGCAATATTTATAATAACCAAAGGTAGATATAATGCTAATATCCATCAAATATTTAAGAGAAAAATTCTATATGATTTTTTACAATATATCCATATAAGGAATACTAATTGCCCATCAAAGGGAATGAAATGATGATTCATGCTTCAACCAAAATGAAATCCAAAATCATTAAGCTAAGTAAAAGAAACCATATCCAAAAGACCACATAATTTATTATTGCACTCATTAGAAATTTCCACAATAGGCTAACCTATAGATATAAAAAACAGACTAATGTTGTCTAGGTCTAGTATAATAAAGGAGAGTGAATGCAAACAGAATGCATCTTTCTTTTAAAGGAAAAACTATTTTAAAGTTACATTGTAATTATAATTTCTAACTCTGTAAATGTACTAAAAAATTCAGAATTTTACACTTAAAGCGTGATTATATACACGCTTATATATTTATATATATAAAAATTCTTTATGTATACTGAATACTAAGGCTTTATTAGATAATATGACATGCAAATCTTTTCTCTCATTTCATTTTCTTGATAGTGTCCCTTGATGTATGAATGTTTTTAATTTTGATGATGATTTACTTTTTTTTTTTTTTTTTTTTTTTTTTTTGTGGTTTTTTTTTTTTGGCCGGGGCTGGGTTTGAACCCGCCACCTCCGGCATATGGGACCGGCGCCCTACCCGCTGAGCCACAGGAGCCGCCCGATTTACTTTTTTTTTTGTTTGTACATACTTTTATGGTGTCACATTTAAGAAACCATTGCCTAATCTAAGGTCAGAAGATTGACGTTTCTTTCTTTTCTTTTTTAAATCTCATGCTTTAATTAATTAATTGATTAATATATTTATTTGCAGGTTTTGGCCAGGGCCAGGTTTGAACCCGCCACCTCCGGCATATGGGGCCAGTGCCCTATTCCTTGAGCCACAGGTGCCTCCCCCTATGTTTTCTTTTCTTTTTTTTTTTCCTATGTTTTCTTTTAATGCACATGTATGTTTATAATTATTATATCTTCTTGGTGGACTACTCTTTTATCATTATAAAATGTTCCTTTTGTCTCCAGTACAGTACACTTTAAGACAGTTTTTGTCTTAGTTATCCCAGCCTTCTTTTGAGTACTATTTGTATGGAATATCTCTTTCAATCTTTTTTCTTTCAAGCTATTTTTGTCACTGAATCCAAAGTGTATCTCTTTTATATAGTGTATAGTTAGATCATATTTTTAAAAAATTAATTCTTCTAATCTGTCTAATTGAACAGTTTAATCTGCTTACATTGAATGTAATTATTATTATTATAATTTTTTTGAGATAGAGTCTTAAGCTGACACTCTGGGTAGAGTGCCATGATGTCACAGCTCACAGCAAACTCAAACTCTTGGGCTCAAGCGATTCCCTTGCCTCAGCCTCCCAAGTTGCTGGGACTGCAGGTGCCTGCCATAATGCCCAGGTATTTTTTTTGTTGCAGTTGTCATTGTTGTTTAGCAGGCCTGGGCTGGGTTCGAACCCACCAGCCTTGGTGTGTGTGGCTGGCGCCCTACCCACTGAGCTACGGGTGCCACCTAAATGTAATTATTAATAATTTAGGATTTACACCTTCAACTTTGCTATTTGTTTTCTATTTCTTAATTTTTCCCTCTAGTCTTCCATTACTGGCTGCTTTTGTGTTAACTAGGTATCTTCTAACGTACCATTTTAATTCCCCTATCATTTCTTTTACTATATATTTTTGATTCCTGACTATTCCTGCATATTATTTTTATTTTTTCTAGTTGAACATGAAAATCATTGGTCAAGTTTCTTATTTTTAATAGTCTCATCTTTCAAATCATTAAGGTAAACAACAAATATTCACAAATCATTAAGGTAAACAACAAATATTCACAAAATTCTGTTCGAAGTTCCCTGGCTGCAATTCCAATTTAAATCTATCCATTCTTTTCCTCTTTTTAATGGAAAAGGTAGCTCAACACATTCATATGATATTTGTTTATAAGCAAAATTAGAGGTTAAACATATCTACATTTCCTTTAGCCCTCCTCATCAAATATGCCTTGATTTTTTATTATATCATAACTGTGTATATTACTGCATTTATGGGGTACAATGTGCTGATTTTATATACAGTTTGGAATGTTTACATTGAAATGGTTAACATAGCATTAATTCTAAATAATTTTTATCTTTCTATTGGAACCTCTCCAAATTTTTCCAACTTTATTTCAACTAAGTGATCGGCAATTTAATGTGACTTCCAAGTACAGTGTTCCTTGATTACATCTGTCTGGGTTATACTGTTCTTTTTTTTTTTTTTTTTAAAGAGATGGGGTCTCCCTCTATCACCCAGGCTGGATACAGTAGCATGATCATCGCTTACTCTCACCTTTAATTCTTGGGCTCAAGTGATCCTCCCACCTCAGCCTCCCAAGTAGTTAGGACTATAGGTGTGTACCACCATGCCTGGCTAATTTCCTTTTTTTTTTTTGTAGAATAGGAGGTCTCCACATGTTCAAGCAATCCTCTCAAAGTTCTACAAGTACAGGTGTGAGCCACGGGTCTGGCCCATACTTTTTTTTTAATAAACAAAGATACCAAACATTGATTTCTATTTGGCTTGAATTTATAAGTTAAATATGTAAAAGCCACTTTAGTGTAAGCCAATTTCTCACCCCTGTGTTCTATATGAGCAGATTTATTTTCTAACCAAATCAGTCTCTTTGTACTTTAAATATTTATTTATTTCAAATATTATCCTTATCTAATAATTCCACTCCGTAAGATGCTTTCATTTCACCCACACATACTTTTGCTGTCAAATTGTACAATGTCTCTCTTAGCATCAAGACTGACAATTCCCAGTGGCACAGGTCACCTCTGGACAGCATCATCTGATACCTAACCTCTTCAGATACCCAATTAGGGATGGCTGCTCTTAGTTTTCTACTTCATTCACTAACTCCTACTTTCTCTCCTTTTCCTCAGAGAACTTGTTGGGAAGCCAGCATCACAGATAGAGTCCTTGTTCTCTATTCATGCTTCACCTGGTTTAAGTGACTCATGATAGTGCCTATGCTTATTAGACATCATTGTCATTTTGACTCTAATAAATGGCTGTGGCACTTTAAAAGTCAACTGAAGTGCTGATGCTCAAGAAGTAGACTTGTTTTTATTAAGACCAGTGTAAAATCATCTAATAGAACTATGACCTATGATGTTTATTCTCTCGTTAACTGGTAAGTAGGCTTAAGTAGGTCACCCAAGTCACGTACTATCAAGTCAGATGAATTTTATATATCAATTATCATTTACATTAACCTAGTCACCATATTATAAATTCCCAAACAGAAGGCCAAAACTTTGCTTGAGTATCTCAGTGCCTGTTAGCCATCTAAATTAAGTCTACTACTAATTTTTTTCTTTCTGCCTACCAGGGACCATTTCTGTCCTTTCCTAAGATTTGGAACTAGAAACTTAAAAGAGGCCAAGCATAATAATTAGAAGAAGATGATCAAACAAAAAAGCTTGGGAACTCCTAAAATACATATTTAACTACCTTATATTCCCTCTGAACAAGCTTAATGTCATTAATGATATGATTATAAGCAAGGGATTAGAAAAATTAAGACTGCTTGGTTAAAATATGGCTATATTATTTACTGTGAAACCTGAGATTTAAGTTACTAAACCTTTCAGATGCTCACTATTCTCAATAATAACATGGAAATGGTAATGGTATGTATCTTATAGGACTTTGGGGAACGTTACATGAGAGAATACATAAAAACACTTGCTATGGTGTGAGGCACACAGTAAGCCCTCAAAAAAAGTTGACTTTTACTTTGAGATATCATCTAACTCCAGTAAGATTAGCCCACATCACAAAATCCCAAAACCAGAGATGTTGGCACGATGTGGAGAAAAGGGAACACTTCTGCACTGCTGGTGGGAATGCAAACTAATATGGTCCTTTTGGAAAGATGTTTGGAGAATACTTAGAGATCTAAAAATAGATCTGCCATTCGATCCTATAATTCCTCTACTAGGTGTATATCCAGAAGACCAAAAATTGCACTATAACCAAGATATTTGTACCAAAATGTTTACTGCAGCCCAATTCATAATTGATGAGTCATGGAAAAAACCCAAGTGCCCATCGACCCATGAATGGATTAATAAATTGTGGTATTTGTATATCATGGAATATTATTCAGCCATAAAGAAAGATGGAGACTTTACCTCCTTCATGTTTACATGGATAGAGCTGGAAAATATTCTTCTTAGCAAGGTATCCAAAGAATAAAAGAAAAAGTACACAAAGTACTCAGCCCTAATATGAAACTAATTTATAGCTTTCATACGAAGGCTACAACCCAATCTCAGTACAAGAATATGGGGAAGGGGGCAAGGGAGTGGAAGGAAGGGAGGGGGAGGTAGAGAGGAGGGAGGATTGGTGGGTTCACACCTAGGGTGCATCTTGGAAGGGTGCAGGCGAAGTTTACTAAGTGAAGAGTATAAGGGTTTGAACACAATAATTAAGAAAATGCCATGAAGGCTATGTTAACCAGTTTGGTGAAAATATTTCAGACTGTATATGAAACCAGCACATTGTACCTCATGATTGCATTATTGTACACAGCTATGATTTAATAAAAAAAAAGTTGACTTTTATAATTTATCAATATTATTATTATCACCATGACCAAAGTATCAAAGTACTTTTTACAGTACATCAAAACAAGATCAAAGAGATAATTCTTCTAATAAATAATTTAATATTAATGTAATCACAAATTAAAACTATTAATATAAAAACACTTTGAAAACAATACCACTCTATATAAATACTATGATCACATATAATGCTGAAATTACCTATGTCAATGTTCTCTCTTCCCAGTGCCACAAGTGACAGAAATAGTATTTCTCTGTATAAACTCCTAGTGGGGAAGAGATGTGGAGAAAATATTAGTATCTATGTAGTCTCTTTGTGTTTTACGAAAGTTTTTATGCTAATATAAGTGTGACATATCCTAACAAATTACTAAGCAAAAAATATGAATCTTCTTAAAGGAACTTACCTCTGTCTTTTAAAATGTGGGCACTTATTCAGTGTTTCTAAAATCTGACTCATTGGCCCATAGACGTCATTCATTTTAATGCTTTTTACTATACTTTTCAGTAGTTCCTGGTTAAATGAGTTATCACTTTTTTGTAATAAATGGACCATTGGATATTTCTGGGCTGTAAAAGAACAAAAGAGCAGATGAAGGAAAATACTCTATGAGGAAAGGAGAAAAAAAATGAAGCAGCAACTTACAGGTATTAAAGAAATAACAAAGCACTAAAAATAAATTAAGAGAACAGATAAACGAACAGAAATCTAAAACTGAAGAAAGCAAAATAGGAAAAAGACAGACAAATAAAAACCAAAAAGGCCTAAAGCTTGTTGTGCTATTGAATAGGCAATTACTAAAATTACTGTTTCCCTTAATACAACCCTTGAAATTCTATATGAGTAGCCTGGGATGGAAATAAATAAGTAAAAAGAAGAAATGGGGACAAACAATGAGCTGAAAGCCAAACTCTACAAAACACAACCAACCCTGCTATCACATACATAGCATCCCTAAAAAAACAAAAACAAGAACAACAAAAAAATTTTAACCTCCACAGAAGGTAGCACTAAAAAAATCAAACTTAACACTCACTCTCAAACAAAAGAGTACGATTTTGACCTGTAAGACAAAAAGCAGTAAAGCAAAAAAAAAAGTTAGTAGGTGATTTAAAGCAAGTAGAGATTACTCTAATATGAATGTATGAAGTCAGCATTCTATGAAGGTACTTACTGTGGGCATTCCAGAGGATGTACAAGGGCTGTCCTGGGTCCTGATGTAATTTCATATTGTCCCATAACATTTGTATCAAAACATATTTACTATCCTCAGACATACAATGGCGGGGAATCTGTGTTGAAGACCAAACATTCATTCATAATCTTTTTTTTTTTTTTTGCAGCTTTTTGGCCAGGGCTGGGTTTGAACCTACCACGTCCAGCTTATGGGGTCAGCGCCCTACTCCTCTGAGCCACAGGCGCCACCCCATTCATAATCTTTACATAAAGATTATTTGGTAATAATTTTTTGGTAAATATTTTATAAAATTCTTATAAATATTTTTAGGATTTATGCGTACAAGAGTACAGAAAATTACTGATTTATATATACTTGATGTACCTCCTTGATGAAGGAAGACTGGCTGAGTTGAGAAGCTAATGATCGCCGGGCGCGGTGGCTCATGCCTGTAATCCCAGCACTGTGGGAGGCTGAGGAGGGAGAATCACTTGAGCTCAGGAGTTCGAGACTTGCCTGAGCGACAGTGAGACCCCGACTCATGAAAAAAATGGAAAAACCCAGCCGGGCGCCGTGGTGAGTGCCTGTAATCCCAGCGGCTTCTGGAGGCTGAGACAGCGGGGTGGCCGCAGCCCAAGTCTGAGGTTGTGGTGAGCTACCACGCCCACTGCACTCTGCTCAGGGGCATAGGGTGGGACCCTGTCTCAACAAAAAAAAAAAAGAGAAGCTAATGATCTCTAAAGTAGCACATTTAGCAAAGCACTTGAGATCAGTGAGAAAGGGTACCATGAAAAGCTAATCTTGCCCCTGCTCATGAATGAGAGTCCACAGACAGATAAATCCTGGAGTCCCATTCTATAATTTAGCATCCAAGACCCCAGCCCAGATAACTCTTACTGACTTAACATCTTTGTCACTTGTTTATGATATAATGAAAATCCAAAGCACATGCTCACCATAGGCATCAAGTACAAGAATGGAAAAGACAAAATTCTTATTACAGACTGCCATGTGGCAGCGGCAGCATGTGAAGAAGTAAAAACACTTTATATGACAATGTATCAAAAATACAAATCAGGCTTGGTGCCCGCAGCCCGTGGTTAGGGTGCTGGCCACATACACAGAGGCAGGTGGGTTTGAACCCAGCCCGGGCCAGCTAAACAATGACAACTGAAACAACAACAAAAAAATAGCCAGGCGTTGTAGTGGGCGCCTATAGTCCCAGCTACTTGGGAGGCTGAGGCAAGAGAATTGCTTAAGCCCACGAGTTTGAGGTTGCTGTGAGCTGTGATGCCATGGCACTTTATGGAGGGCGATATAGTGAGACTCTGTCTCAAACAAAACAAAATAAAACAAAAATACAAATCAACAAATAAACTAATTGCTTAAATGTTCAGCAAAACATCAAAGTAAAGGAATGAAGAAAATGGTAACACTTGCTTGCAGTATGAATTATAATAGTCTGTCCTTATTTGGGGGGATATAATCCAAGACCTCCAGTGGACGCCTGGACAGCAGATAGTATTGAAGATTGCATATACTATATTTTTCCTATTCATATATACCTATGATAGGGTTTAATTTATAAATTAGGCACAATAAGAGATTAATTTTTATTATTTTCTTATTAATAATAAAATAGGGACTGCCTGAACACAGGAACTGTGATAGCATGACAGTCGTTCTGATAAGCAAGATGGCTCCTAAGTGATCAATGAGCAGGTAGAGTATACAATATGGAACACTGGACAAAAGGATGATTCACATCCCAGGTGGGATGACAGGAGATTTCATTATGCTATGAAGTATAGCACAAAATCTAAAATATATGACTTGTTTATTTATGGAATTTTCCATTTAATATTTTCAAATTGCAGTTGACTACAGATAACTGAAACTGCAGAAAGCAAAACTACATACAAGAAAGGGACACTACTGTACAGACATCCTTGCAAAAAAATGTTAGACTCAGCCAGGTGTAGTGGCTCAAGCCTGTAATCCTTGCACTCTAGGAGGCTGAGGCAGATAGATTGCCTGAGCTCAGGAACTGGAGACCAGCCTAAGCAAGAGCGAGACCCCCATCTCTACTAAAGAAATAGAAAAATTAGCCAGGTGTTGTGGTGGGCACCTGTAGTCCCAGCTGAGGACTGGGGCAAGAGGATCACTCAAACCCAGGAGTCTGAGGTTGCTGCCCAGGGCAACAGAGTGAAACTTTGTCTCACACACACACAAAAAGTCAGACTTGTTTTTGAAGGGCACAAGAGATATGAGTGGTGCTAAATCAACAAAATCCTCTCATAAGAGTCATTTCCAGTTTATTCTTGAATCTGTAACAAAAATTCAAGCACATGTTGTGTAAATTTTAGAAGGAGGCTAAGAAAAGACTTTGTCTTAGGCCAGGCATGATGGCTTGTGCCTGTAATCCTAACATTCTGGGAAGCTGAGGCAGATGGACTGGTTGAGATCAGGAGTTTGAGACCAGACTGAGCAAGAGCTAGACCCCATCTCTACTAAAAATAGAAAAACTAGACTTTGTGGTGGGTGCCTATAGACCCAGCTATTTAGGAGGCTGAAGCAAGAGCCAGGAAAAAAAAAAAAGAATTTTGTCTTAATTTCTATACTGTAAGAAAAAATTATTTGTGAATGAACTAAAATAATTCTACTTATCTAATTATTCAGATGGTTATTAAAAACAAACCTTACTTTTTAATCATTAGGAATATGCAAGTATTACAATGGTGACAGAAGAATTGCCTTTTAGTTAATTTTTACTCTCATACCTTTGAATACTTGTTACAATGTTCAGAAGAAAGAATCAATCCAGGTAAGTTACTGGGCAAGTCAAGACGTCTAAAATACCACACTAGGTTCCAAAAAACAATTGGATGATGGTCCACAAAGTCTGCCACTGTTATTGCATGATCGCCTTCATTTTCTAATAAGCTTTCAAGTTCCTTCCATACCACTAAAGGACTAAGATACGGAACAGTGACAGGATCTGGGCTTGGAAGATGCCATTCTAATCCTAAAGAATCCTGTTGAATAAATAAAAACCATAAATAGCAAAGGCAAGAATGATTAACACTAACCCATGTTTAAAGAAAATTCCTGTCAGGCTGTGGTGGGAACAGATGTCTAATGGATACTACGTGTTAAACCGTGTGTATCTGTGGAATAATCAATCTCCAGTGTGCACACCTTTGACTACAGCTGCAGAAGTGTTCCTCTAGACAAAGTTGTGACTCAATTTACTCTGGATAAGGGCAGAAACGGTTCACATTCCATTATTTGTAAAGTTACCTGCTGTTGCTTTCATTATTTTGCTACACTCATTTTATTTGTATTTAAATGTTTTAGGCAACCTAAGAACAAATGTAAAAGAAAAGATGCAGTAAAAAGAATTGCTTGATATCCATTAGTTTATGTATATCAAGCACGGCAGTAAAACAACAAAAACCCATGTATTTAACTTTTTTTAGGTTTTTTGCTTTTGTGATTTTTTTTTTTTGATACTTGCCTAACATGCATGTACTGTAAAAAAATAGTTAACAGGGAAATAACTTGAGATGATGGCTAGCTTTGTTTAAATGTCTTATGAAATTTTCATGAACAAGCCAAGCATAATTGTTAAGAACACGTGTATTAAGTTCATGTAAGTGGAATAAAAGTTTTATGAATGGACTTTTCAAAAAAAAAGAAAATTCCTGTCAGTGGGCCAGGCACAGTGACTCACACCTATAATTTCAGCACTTTGGGAAGCCAAGGCACAAGGATTGCTTGAGGCCAGGAGTTTGAGACCAGCCCCAGCAACATAGCAAGACCCTGCCTTACAAAAAGTTAAAAAAAAAAAAAATAGGTGCAGGGTGGTGTGCCTATAGTCTCTGCTACCCAGGAGATTGAGGCAGGAGAGTCGCTTGAGCCCATGACAGTGCACCACAACCCCAGGGAACAGAGTGAGATCCTGTGTCTCAAAAAAAAAAAAGAATTCCTTTCAATTATTTTCATATGAGTAGAGAGGTAGTATGATTGTATCATGGGATAAAAGACTCTTCTTGGTAATAATAAAATTGAAGCTAATTAGGCTATTTAGAACAAAGGGAACAAAATCACATGTAAATGATCAATTTCTAAATTAGAAAAAACACCAAAAATACATACCGTAGCTCCTTGTAAAGTTGCTGGCAGGCTGCCTGTAGTAACTAGGTTCTGTCCTCCAGTGTCCTCCTTATCCAAGAGGCCGCAAGTACTAATGCTCCTGGCCATTGGAAATATGGGACATTTCGACACAGCTGTTTTTGATCTATTAGCAGGGATCTGAATACTTTGGGCACAGGTATTTTCCTGCGGTTTGGATTTGCTTAGGCATTGAAAAAAGAAAAAAATTATATCACTGTCTAGATCTACTTTATTTCATCTAAAAGAACCATGTTCTCTCTTTAGAATCAGAGCTGGACACAGTAAAATAAATCAAAGGAAATATGTTACTCAGGCTTCAGCTGGGAAATAGGATATATTTTTAAGTAGCATAGTTATTCTAAATTTTCCTTTTATCAAGTGAACTTTAAATACACAAGATTCATTCATTTATTTAAAACTCTTAGTGGACTTTTATACAGCAACAAGCAGAGAAAACAGGCACACACTCCTTCAGGAGACACAACCTAGTAGGAGACAAAGTTAAGGGCTAAAATAGACCTATGATGAAAGATGGTACACACACAGATTTTTTTTATTTCACTACTTAAATATTCAAGATCAAACAGGTTACATTAACCTGCCAGTATTATGTAGGCATTTCTGTGCATATGCAGCTACTAATATGGCTTTATCTGTCCAGCTATATACATAGCTTATTTAGCACTTTGACAAAATAGAGCCAATTTCTGCATTTAAGTATAGATTTACTTATATTAGGCTTACTTTATAAGTCTTAGTTTAATTTCAAAGTTCCTATCTATATTAACTCCAAATGTTTTCTTAAGTTACTACATATCCCTAAGAAAAAGATTAAATATTCTAAAGTAGAAGTTAGTATTGCCTTAATTCCTGAAGAGGTGGAGATAAGAAAAAGATGGTCATTATAAACTTTAAGTGTCCGAGAAGTTTTTTTGGCTCACTCCTGTAATCCTAGCACTCTGGGAGGCTGAAGCGGGTGGATAGCTTGAGCTCCCGAGTTTGAGACCAGCCTGAGCAAAAGCGAGACCCCGTCCTAACAAAAAAAAAAAAAAAAAAGAAAGAAAAACTGAAGCAATTGGATGGCTTGAGCCCTAGAGTTAGAGGTTGCCATGAGCTATGATGCTATGGCACTCTATCCAGGGCAACAGCTTAAGACTCTGTCTCAAAAAATAAATAAATAAATAAATAAATAAAATAGTAGTAAACATTATCTATCATATATACACATACCAAGTTAAACTCTGGGGATTAACAAAGCGTAACATATAACTGTTCATATTTAAACATTTGGTTATTGAGAATTTTAATATTGCTTTAATTAGGAGTAACAATTTAAGATTATGAATCTATTATTTGTAGAAACTTAAACTTTGAAATGGTCAGCAAATTTTTCTGTTGTATTTCTAAAACATGTAATATATGCTGTTAAAATATAGTTCCACATAATCATAATTACCTATGGAGATCAAAATTCCCCTGAACAGAAATAGCAGATGTGTCAAGACTGGAGGCTGATGTTGAAATGCAGGATGGCCTTATTTGACTCGAAAAGGAGGATGGAAAGTGTATATTTTCTGTAGATGGGCTTGACTTCAAAAAGTATCTGTAATGTGAATCAAAAAAGATTTTTTTTTTTAGGAAAGAGATCTTCTAGGAAACATGATCCTTAAACATTCAGGAAAAAACCCCATATATTACCTTCCAGGTCGTCTTAAATCTCTTATTTCAATATTCAGAAAGGGTAAGAAAAGATTGCCACAGAAAGGGCATGTAGTATTGAGATTTGAATCATCTGCTGTCCAGCCAGCCATGATTTCCTCGTCATGGACGAGACAATCACAAGTTCTACACCGAGAGCAACTTGAAATGAGAACCTGTGGGAGAGGACACTTTATAAAGCAAGCTGGTCAATGCATATCATGAAATGAAAATCATTTCAATTTGTAATTCTATTGGAAAATTCCAACTCAGAAGGATTCTGATGTTATAAACAAAAACTGGATTACATTCAGTATATTATATATTGTACTCATCTTTAACTAATTTTCAGCTAAATCTATTCCAAAATTTTTGCCAGTAAGGGAAACTTGCATTTAGTGAGCATTTTTCTCCACTACTACTATTACAATATGATATGCCATGGTTTTATTAATGGAAAAGTAAATTATTATTTTTTACTCAAAATACTCAAAACGGGTATTTATAATTACATATTAGAAATCAGTGCTACTGTAAGTATGTTTGCCAGACTAGTGCTGGTTCACAAATACTTACTGGTTTGTAAAAGGATTAGTAAAGAAAAAGATTAGTAATACAAATACTTAGTAAAGAAAGTGTGTAATCAATGCATTTTATGAGTATCAGCTATAACACCTTAGAAATTAAACAAACAACCTAGTTTGTCACTATAGACAGTTTAAGAAGTACTGCTATAGATAACTGTAAATGCTGTCATTACATTAACAAAATACATAAATTCCAAAAGCCACCAGAAAGTTTGTAAACTGTAACAGTGCTCATCATCTATTTTTTAGCCGTATGCAAATTAGTGTAAAATAGCAACCACACTCACAAATGTATTTGGAAACAATTTTAAAAGAAAAAGTAGGGGAAAATTTTAAAATGTAAACATGTAACTTTTTCACTGTAAGAATGTGGGATAGGCGGGTGCAGTGGCTCATGCATATAATTCTAGCACTTTGGGAGGCAGAGGCAGGTGGATTGCCTGAGCTCAGGAGTTCGAGATCAGCCTGACCAAGAGTGACACCCCATTTCTACTAAATATGGAAAAATTAACTGGGTGTTGTGGTGGGCACCTGTAGTCCTAGCTACTTGGGAGGCTGAGGCAAGGGCATTACTCAAGCCTAAGAGTTTAAGTTTGCTGTGAGCTATGAAGACACTATGGCACTCCACCCAAGGCAACACAGCAAGATTCTGTCTCAAAATGAAAAAAAAAAGAATGTGGGATATAAGAGCATGTTTTGCAGAGATCTACATCAAACTGACACAAAGAATGAAAAATATGACGGAAGAAGTTGGCAACTTAGTGCCAAAACTACTCCCTATATCCTCACCTAAAAAGTGTGCTTGCATAGCAAAATTGACTATTTATGATGTGAAATAAACATACAAAGGGAACATACATGTAACAAAAAAAAATACAAATACTGAATATGAAAATGCTTTTGTAGTTAAATCTCAACATCAGCATGAAACTGTCCTAATAAAGTAGTATGACTTAAATAATCTGAAATACTGGATATCCAAGAGCTGTATTTTAACTTTATTCAGATGCAATACATCTTCTGAAATTTTAGGTGCTGTGCATTTAACTTTTATTACTATATCTGGGAACAGTAATATTTAAGCAAACTTTATAAAGTAGTACATGAAGATTCTCTTTTGAATAAAATTGTACCTCCATCGCATAGTTCTGGAAGATATTTGTATTACTTGGGTTGAAGGAAGATGTCACTTCTGATTTCCCAGATAAGGCAAACTTTGACAGAGATCCTGTTCATTGTTGAAAACAAAAAACAAAACCATTAAATCAAAGAGAATGGATATGAAATATTTTTATTTCCATAAATTTTCTGATAAAATGTTAATCTGTTCTAGTCAAAATGTAAAGGCAATTTAGGAAAAATAAATAAATAATGAAAAAAATCTTTTCAATGCATGCACTTTTGAGTACAAACCCCAAGGAAATGTGTTCTAATTCTACTGATCCCTACATATTAAGTGTACTCATTCATTACTCAGTCATTAAGCACTTTGCATACACAGGCTAGAAAGCACTCCAGTCATTAGTAATACTATTGCTTTTATTTTTTCATGTTTAAAATATAGGAAAGTATATATTGCAGGTCCAAGGTCTAAAGAGTATAAAACAGTGAATCTTAATTTTAAATTATGAAAAGATTTAGTGACAATTCTCTACTTATAAGGATCTTTTAAGAACTGGTATAGTAATCTTGCTCTTAAAGCATTAGGGAAGAGTTCCCAAGTATATTCTTAAGACCAAAGAGATACTAGTAAGTATTAAAACAACAACAAAAAAGTAGGAGGAAATCCGTGGTCAAATCAGTTATTGACAGTGGCTGTACCTTGTTAAAAACTGGAGATAATCTATACTTTCTCAATACATGCTTTTCCTGTCATTACTAAATTTTATGAATGAACACTAGTATTTTCATAAATATAAAGGTGAAAAAACTAATGGTGTAAACTACCAGTTCACAAGAAATAGAGTGGATACAAAAACATTCTAAACACCACCATGGGGATGCCATCAGTATGATCCAGACTAATGACTTGATTCAGAAAATAAATGACTAGGAGAAAAAACAGATAGCTTCAGACTCAGAGTCATCACTGGCCCTAGTCCCTGCCATACAAAGATGCCATAGAAAGAGAGAGAGAAAGCTAAAGCCTCACACTATCCTTTAAGATGCTTAGAGCTAGAGGTAAATTTATTCTTCCCTTGATGCTTCCCCCCAACAATATCTGTAATCCTGTCATAGCTAGCTCAAAATTGCTTTCTAATACCTTCTGTTAACCTTGACTAATACAATCATTTATGTGGGCAGCCTACCTTTTGTAGCTAATTAATCTACAGCACAGAATATTCATTTTAATGAATACAAATCAGGTTGGGTAATGTGGCTCACGCCTATAATCCCAGTACTTTGGGGAGTCAAGGTGGGAGGACTGCTTAAGGCCAAGAGTTCAAGAGCAGCCTGAGAAACATAGTGAGACCCTGTCTCTACAAAACAAATAAAAATTAAAAAATTAGCTGGGTGTGGTGGTACATACACACCTGTAGACCCCGCCACTTTGGAGGGTCCCTTGAGCCCAGAAGTTTGAGGCTGCAATGAGCTGTGATTGTGCCACCACACTCTAGCCTGGGCAACAGACTAAGATCTTATCTCAAAAAATACATACATATGCATATATAAATCAGATTGTAAGTTTGATTTTACTTGCTTAGACAACAAACTATTCTTGTGTGTTGGAGAAAAAAAAGGAGGTGGGCTAATCACTTGATTTCTTCATAAATATAGTAGATGGTGAGAGAAAAAAAGGATAGGAGGGAAAACAAAAAGAAAGAGAATTAATCAACCAAATGTAACATGTAGACTATGTATAGATCCCAATTTGAACAAATCAACAATAAAATGAACATTATGAGATGGTTGTGAAAATCTGAAACTTAATAAATATTTGACATGGTATATGATAAATATCACATTTATAAAAGTATGATAATGGTTTTACAATTATGTTTTCAAACTGAAAGCTTCACAAAAGACACATATCATATGAATCCATGAAATGTTCAAAAATGGCTGAGCTAAGCTATGGTGTTAGAAGTTAAAGTAATGTTTACCTGTGAAGGGGACAGACATGGACTCAAGGAAGGGTTCTAGCTGATATGAAACTTGTTTCTTGCACTGAATACGTATTATTTATGTGTACTCAATTTGTGAAATTTATTTACAATCATAACAGGGTACACATTGTAAGTTATACTTTAATAGTTAAAAATATAAATAACATAAAGTCTTTTATTTTAGAGATACATACTGAATATTAATAAAATTATATGTCATCTGAGATTTATTTTACAATAATCCAATGGGGAAAGAAAAACTGTTGGCAGCAGGAAACAGGCATAAATAAAATATGATCAGCCATTTGCTGATAACTATTGAAGTTGAGAGAGGGATATACATGGGAGTTCATTATGCTAGTCCCTCTACTTTTGTACATGTCTGAAAATTTCCACAAGAAAACCTTTTTTGAAAGAGCAAAAGGAACAATTGAAAAAATATATTAGATCCACTTCTCACACCACATGCCAGAATAAATTTCAAGAGGATCAAATACGTTTTGATCAAATAACTGGGTCACGGTTATTTTACATGGCCCTGCACTGAGTGGTTTTTACATTTTGAACTGTTGTTTAAGAAAATGATAGTATAATTTATTATATGACTCACTAACGAAAAATTCTGCTGACTCCAGAAAATGATAAAAAGGAAACTAGATAAGGATCAGAAGGAAACACTGGTGAATTCCTTCATAACCTAAGGAAGGAGAAAGATTTCCTAGCAACTCAAAATCCAGAAGCAACAAGGGACAAGACTAATAAATTTGAAGATATAAAGTTGAAAGAGTACACATGTCCAACCCCCCCCACACTAAATTTGACAAACTTGGATATACTACTTATAACTTATATAAAGACAAAGGGTTAATTCCCTAATATAAAAAGAGGCACTAAAACTTAAAAAGAAAAAAAATAAAGGACCAACAATTGTAATATAGGCAAAAGACAGTCCACAGAAAAATAAATACAAATGGTCCTTAAACAAATAAACAGATTCTCAACTTTATTTATATAAAAGATTATAAATGAAAACTAAACTGAAACACATTCCTCACCTATCAGATGGCAAAAATCCAAGTTTGCCAACATATTTTGTTGACAAGGCTGTGGGGAAATAGGTACTCTCATATACTGCCAGTGGGAATGCAAAATAGCCTGATGAAGGGAACTTGGCAATATCACTTCAAGGAAGAATTCTGAAGTATCTTCCAAAGATACACTGGTAAAAATATAATATGACATACATGCATTATAGCATTACAAAGACTGGAAACTTAATGTCTATTAATAGGGAAGAAGTTAAAATAAATTATGATACATCCATGCATAATACAGAAGCTTATAACTTTGTACTACGCAAAAATGAATGGAGAGTTGTGATGCTATGAAATGATTTTGGATATACTGAGTGAAAAAAGCAAGGGGTGGGATAGTTCACAGTATGTTGCTTTTGAGTAAGAAGAGAGGGAGGTAATAAGAATATATACATATATATATTTATATATATACATACCTATGACTATTTTTTTTTTAAAGCAACAATGGAAGGATAAATCAAAACGAATAAAAATGGTTGCTTCCAGGGACAGGGAGAAAATTGGATAAGGGGGTGGGTATGGAAGCTAGACTTCTTTGCAAGTGCATTGGTTTTACTGTTTTGACTTTGGAACTATGCAAATCTTTTACAAAACTAAAAAAAAATCATTAAAAAAGTAGAGGTACTACAATTTAAAAAAATTACAAATCAAGTGCACTATAACTAAACTATATGGACAAACCTTCTAAAGAGGCAGAAGTTTCTAGGTTTGTTTGGCTGAGATCAACTCCCTTAGTCGCTGAAGTGGCACTGGTCTCTTGGGAGGAACTGGCTCCTTCCAACTCATGGCAAACATCTTCATCTGTTAAAGAGGTAGATTCAGAATCCTGGCCTCCCACTGAAGAAAGACTGGTACGATCAGAACTTTGATCCTAAGGATATAATTATAAGCTTAATTTCCTTCACATTTTAAGTTAATTATTTTAAAAGTCAGTCACTTCTAGGAAAGAAGAAACACCCATGATTTTTACTACTCAGATAATCAATTGAATCAGCATCACAATTTCTAGAGGAAAAAAACAACCAATTTTACAAAGCCATGCTAATTTGGGCAAACATGTGCTGGAAATCAATTTTTAAGAAATCATTTTTTAGTGCCAGCAGAGTATATACCAGTTAGTAAGATAACCTTGTTGACTTTTAATCTTCATTTATTGTTAATTTTCCTTTCTGTCAAGGAAAGGCATCTGATCTAAAATAATACCATTAGAATTACATTTTATTCTTTTCCACAATAATTCAAGTTTCAAAGATATATATTCCTAGTTTTCATTTTTGAGAACTTTGAAATAATTTTTTTCTGGCTGTATTAATAATACATAAGAAACTTTGGTAGATATAGATTTTTGTATGAAAAAGTTTTTTAAAAATACTTATAATTCTGCTATCCAGATAATCTAACTTATTTTTTTCTAGTATGTGTGTGCCTATGATTTATTTATTTATTTATTGAGACAGAGTCTCACTATGTTGCCCTCAGTAGAGTGCCGTGGCATCATAGCCCATAGCAATCTCAAACTCTTAGGCTTAAGTGATTCTCTTGCCTCAGCCTCCCAAGTAGCTGGGACTACAGGTGCTTGCCACAATGCCTGGCTATTTTGTTATTGTCATTGTTGTTCAGCAGGCTTAGGCTGGGTGCGAACCTGCCAGCACTGGTATATGTGGCCGGCACCCTAACCATAGAGAGACGGGTGTTGAGCCCCATCATTATTTTTAATCATATAGGGCTTTAACTATTTTTTTGTGGAAGAAAAATTTTAATTGCTGTTGCAGAAAATATCATTATAAAGTAGAAATTGTCCCAAGAACATTAATAAAGAATAAGTTTGAGAAACTGGAGGTAACTGGACATAAAATTCTGGCAGCAGTTTAATAGAACAGACCCAGATAGTTTGGCTGAGGCCAACACCTAACGAGGACGAAAGCTTTGTCTGTGGGGAATTTTGGAGGATACCTGGAAAAATATTATACTGTCATAAACTAAATTGAATTGTTTTCACAACTGTTGTAAAGTTCCATATAGTAAAAGGTTTTTTCTACAGGCACTTCAATTTCACTACAAGAGTAGTATAGAATACCTAGACACAGAAGACAGCATTCAGGCAAGATTATCTAACTCTTTGATATAATAATGCATACAAGTCCCAAAATGATCACACTATCATTACATTTAGGGCTTTCTGCAACTACAAAATGGTGGTTATAGAAAGCATGGCCCCCAGTATTAATATCTAGAAGGCAGCTACCACCTTCTACACGTGTTCTCTCTTTGCATTTTCTCTTCATTTTCTTAATTCTGCTGTTGTTGCTGCTTCTTAGCAAAACTGGAAAAACAAAATTGTAATCATTGAGCATAGCACTCTGACAATCAAGATGTTTAAAGCCTTCAATCCTCTGGGGGTGAAGAAAGCACTGCGTGACATTTAGAACTCTGATTAATAAACAAGGTGGTCACAAATTTTCCTGGCTTGAAGACTTCCACAACTTTCCTAATCAGGTCATCATAAGAGGTCTGATTTCAGTTTGTTTCAAAGCTAACATAAGAAAATTCTGGTTCTGGAGTGATGTGAATAGTCCAGTAAGCTCCATACCATTTCATTCCATTCCTTGAATACCCACAAGGATTGAACAACATGACATCGATGACAGAACCCAGTATCAGGTCATGATTTCTATTCTCAAGAGTGATATCCTTTGCAGTAATACCATCTTTCATGTAGAACTGTCCATAACTGATGAGTCAAGCTCACTCATCAGAATTTCCAGGGTTTGATCTGGCTGACTGATTACTCTCTGGGAAATTCAACAGTCAGAATTCTTACAAACGGGCCGGGCATGGTGGCTCACACCTGTAATCCCAGCACTCTGGAAGGCTGAGGTGGGTGGATTGCTTGAGCTCACAGGTTCAAGACCAGTCTGAGCCAGAGTGAGACCTTGTCTCTTAAAAAAAGAAAAAATAGCTGGGCGTTGTGGCAGGCACCTGTAGTCCTAGCTATTCAGGAGGCTGAGGCAAGAGAATCACTTGAGCCCAAGAGTTCGAGGCTGCTGTGAGCTATGACAGCATAGCACTCTACCAAGCGTGACAAAAATGAAATTCTGTCTAAAAAAAAAAGAGAATTCATATGTCCCATACAATATGCTTCTCCATTTGGAAAAATTGTATTTAGAAACACTTTTCCTTCCTGTAAATTCCACTGTGTATACCCTTGGTGAGAAGGCTTCATAAAATTCTTATGAGAATAAAAGGAACTTTCAATTGTGTCATACCTACTGTAATCCCTAACAAGCTTCAACAGGGGAAAATAGGGGAATCAGTGCTTTCAGCACAAGGGTGGTACCACGTCTTCAAAATGAAACATCTCTTGGAGACAAATATGCTAATCTCACTGAGCATACAGGCTTTCTGCTTGTCACTTTTAGTCATACTTATGATTGAAAAACAAAAATGTCTTCTCCTTTCACAGCCACAGCAGATTGGCCCAGCTGTTGTTACTAAAGTTCAGGTTCCTTTTTTTGCTATAATTTTATATTAACTTTTTTTTAAAAAAAGGACTAATAACATTTTCCCAGCTTCTTTCTGTGAGCGAAAATTGAATGTGAGTCTGTTGGAAATAGAGGCAGATACAGTTCAGTCTCTTGTAGTCCGCTGCTTCCCTGTTAGGGAGAGTAGAGCAAGTGCCAACTAATGTGACTGGCCATACCGTGTAAGCCAACGTTTTTATGTAGTAAAATGTTTTTCTGGTGTTTTAGACCCTTCTGTGTAAGTATAGTAAAATCTTTTCATCTAAGAGTTGTAAGGTTTGTATCTTTCTAAGAAATCTTTCTCTAAATTGATAAAAATATTATCTTTTAAAAAATACTTTTACAGGGCGGCGCCTGTGGCTCAAGGAGTAGGGCGCCGGTCCCATATGCCAGAGGTGGCGGGTTCAAACCCAGCCTTGGCCAAAAAATACTTTTACAACCCTTATTACCAATCTGAAATTCAAAAAAAAGAAAAATATAACTTTATAATTTTGCATTTAGAAATCTAATCCACCTAGGATTTTTTTTGTTCAGCACTGGGTAGGAATCTGACTTTTCCCCAAATGGATAACTAATATACCAATATATATTGTGTTCTTCACTGATTTGAAATGCTATTTTTTCATATGACAAACTTCTACATATACAGTTTTATTTCTGAATTTTCCTCCATTCCACTGATCTATTTATCTCATTTTGGCATTAATTACTATGCTGTTTTAATTATAGCTTTAGTATTTGTTCTGATATTTTATTGTTTTATTTTTTTGAGACAGAGTCTCACTCTATTGCCCAGGCTAGAGTGCTGCAACATCAGTCTAGCTCACAGCAACCTTAAATTCCTAAGGCTCAAGTGATTCTCCTGGCTTAGACTCCAAAGTAGCTGGGACTACAGGTGCCCACCATAATTCCCGGCTAATTTTTTATTTTTTATTTTTAGTAGAGACAGGGTCTCACTCTTGCTCAGGCTTGTCTCAAACTCCTGAACTGAAGTGATCCTTCCACCTTAGCCTCCCAGAGTGGTAGGATTACAGGCTTTAGCCACCTTATCTAGTCTGTTATTTTTAAGTACAATCCCACAGTTTTATTTTTCAAAAATTTGATTATTCTCATGCATTTCTCTTTTAGATCAACTTTAAAGCAGCTAATTATGGTTTATTTTTCAGTCACCCTGGAACTTAGTTTTGTTTTTAGTTTTTAAATGTCAGACTACCCTTACTACATTGAGAACTGATACCTTTACAAGAATGAATCTATCACTAAATTATGTCCTTACGTAAAGTATTACAGTTTTATTCACATAGATATTATACATTTCATGTTGGTTTTGCTTCTAGTCATTTTATGTTTGTGCTATAGTGAACTGGCTCATATGTTTCAATACTTTTCTAACTGGCGATTGTCATATACGGAAAAGTTATTTTTAAATGTTTACCTTCTTTCTAGCCCCCTTAACTGATTTAAATGATTTTTTCAAAGATAGTAATCTCATTTATGAGAATACTGAGTTTTATTAATACTTTTCTTGTATGTCAGATTCTTGAACTCCTGGCGTCAAGCAATCACCCTACCTTGGCCTCCCAAGGTGTTGGAATTAACAGGTGTGAGCCACCACACCTGGCCTTATTAATTCTTTTACAATGGTTTTATCTCTCATTTCTTTTCTTTGTCTTTTGGCATTGTTGGAATAGCTGGAATATTGTTGAATAACACAGATATTAACATAACTTCCTTGCCTTGTTACTGACTTTGAGGGAAATGAGTATGATGTTTCACTGGTAAGAATCATTTGCTGATACTCTTATCAAAAAACTTTATTAACTTGCTTTCTATTCCAGCTAAGAATGATTTTAAGTTGGGCATCAAATTTTTATTAAATCTTTTCTGGGCATTCATAAAAATAACTATCCATTCATACTTATCAATAAAAGACTAAGTTGATAAATACATTTAATTAGTGTGAGTTTCCTCAGCCATTGTAAAAGTCTGTTTCCATGATAAGCCTCTCCCTTTAATGGCAGAGATGAATGTGAGCATTTCAGCAGGCAAGACACTCAGTGAATGGATGGGAAATAGGAAGAAAATCTATAAAGGAGAGTCAAAGGAAGGAAGGTTTTACTTTGGTTGGTAGATATTTCAGTATACTTTAAGTAGAGCGGAGCTTTCCAACAACAAAAAGTTCTGGGCTGATTATGAAATTTTTTGTTTTGAGACAGGGTCTTGCTCTGTTGCTGAGGCTGCAGTGAAGTGGCACCACCATAGCTCATTGCAACCACAAATTGCAAGCACAATCCTCCTGCTTCAGTCTCCTTTCAGTATACTTTAAGTAGAGCGGAGCTTTCCAACAACAAAAAGTTCTGGGCTGATTATGAAATTTTTTGTTTTGAGACAGGGTCTTGCTCTGTTGCTGAGGCTGCAGTGAAGTGGCACCACCATAGCTCATTGCAACCACAAATTGCAAGCACAATCCTCCTGCTTCAGTCTCCTTAGTAGCTGGGGCTATAGGGGCCCACAACGCCTGGCTAATTTTTTTCCATTTTTAGCAGAGACAGGGCCTCACTCTTGCTCAGGCTAGTCTTAAACTCCTGGCCTCAAGCAATCCTTCTGCCTTGACCTCCCAAAGTGCTATGATTGTAGGCATGAGCCACCAGACCTGGCCCTTGATTACAGAGTCTTGGAATTACCTTGAACCCTATTTTTCTTCTACCTCATCTCAATGCCTATCCTTAGAATCTCTCCTTCACTCTTAGTCCTCACAGATTTCACACCATTTTACTCTAATTTCCTAGTTAACCATTACTGTTAAGAAGAAAAGCAGTATCTAGCCTAACTATTCCATGAGAAGTCTTTTAATGGCCTACTCATTTGGGCTTCATTAAGAACAGCTCTTATTGGGCCAGGCACGGTAGCTCATGCCTGTAATCCTAGTACTCTGGGAGACTGAGGCGGGTGGATTGCTTGAGCTCATGAGTTTGAGACCAACATGTGCAAAAGCGAGACCCTGTCTCTACTAAAAAAAAAAAAAAAAAAAAATAGAAAAACTGAGGCAAGAGGATTGCTTGAGCCCAAGAATTGGAGGTTGCTGTGAGCTATGACGCCATAGCGCTTTACCCAGAGCAACAAAATGAGACTGTCTCAAAAAAAAAAAGGAAAACTGGCCTATTTTTAATATTGTTGTGTTTCAAGGAATAGGGAGGCCTGAGGATAGAGCACATGCCAGGAGAACGGCCAGTTGGTGGAGTAGTGAGAATACACATAATTATAGATTAAGTCTGCCATCTTATATGGGCATAGCTCATGGTGCCCCCAAACAATTACAATAGTAACATCAAAGATTACTGATCACATATCACCATAACTTGTATAACAATGACGAAAAAGTTTGGAATATTGCAATAATTACCAAAATGCCATATGAAGTGAGGACATGCTATTGGAAAAATGGCACTAATAGACTTTTTGGACACAGGGTTGTTACAAACCTTCACTGTAAAAAATGTGAAGTGCAATAAAGCAAAGAGCAATAAAATGAAGTATGCCTATACTAGGCTTTAAAAACGTTATTTATGTTAATCTTTAAGTTAATTCTACTGGACTGGGCCTAGTGGCTCACACGTGTAATACTAACACTTAGGGAGGCCAAGGCGGGTGGATTGCTTGAGCTCAGGAGTTCAAGAATAGACCCTATCTCTACTAAAAATACAAAAATTAGCCAGGTATGTTGGAGCACACCTGTAGTCCCAGCTACTTGAGAGACTGAGCTAAGAGGATCACTTGAGCCCAGGAGTTTCAGGTTGTTGTCAGCTATGATACTACAGCACTCTACCCAGGGCCAAGAGGATCACTTGAGCCCAGGAATTTGAGATTGTTGTCAGCTATGATACCACAGTACTCTACCCAGGGCGACTGAGTGGGAATCTGTTTAAAAAGCAAAACAAAACAGGGCGGCGCCTGGGGCTCAGTGAGTAGGGCGGGTGGCAGGTTCAAAGCCAGCCCCGGCTGAACTGCAACAAAAAAATAGCTGGGCGTTGTGGTGGGCGCCTGTAGTCCCAGCCGCTCGGGAGGCTGAGGCAAGAGAATCATGTAAGCCCAAGAGCTGCAGGTTGCTGTGAGTCGTGTGACGTCATGGCACTCTACTGAGGGCGGTAAAGTGAGACTCTGTCTCTACAAAAAAACAAAACAAAACAAAACAAAACTTCTCTATTAAGAGAAAGTAGCAGTATCAAAGTGGGGACTATCTGATTATTAGTGATTCTCTTTTTCTTACTACTCAAAATCTGTCAACTTTGTTGTTCTTTTTAAAGAATCAGCTTTTGGTTTAATTGATATATTCTATCTTTCCAGTTTTATTGATTTCCTTGTCATTATATTTTCTTGTTTCTACTTTATTCTTATTTGTCTCCATTTTTAAGGTAAAACTATTAATTATTAACTTTAAGTGATTTTTCATTTCTAATACAGCATTTAAAGCTGTAAGATCATCTCTAAGTACCTCTTAGTTGTATCCCATAATTTTGGTATGCTGTAGTTTTTGCTCATTGCAGTCAAATGACATTCTAATTTTCTTTATGATTTTATCTTTGATTCATGAATTATTTGGGAGTGTGAGTTTTCCTTGATCTCTTATTATTAGTGACTTTGAATAAATTTCATTGCATTTTTTAAAAAAGAAAACCTCTCCAAGGTATAATTCACATGTCATAAAATTCACTCATATTTGGTATACAATTTAATAATTTTTATAGTAAATTTACCAAGTTTTAGAACATTTCTAATTTTAGAACATTTTTACCACCCTAGTAAGATACCTCACACCTTATTTAATCTCCATTCCCTCCCGAGCCTCAGGTATCTGTTAATACTAATCTGTCTCTATAGATTTGCCTTTTTGGGACATTTCACATTGATTTAATTTCTTTTGTATCTGGCTTCATTCACATAAACATGTTTTTATGATGTTCATCAATTTTTTAGGCATGTATCAATATTTCCTCCCTTTTTATTAATGAATAGTATTCCTCTATATAAATATGTATATCACATTTCACCTATTTTCCAGTTGATCAAAATTTGGGTTGTTTCCACTTTTGGCAATAATGCACAATGTTATAAACATTCACATGCAAATTTCTGTTCAAGCTACACTTTTTATTTCTCTTGGGTAGATATGTAGGAGTGAAATTGTTGAGTCATATTTTAAATTCATATTTACCTTTTAAAGAAACTCCCAAGTTGTTTTCCAAACTGGCTGTGCCATTTTACATTCTCACAAGCACTATACCAGGATTCCCATTTTTCCACATCCTCTCCAATATTTGTTATTGTCTTTTGGATTGCAGCCATTCTAATAGTATGAAATGGTATCTCTTTATGGTTTCAAATGGCATTTCCCTAATGACTAATGATACTTTTTTAGCCTATTTATAGACAAAACAGAAGAAATTCCTGTTCTTAGATAAAATATCTATTCAGATCTTTTGCCCATTTTTTACTTGGGTTGCTGCTTATCTTCCTATTGATTTATGTGAAGAGCTTGTATACTATGGGTTCAAGTCCTTTGCCAAATATGTAATTGGCATAATTTTCCACTGGTTTGTGGCTTGATTTTCATTTTCTGATATTTCGGAGCTAAAAGTTCTGAATTTTGATAATGTTCCAATTTGTCAATTTTTATTTTTATATATTATGTTTTTGATATCACACCTCAGAATTCTTTGCTTAACTCAAGGTCTTGAAGTTTTTCTTCCTATATTTTCTTCCAAAAGTTTTATACTGTTAGCTCCTACATTTTCGGCACCTGTTCCATTTGGAGTTAATTTCTGTGCGTAAGTTGAGTGTGTAAAGTTCATGTAAAGTCATCCCTCAGTATCCTGGGGATTGGTTCTAGAATGTCCTATGGTTACCAAAACCCTAGGATGCTCAAGACCCCTTATATCAAATGGTGTAATATTTACATATAACTTACACATGTCCTTTCATATATTTCTTTAAAAATTATTATGCTTACATAATAGTTGTATCTCCTGTAGACTTTAAATCATTTCTTTATTATTTATAACTAATACAAATGTAAATAGTTGTTATATTATATTACTCTATTTGTATTATAATTGCACTTTTAAAAAAATATTTTCAATCCATGGTTGGTTGAATTCATGGATGCAGAACTTGTGGATACAGGAGACTCTCCATTAAATTGCCTTGGCATCTGTGTTGAAACTCAAATGACCATAAATATAAGGGTTTATTTCTGCCATTTCAATTTTATTCTTTTTTTTTTAATTTTTTTTTTTTTATTTAAGAGCCATGTCTTGAACATGGGATGGTTTTTTTTGTGTGTGTGTGTGTTTTTTTTGGCCGGGGCTGGGCTGGGTTTGAACCCGCCACCTCCGGCATATGGGATTGGCGCCCCACTCCTTGAGCCACAGGCGCCACCCCTTCAATTTTATTCTTTGATTTACTGATCTATGCTTATACCAGTACCATAATGTCTTAATAGATGTAGCTTTATAGTGAGTTTTGAAATTAGAAAGTGTGAGTCCTCCAACTTCATTTTTTCTTTTTCAAAATTATTTTGGCTATTCTGGATCCCTTTATTTTCCATATGAATTTTAATTTTTTTGTGGTTTTTGGCTGGGGCTGGGTTTGAACCCGCCACCTTTGGCATATGGGACCGGCGCCCTACTCCTTGAGCCACAGGTGCCACCCCCATTATGAATTTTAGAATCAGCTTCTCAATTTCTATAAAACCCTGCTGGAATTTTGACAGGGATTGTGTCGAATTACACATCAATTTGGGAAAGACTCCATCTTAACAATACTGAGTCTTTGATTCAACAAACATGAAATGTCTCCCATTTAAATTTCCTTTAAAATCCCTCAGCAATGTTTTATAATTCTTAAAATGCACTTCTCTAGCCTTTTCAATTTAATGAGGTTTATTTACAACCAAACATAGTTTATCTTGATGACTACACATATACCGTACATTACTCCTGAAAACAATGGGCATTCTGCAGCTGTTGAATGTATATTCTGTAAACGTCAATTAGATCAAGGTAGCTGATTGTGTTGTTCAGATCTTTCTTGACCAATTTTTGTTAGCTGTTCTATCAAATGATGAGAGATGGTGTTAAAATCTACTTAAAGATTTCAGAACTCCCTTTAATTCCATCAATTATTGTGTCAATGTTTTGAGGCTCTATGATTTAGTGCATACACAGGGATAATTCCTGTGTCTTCCTGATGAATTATCTTTTATCATTATGGGTTTCTTGTTTTCTAATGACAAGGCCTCACTATATTGCCCAGGCTGGCCTCAAACTCCTAGATTCAAGCAATCCTTCCACATCAGCCTCCTGAGTAGCTGGGACTATAGGTTTGTTCCACCACACCTGGTTGATTGTTATAAGGGTATAGCAACTATATCTTCCAAAAAGCTTAATGCAACCTCCAACTCTTGGGCTCAAGCAATCCTGCCTCAGTGTCCTGAGAAGCTAGGACTACAGGCTTGTGCCACAACACCCATTTTTTTTTCTTTTCTTTTGAGACAAGACTTTCTGTTGCCCTAGGTAGAGTGCCTTGGAGTCATCATAGCTCACATCAACCTCAAACTCTTGAGCTCAAGCAATCCTCATGCTTCAGCTTCCAAAGTGGCTTGGACTGCAGGCACCTGCCAATTTTTCTATTTTTAGTAGAGACGATGTCTTACTCTTGCTCAGGCTGGTCTCAAACTCCTGAACTCAAGTGATCCACCCATGTTAGCCTTCCAGACTACTAGGATTACAGGTGTGAACCACTGCACTTGGACCCTAATGAATTTTTTTTAGTTTTGGCAGACGTAGGGTGTCAATCTTGCTCAGATAGTTCTCAAATTCCTGAGCTCTAGCAATCCTCCCACCTCAGCCTCCCAGAAAAAGTACTCTTATATTAACCTGCTATTTACCATTTATTTCACTCTTCCTTCATTCCTAAAGATTCAGGTTTATCTCTGGTATCATTTTTCTTCAGTCTGAAGAACTTTCTTTAGCTTATCTTGTAGAGCAAGTATGTAAGTGTCAATGAGTCCTTTTCCTTTATCTGAAAATGTCTGCATTTCACCTTCACCCCTAAAGAATATTCTCACTGGACATAGAATTCTGGGTTGACAGGTCTTTTCTTTCAGCACATTAAAGATACTGTTCCACTGAATGCTTCCCTCCACTGATTATGGTATTTCTCTGTAGATAATGTATAATTTTTCATAGATGTCATTTCAAGATTTTTCAGCCATCATTTTCTTATTAGCGAGTGGATATCTTTGACTTTCAGTAGTTTGCTTATGATGTATGCAAATTAAAGAAAATATGGTTTTCTTTAATCTGATCCTGTCTAGTTTGTTGAGTCTATCTGTAAATCTTTTCCTCAATTTCAGAAGTTTCACCTATTATTTCTTTAAATTTCTTTTTTGCCACAATCTTTCTCTAATTCTTCTAGAACTCCAATTATACATATGTTATTTATATTTTCTGACTTACAGGATTACTAGTCCCACTAGTCCCTGAGGCACTGTTCATTTTTATATAATTTTTTTCTGTTCTGCTAATTGGATCCATTTGTATTAGTTAATCTTTAAGTTCACTGACTGACAAGTGTACTATTACCTCCATTCTGTTATTGAACCCATCCAATGAGTTTATTTTGGGTATTATGGTTTTTAGTTATACAATTTGTTTTTTAGTATTTTCTATTTCTGGCTACAAATTGCTTTTTTTCGATTTATTTCAAATGTGTTTTTCTTTACCTCATGGAATCTAGTCGTAGTAACTGCTTTAAAGTTTTGGTCTGCTACTTCCAACATCTGAGTTATCTTGGGGTTGTTTTTCCCTTGAGAACTGGTCAAATTTCCTGGTTCTTTACATCAAGTAATTTTTTGATTTTATCTTGGACATTGTGAATATTATGTTGGATAGCCTGGGTACTGTTATATAATCTTTTAGAGAATGTTGATGCTTTTGTTTTAGCAGGCAACCAATTGAGTTATGTTCAGACTGTAATTTATGTTTTACTTTCTAGAGGCAGTGGCTTAACTTTTAGTTCCATATTCTAAGCCTTTTCTATGCTGGTCTGCATCTATTTCATGTATGCATAGTTCAAGGGTTAAGCTAAGACTTGAGTAGGATTTCCCTCAAACTCTCTATTCCACAGAGGCCCCGTTCCCTGGTTCTTCCATGTAGGAAAATATGGGGCTTCTCTTAAAGTTTTAGCTGCCAGATGTGACTGCCCTTGGGGCAAAGAGGCATAAGAAAAGAAAATGGTCAACTCATCTCTGTGTGGGTCCCTTTCCCACCATCTGCCTGCTTTTGTTAATTTTTCAGAATCCTTAGATAATTGTTTTTGTATTTTGTCTTTTTAAGCTGTAATTAGTAGGAAGGATAGGTGTTAGTGATTTTATACTGCTAGAGTAGAACTAGAATTCTTTAGTTCTAAGAGAACTAGCCTAAGTTTTAAAGAATATTTTTGCTGGGTATAGAACTTTCAATACTTTAAAGACATCTCTCCAGTGTCTTCTTTCCAGTTTTTGTTCAGAGCACCACTGATAGTTTCTCATTATTGCTTCTTTGAAGGTAATGTATCTCTTTTCTATGGCTCAAAATATTTGCTTTGTGTTAATATTTCATTTTCATGTATCTTAATATTAGATGACTAAGTATAGTTTTCCTTTTTTTTTTTTTTTCTGCTTGACATTTGCAGAACTTGTTAAATATGTGGGTGGACATCTTTAATCGCTTTGGTAAAATTCTTGGCAATTAGCTTTTTTTTTTTTTTTTTTTGCAGGGGCTGGTTTTCAACTCACCACCTCTGATATATGGGGCCAGCACCCTACTCCTTGAGCCACAGGCACTGCCTGGCAATTAGCTTTTTAAGTAGTACTTGTAAGCCCATTCTCTTTTTCAGAACTCAATTGTATGAATGATCAGCATTTTCACTCATCTCCATACTCTTTCCTGTAGTTATCTTTGTTTCTGTCTGTGCTTCAGTATAGATATACTCTACTGTATAGTATAGATATATTCTACTGACTTTCCGTCTAGTTTACTAACTTTTGTGTTGTATCTGCTGCTAAATTTCACTACTGCATTCTTAATTTCACATATTTTTCAGTTCTAAAATTTACCTCACGGAATTTTTAATGAATTCCAATTACCTGGTGAAATTTTCCATCTTTGCAGCTATTTTCTAAATATCTTTTCCTGTATTTTCTTGAACATATAATCATTATTTCAAAGTCCCTTGCTAATTCAAATATCTGGACCACCTGAGGTCTGTTTCTATTATCTGTTTTTCTTCTGTTGTAGTTATGTTCCTGTGGGTTCGCATAACTATTTTTTATCAAATGACAGATGCTATACATAAAACATTGTAAGGATTCCAGATGACTTTTTTTTTTTTTGAGACAGAGTCTCACTGTCACCACAGATAGAATGCCATGGTGTCATCTCAAGGCAACCTTAAATTCTTGGGCTCAAGTGATCTTCTTGCCTCAGTCTCCCAAATTGAGGTGCATACTACAAGTATGCACCACCATATCCAGCTAATTTTTCCATTATTAGTATTCTGGTCTCAAAAAGATGTTTTACTGCTTCACAAAGGGTTCATTATTTGCTTATACAGTGAAAGTTAATTAATTTAACCTAATCACAGACTGAGCTGAGTCAAATCTATCTTGCAATTGTGGTCAGGCACAGGCTATTTCTGGATTGCCAATGCTCCTAAAGCATAGCTCTGTGGGATTTCCAACTGAGGGCCTGATATTTCCACCAAAGCTCTTCCCATTGGCAACTCATGAACTCTAACTATTATGATCCCAGTACCATGAAACTGCAATCCTAGCTGAGAATTCTATTTTTCAGAGATGTTCTACTTACCTGTCTCAAGCAGTTTCAGTACTTGAAAAATGTCTTAAAAGAAAAAATATGTGTACTTTAGGCCCCTTAAGTCTCCAATTTTGTCTCTCTACCCACAAGGTCCCAAAAACTATAATAAGGGAATGCCTCAATTTGCAACCTAATGCTCTATGCTCACAATTAACAAATCCCTTCAGAGAGAAAGTAGCTAAAGAACTCTGCAATTCTCCTCTCTCTAGAATCCTGCTATTCTGCTTTCTAGTTGCTTTAACAGTTTTCTAGTGACTTCAAACAGACACTTTATATATGTCATCTAGCTTTTTGCTACTGGAAAGTATGTAGGTCTAGGGTGGCACCTGTGGCTCAACGGAGTAGGGTGCTGGCCCCATATGCTGGAGGTGGTGGGTTCAAACACAGCCCCAGCCAAAAACTTAAAAAAAAAAAAAAAGAAAGAAAGGAAAGTATGTAGGTCTATTATAAGCTACTCCATCCTAACCAGAAGGAGAAATCATATTCCTGGCTGGTAATTTTTGAAGGCATACTGGATACTCTGGGAAAAAAAACCCCCAAATTTTGATGGAAATACTGAAATTCAGAATACTTTCACATAATGCTAATTCTTACTCCAACTACAAATCACTCTTTCAAAACTGAACTATAAACATAACCTTAGTAAATTTTCTTTTCTTTTGAAGTTATTACTCCAGTTAAAATTCTAATGCAAACCTTATGCATCCCATAAGGACTTCTTTTTAAATAAAGCTATGCTTAAGAATGGGTAAAACAAGTAAGGGGCTTTGGTGTGTGAGAGGAATATGTAAATAAAAGTAACAAATGCTAAGAAGGGCGGCGCCTGTGGCTCAGTCGGTAAGGCGCCAGCCCCATATACCGAGGGTGGCGGGTTCAAACCCGGCCCCGGCCAAACTGCAACCAAAAAATAGCTGGGCATTGTGGCGGGTGCCTGTAGTCCCAGCTACTCGGGAGGCTGAGGCAAGAGAATCGCTTAAGCCCAGGAGTTGGAGGTTGCTGTGAGCTGTGTGAGGCCACGGCACTCTACCGAGGGCCATAAAGTGAGACTCTGTCTCTACAAAAAAACAAACAAACAAACAAATGCTAAGAAAACTTACCTTAGATGATGTGGTATACATGGTGAATCTTGAATACCATTTGCTTGCTTTCTCTGCAACTCCTTTTCCAGCAGTGAACACACTGTTCCTTAGAACATCTAGTTTAGGTACTAATAGGGTATCTAAGTTAAATGAAGGTGATGGGTGGGTTAATGTATCTTGAGATTCTTCCCTAAATGGGCAAGTAGGTGAGAAGGCTGGAGAAGACCAAAGTCTGTCCCTTGGTTTCTCCTCACTTTTCGTGTAACTCTTAGATTTGGTAAGTCTCATTGGCTTAGGAGAATTAGGAGGCAGGCTAGATCTTCTGCATGCCTTGACTAATACTGGACTTTTCTTGCTGGTTAATTTATCATCACAAGCCCGCTGTAAATCAATGCTTGGTGTACGACTTGTCAAAGGACTGCTCATGTTATTCATATACATCACAATTTCTTCAGCTAAATCACGCCTAGCAGATGGTGTTGAAATGCTTTTACTCTCATCTTCATCTTCCTCTTCTTCTTCTTTTTGCTGCTGTTCAGTCTCAGCAACCAAAAGAGAGAGAGGATCAAATCCTGTTACAATGTCTGTTTTTTCAAAAGGTTTTACTGAAAAGCTGCTGTTTATACGTTGAACCCTCTTGGGATTTTGTGTAGCAGAATATCCTGCTTTTGATCCACCTGCTTCACTGTCTAAGTCTTCTAAGTCAAAAATAACAGGAGAATCCACTTTATCTGCCAAACAGTTAGAACCATCAAAAGGTGTATCATCATCACTAGATTCCTTTTCTAGACTGTCTCTTTTTGATCTCAAAGGTGGCTTCCCAATATCAAGACTGTTTGGTCTTGTGCTTTTTGAAATAACATTTGAAAGAATTTTTGCATCAGCTCCTAATTTTTCAACTATATCTCCAGGAGTTGCTTCCTGGTTAATTCTATTGAGCATAAATCCCATCAGTACCCCTCCACTAAGATTACTGTTTCTATTTCCCCAAACCACTTGCTGCTGCAAATTAGGTTCATTGTCACTTTTATGTCTTTTCCTGAAGCATCTATTTTGAATGTTTCCTGTTTCATCTGTATCCTCAAGGGATGATATTAAAAGCAGCTCAGGTGTGCTTTCTGAAAAACAAGAAAAGTGTTTTTAGCCATGAAAATGTGCAAATATAAGGCATCTTAAATATTTAAAATCCCAGTAATGAAAATGATAATAGTAGACACCCAGTAAGTTCCAACTAATGAGTGTCTGTTATTTGACACATATATATAAACATTCTAACATCCTTATGGATTGAGGAAAAAAATAGACATTCAGAGAGATTAGAGATTAATTATCTAGCTCAAAGTCACTTAGTCCTTAAGTGATAGAACTGGGATTCAAAACCAGATTACAAGTGTTTAATTCCTAGACATTAGAACATGTTGCTTTAAAAAACTTATCAATTAAGATTTATACTTATGTGTAATAATAACACATTGATATTAATTCCACTACATTGATTAAATATTGTTTATATAATTGTGGCTATGTTAGATGAAACTTGAGATTCTGAGTCACATTCTTATTAAAATGAAAAAAAAAAAATCCAAACACCAAACCAAAAGGCAGCTATGTTAACTGTATCTATAAATAAAGTTTTTTGTTTTTGTTTTTGCAGTTTTTTTTTGGCCAGGGCTGGGTTTGAACCTGCCACCTCCAATACATGGGGCCCGTGCCTACTCCTTGAGCCACAGGTGCTGCCCTATAAAGATTATTTTTAAAAATTCCAAATTCTTGTAACTATAGTATGTCTAAATAATTTTATCTTTGCTTAACATATTGATCACAAATTCATACCAGACAAATATGAATGGCTACTTCACATTACTCAAAAATACTATTTACTGTCTTTTTTTCAAATAGATAAATAAACATATTTCTCTAGATAGATGAATAAACATATTCTATGTCTATTTATCTATATGACAAGGTTGTTAACTTTAGGCTGGGTGTGGTGACTCATGCCTGTAATCCTAACATTGTGGGAGGCTGAGATGGGCAGATTGCTTGAGTTCAGGAATTGGAGACCAGCCTGAGCAAGAGCAAGACCCCCATCTCTGCTAAAAATACAAAAACTAGCTGGGTGTTGTAGTGGGAGGTCCAGTACTTGGGAGGCTGAGGGAAAAAGATTGCTCAAGCCCAAGAGTTTGAGGTTGCTGTGAGCTATGATGCCACAGCTCTCTACGCCCCTCCTCCCCCAAAAAGACTATTAACTTTATTCACTCCTTTCCAAGTAAAAGAAATATTAACTATAAGCTAAAAACAATGCATAGTTCTTAGAAAATATACCTTGAAATTGCCTCATTTTTGAGTTTTGCCATTTACACTTTTTAGAAGAGGTTGTCCACATGACTTTTTCTTTAAGCTCTGGTGAAATAGCACCTCCTGTATTCTGTCATGGTCACTGCTTTCTACCAAATTACTTAGATATTTGGGGGTGGGTATTTGGGGAGACCTCACCTAATGTACATGATGTAATGGTAAATTTCAAAACTATTAAGAAATGAGCATAATTGTGATGGATGTGTTACTTAGTTCAATGTAAACATTTCACATTGCATATTGAGCCAGTACCTGAACCCCATAAATGCATCAATGTACAAAGTTATGATTCAATAAAAAATAATTAAAAAAAGACAATCAAGAGAAAAAAACAAATTACTTAGATAATAACGACGCTGAAAGAAGATATGTGGATTTCTGATCACTTTAGTTGTCCTTATTATGAAAAATTCTTCTAAAGTATTACTCTAGGTATAGTATTGTCACCTATTCCTCAAGTGGCAGGAAAAAGACAAAAGGCAATCCTAGAGGATATAAAACCTACAATCTATATTGTTTAATAACCATATATCATTAACAAGGAAAACAACATATGATATAATTCTGGCCAGTGATATTAAGGTGGTGAGTTTTAAAAGTTTCTGGAAAAACTTCTCTTTTAACAAAAGGAATAGATATAGCTGGCATTCCTCTTTCCCATTCTTTCTGCCTTGAATAGATAAGTGATGCCTGTAGTTGCCAGTGGCTAAATTACAAACATGGTTAAGTCAAGAGAAATGATGCTAAGCTCCTCACCCAACATATGGAGTAACAGCTTACACCTCTGATTTTCCTATTGGAGAAAAATAAACCTCAACGTGTTTAAACTACTGTTAATCATATTTTCTGAGACCAAAAGCTAAAAGAATTCCTAACTGATATGCTAACCTTTTCTCAGATCTTTGAACATGATATTCTTTTCTACCACATAGCCCTTTATATATGCTCCCCTCTATTTAAAATTCACTCCAATTCTTCCTTTCCAACATTGATCCTCATTTATTCCCCATTTATCTTTCAGATCTAAGCTGTAAAGTCATATTCTCAAGGAAGCTTCCCTGACCAATGTCTGCCAAACTCAGGACATGTTTATTATATGTTCCCATAAAAACTTATTGCCCTCTTCATAGTATTTAAGAGTATTTTCATATTTACTTGATAATTTGATTAATGTCTTCCCATCTCTTCTATCTGCTATCCCCAAGAAGGCAGGGATCATGTTTATTTTTTGTTCCTTATATCTCCAGTAGCACCTGGCATGATAGCACAAATTAGGAGCTCAAAAGATATTTACCAAATGAATACTGTCTGTTGGGCAGTAACTGCAGCCAACAGACCAACCTGGAATATAATATATAATAATCTGTATTATATTATATTTAAACATAAAAAGTAAAAGCATACTAAATCCAGAATTAAGCTTAGAGAAACATCACAGAGTTAAACTTTTCTGTGATTGAACACTCAATAATTCAATATATGTTTATCAAAACATTAAATTCTCGATCATGAAAGAACTACAGGGTGATGATTTTATTTCAATGTCCAATGAAACATTAAAACATATCTTTGTTTATTTTACTTCTACATCTTCTAGAAGCTGTCAATTGTGTGTGTGTGTGAATGTGTGTATGTATGTGTGTATCCAATGATATAAAATATTCATATATTATACTGCAAAACATAAATAATCCTGAAAAATGCTTTAAATTCATTAAAAGAAAAAAGTTATCAAAAAACAAGTATTCCTATAAATCCCATATATGGTGTTTGGTAGTAGTAGTGTATCCATTGGTACTTAGCAGATGGAAAGTTTTTGACCCAAAATATCAAGGATAAACTAATAACTCTAATTCACACCAAAACAATGTATTACAGACTTTTATAAAACTGATTTGCTAAGCATATCAGGTAAATGGAAAGTCAGATGATCATTCAGATGCTTACTACTCTGACAAAATGTCAAGAGCAAGGATGGTTTATAATCATATTCAAAAATTCATAAAAGCAGATCTTCAGAGAAAGGTAAGCATGAATAGACAATAATGAAAGAACAATAACATAAAGATAAATAAAGGTAAGTTATTAAGAGTTATCATTAGAAAATGACTAAGGACTAAATGGCTGTTAAGCAACGCCATGATATTAATAAAACACACACACACACACACACATACAAATATATATATTTGTTTTTTTTGTTTTTTTTTTTAACAGGGGCAGGGTCTCCCTCTTGCTCAGGCTGGTATGAACGCCTACATTCATGTGAACCTCTGGCCTTGGCTTCCCAGAGTACTAGGATTACAGGCATGAGCTGACATGAAAGTTTTTAAGTGGTTAAGTTATAACAATTAGCTAACAGAGAAAGGAAAAATAAAGTTTAAAGGTCATTGAACATTCTCTTGTAAGCTTGGAGGGCTCTGCAAACTTTTTAAATAAAAGGCTAGATAGTAATCTTTTAGTTTTTGCAAGCGATGTGGTCTCTGTCACAATTGCTCAACTTTGATATTGTACTGTAAAAATAGCAGTTATACACAAACAAGCACAGGTATGTTCCAACAAATTTTATTTAAAAACCATGAAATTTGAATTTTATATAATTTTCATGTGTCACATAATATTAATCTTCTTCTGATTATTTTATAACCATTTAATGGCTTTTTGACCAATACAAAAATAAGCTGTAGGCCAAATGTAGCATATGAGCCATAATTTGCCTACACCTGCGAAGACGCAAATTTATTGCTTACACCATAGCTAGAGGCGTATTTGCAAACTACACTGCAATAAATCCAAACATCATTGTAGCATGGCCAGTTTGCAGACAGAGCTATTTTAGCCTTGACAGTACAAATTCTTCAAAAGTTGCAAAATTGAACAATACAACAAAAGAAATTGAGTAATCAAATTATTACACTAGAAAATATGGATCTTAAGTACATTTAACTTCCCCAAAAATGGTTTGGTGGAAAACTTGTGAGGTCAGCTATTTTCCCAGATCCTAATCTAACTTTTTCATTTAACCATTGAGAATTTATATGGCCTGCCATTCATTTATGCTTTAGTTTTCTCATCTGAAACTGATATTCCCTCTCATTGATATAAGCATTGCTATATTAGTAAATATAAAATAATATATATAAAGCCTTAAAAATTAATCAGGTATTATTACCTACCCTACCTGAAAGATGATCATTTTTTCCTCTAGAAAAACTGAAATAATATGAAAACTCAAAAACAAAATGCTTCATTTAAAATCTGGTTAGGTATCTGGTACCCTCAGACTCACATCTCTCCTGTTCCTGCTTTCCCCTTCCAAAAAGTCCCAACAGTCTACACCCAAAAGACAGTATATAGGTTGGATGTCTGTTCTTATACTTTGTTATAATAAAAGCTTGAAGAAATTATGTTATAAAATATAGCATTCAAGTTACTAAGACATACCATGAGAGGCTGCACAAAATATTTTTTAAAATAACCTTGAAGAATTAAGACGTTTTAAAAAAATTAATATTCAAAACGCAGAATCATTTTCTCCAAATCTTGAAAGTACGATGTTGGTATTTTGATAGGAATGGCATTGAATAGTTAGATTGCTTTGGGAAGTATAGACATTTTAACAATGTTGATTCTTCCCATCCATGAGCATGGTATGTTCTTCCATTTGTTAATATCCTCTGCTATTTCCTTTCTGAGGATTTCATAGTTTTCTTTATAGAGGTCCTTCACCTCCTTTGTTAGGTATATTCCTAGGTATTTCATTTTCTTTGAAACTATGGTGAAGGGAGTTGTGTCTTTAATTAGCTTCTCATCTTGCCTGTTATTGGTGTATACAAAGGCTACTGACTTGTGGACATTGATTGTAGTCTGTACTACAAAGCCACAGTGGTCAAGACAGCATGGTACTGGCACAAAAACAGAGACATAGACACTTGGAATCAAACTGAAAACCAAGAAATGAAACTAACATTTTACAACCACCTAATCTTCGACAAACCAAACAAGAACATACCTTGGGGGAAAGACTCCCTATTCAATAAATGGTGTTGGGAGAACTGGATGTCTACATGTAAAAGACTGAAACTGGACCTACCCACTCACAAAAATTGATTCGAGATGGATAAATGACTTAAATTTAAGGTATGAAACAATAAAAATCCTCAAAGAAAGCATAGGAAAAACACTGGAAGATGTTGGCCTGGGGAAAGACTTCATGAAGAAGACTGCCATGGCAATTGCAACAACAAAAATAAACAAATGGGACTTCATTAAACTGAAAAGCTTCTGTACAGCTAAGGAGACAACAACCAAAGCAAAGAGACAACCTACACAATGGGAAAGGATATTTGCATATTTTCAATCAGACAAAAGCTTGATAACTAGGATCTATAGAGAACTCAAATTAATCCACATGAAAAAAGCCAACAATCCCATGTATCAATGGGCAAGAGACATGAATAGAACTTTCTCTAAAGATGACAGACAAATGGCTAACAAACACATGAAAAAATGTTCATCATCTCTATATATTAGAGAAATGCAAATCAAAACAACCCTGAGATATCATCTAACCCCAGTGAGAAAGGCCCACATCATAAAATCTCAAAACTGCAGATGCTGGTGTGGATGTGGAGAGAAGGGAACACTTTTACACTGCTGGTGGGACTGCAAACTAGTACAACCTTTCTGGAAGGAAGTATGGAGAAACCTCAAAGCACTCAAGCTAGACCTCCCATTTGATCCTGCACTCCCATTACTGGGCATCTACCCAGAAGGAAAAAAATCCTTTTATCATAAGGACACTTGTACTAGACTGTTTACTGCAGCTCAATTTACAATCACCCAAATGTGGAAACAGCCTAAATGCCCACCAACCCAGGAATGGATTAACAAGCTGTGGTATCTGTATAACATGGAATACTATTCAACCATTAAAAAAAATGGAGACTTTACATCCTTCGTATTAACCTGGATGGAAGTGGAAGACATTATTCTTAGTAAAGCAGCACAAGAATGGAGAAGCATGAATCCTATGTACTCAATTTTGTTTTTTTTTTTTTTTTTTTTTTTTTTTTAATTTTTTTATTAAATCATAAGTGTATACAATGATATGATTATGGGGCATCATACACTCACTTCATAAACCATTTGACATATTTTTATCCCAGTGGTTAACATAGCCTTTCCGGCGTTATCTCAGTTACTGTGCCAAAACATTTATATTCTACATTTACCAAGTTTCGCAAATACCCCTGTAATATGCACCACAGGTGTGATCCCACCGATTCCCCTCCCTCTACCCACCCCCCCTTTCCCACTTCCCCCTATTGTTAAGTTGTAGCTGGGTTATAGCTTTCATGTGAGAGTCCCAAATTAGTTTCATAATAGGGCTGTGTACATTGGATATTTTTTCTTCCATTCTTGGGATACTTTACTAAGAAGAATATGTTCCAGCTCCATCCATGTAAACATGAAAGAGGTAAAGTCTCCATCTTTCTTTAAGGCTGCATAGAGTACTCAATTTTGATATGAGGACAATTAATGACAATTAAGGTTATGGTGGGGGAGGAAAAGCAGAAAGAGGGACGGAGGGAGGGGGGTGGGGCCTTGGTGTGTGTCACACTTTATGGGGGCAAGACATGATTGCAAGAGACTTTACCTAACAATTGCAATCAGTATAACCTGGCTTATTGTACCCTCAATGAATCCCCAACAATAAAAAAAAAAATTAAAAAAAAATTAATATTCACTAGTTGTACAGATACAATTTATTCAGCATATAACAGAAGGGTACTATTCACCTCACCTGTGCTTTCTCCTGATACTTTATCAGAACTGTTACTTGTACCATTGAGACGAACTATACTGGAAGAACTTTGATAATTAAGCTTAGGAAGACAATCAGCACTTCCTTTTGCACTCTCACTCTCTGATACTGTAAAGAGAAAAGTGAACATGTTAATAAAATGAAATCTAGACATACTGCAGAGGTATAAAAAAATGAAGTCTTTAGTTCTAAAATTTTTACCTGAAAACAGGTGACAAAAAACTATTGAACATCTCTGTATCTATTTGTCAACCACAAATAAGTGATTTCACTTATCTGAGGTTTCAAAATAGAGATCAAATGAGTAATGGCCATGCATGAAGTCCATGTACAAATTTTAGATTTCCTCTTTGGTTGTAAAAGAATGTTTTTAGTGGAGGAAGAAAGAGGGTAAACATAAGTTAAAGTCCCCATTAAAAAAAACTTTAATTAAAAATATTGTTAATCAGGCGGCGCCTGTGGCTCAGTGGGTAAGGCGCCGGCCCCATATACCGAGGGTGGCGGGTTCAAACCCGGCCCCGGCCAAACTGCAACCAAATAGCCGGGCGTTGTGGCGGGCACCTGTAGTCCCACCTACTCGGGAGGCTGAGGCAAGAGGATCGCTTAAGCCCCAGGAGCTGGAGGTTGCTGTGAGCTGTGTAAGGACACAGCACTCTACCGAGGGCCATAAAGTGAGACTCTGTCTCTACAAAAAAAAAAAAATATTGTTAATCAGAATATAAATGTCTCAACACAATAACTAAGAAAATGCCATGAAGGCTATGTTAAATAGTTCGATGAAAATATTTCAAACTGTATATAAAACCAGCACATTGTACCTCATGATTTTATTATTGCAAACAGCTATTATTTAATAAAAAAATATTGTTAATCCTCAGGAAAAAACTATCATTCTGAGAAATATACCATTTCTGTTACAAACAATTTTGGAATTAGTTATACAGCCTTCACTCTGATAGTATTTGATCTGGAGAGTATTTTGCCACTAAGACTACATATTTCATACATGAAGCATTTGTATGGAAGTATTAGGTGGTAGAGAGGACTTATAATAGGAGGAATAAAAGAGCTATGATGAGAAAATTAAAAGTGAAACTAGTACTTTTATACTTAAATTCACTTGTATTTTCTACAAATTTAAGTTCACAATTTTTAATATCAACTTAAACAATACTTACAGGAACTAGAATCACTCCCTTTTTTATCTTTTTCTTCTTGAATGTCCTCAGTAGAAGTATCCCCTCTTTTAACTTCATCCTTAGATAATGAATTATATCCAAGATCAGACTGGCCACCTGGAAAAAAAAAAAAAAAAAAACCCTCCGTTGTTTATCATAAACTTCTTTACTTAGAACAACTGCAATTAGGAGTAACATATTAGTGTTTGGATATGCTTATAGAATTTTTTTCTAGATAACTTCCAAAGGAAAGCATTATTTTGTTAGCTACCCCCACCATCTTCGTTAATGCAAAAAAAAAAAAAAAATCTTAAAACAATTTACTTTTGGCTCCACACTGCAGTCAATAGTAATTAATAAATACACTCACTCTACTATGTGAGCTCCAAAAGTTACAGATAAACCAGACATTTATTTATTTATTTATTTTTTATACACATCCATGACCTTTCTAGCTGAAAGTCTGAGTTCTAACTAAGCAATGTAAAAGAGATATCTGGGGAATTCATAACAAAATATTCATGCACAGATCACTAGAGCTGAATGTCTAAATGATTTTACCAAAAATTTTGGTTTTAAAAATTCATCAATAGGTGATTAATCTTCAAAAAATTCAACTGAATAATTATTAAATTGTACCAGTATAAAAATATGTAATGAGGGCAGCGCCTGTGGCTCAGTGAGCAGGGCGCCGGCCCCATATACCGAGGGTGGCAGGTTCAAACCCAGCCCCGGCCAAACTGCAACAAAAAAATAGCCGGGCATTGTGGCGGGCGTCTGTAGTCCCAGCTGCTCAGGAGGCTGAGGCAGGAGAATCGCCTAAGCCCAGGAGTTGGGGGTTGCTGTGAGCTGTGTGACGCCACAGCACTCTACCGAGGGCAATAAAGTCAAACTCTGTCTCTACAAAAAAAAAAAAATATTTATGTAATGAGAGAAAAATCTAGTGTTAAAATTATCATTAAGGAAAGCAATAGTTACATCAATATATGAGGTCAGACAATTAAGCTTGCAAACTCATCCTAGAAAAAGTGCTACATACCTCATTGCTGAGTATCACTATGGTCACCTTCAAAGTACACCGCTTGGGAAGCTATGCACCAGTGCCAGCACCTAGTCCATCTTTCAAAACACTTTTGGAGCTTTTTTTCTGGAATGACCATCAAAGCTGTCATCATACAAGGTCTGACAATTAAGTTTGAGAATTTATCCTAGAAAAAGTAGAGTAGACTATGCACTGGCATCTATGCATAACTTCCCAAGCGGAGTACTTTGAAGGTGACCATAGTGATATTCAGTAATGAGGTACATAACATTTTTTCTAGGATGAGTTCATGAACTTAATTGATACACCTCATAAGAAAACTTCTCGGGCGGTGCCTGTGGCTCAATGAGTAGGGCGCCGGCCCCATATGCCAAGGGTGGCGGGTTTGGACCCAGCCCCGGCCAAACTGCAACAGAAAAATAGCCGGGCGTTGTGGCGCGCGCCTGTAGTCCCAGCTGCTCGGGAGGCTGAGGCAAGAGAATCGCGTAAGCCCAAGAGTTAGAGGTTGCTGTGAGCAGTGTGACGCCACGGCACTCTACCCGAGGGTGGTACAGTGAGACTCTGTCTCTACAAAAAAAAAAAAAAAAAAAAAAAAACTTCTCATATATTGTTTTGTTTAACTTGTAATACATTAGGTCTGTATCTTTTTAAGTAAATTGTTTTCACTAGATTAGCCTCAAAAGATAAGGTTTTGAAACCTAGTTCTATATCTTAGAAGACTTGTGATTTTAAGTAAGCCGAATTAACCTTTTTGTTTGGATCTCAGGTTCCCAGATTTCTAGAAAACAAGATTGTTATGGTTATATGAGACTATGTATGAAAATGAAAAATTTTATAAGCTGGTAAAGCACTATTGAAAGAAATTATATTAAGTATGTATTAAGCATAGGTATTTACGTTAATAGCTTTGTTACAATCTTGAATTTTCATTTTTTTCTAATCAAACTTTCTAGTCCACTTCCAAAGAAACTACAAATAGAAAATTTTGAAGATAATCTTGATAAAATTCATGGTTTTATTGAGTTCTGCATTATTTTAATATATCCTTTTAAAAAATCATAGTTAAAAATAATAAAAGATTTCTTCATTTTTAAGAGAATGTCCAAAGAATAACTACTATCACTCTAATTAAATTCATATTGCATAATCAAAAAATAAAACCAGTCAAGGAAGAATGACTATTCATATTACATTTCAATACAATTAGCTTATATTTATTACCTTAAAAGTAGGCATAAAAGGAGACAGACCAAAATAATGTTATTTTCAGAGATAGGAACCTTCATATTTCATTAGTGTAAGGCTTCTATCCATTAAAAGCTTGCTTTTATACTATATTCAAAAGTCACATGTAATTTTTTAAATGTAATAATGAAAAGGACAGATTTATTCAAGTAATTTATTTTAAACGTGTCAGTTGTATTAAAAAAAGGTTATATACAAATCTTCGATTCAAAGAGATTAATGCCATCTTCAGTGATAGAATGCTGGGGTTTTTATATATTCAAAATTTTTTTATTTAAACTTTTTATCTTAGCTTAGCGCCTGGGGCTCGAGCAGCTGGGGCGCCAGCCACATACACCAGAGCTGGAGGTTTCGAATCCAGCCTGGGCCTGCCAAACAGCAATGACAACTGCAACTAAAAAATAGCCAGGCATTGTGGCAGGAGGCTGAGGCAAGAGAATTGCTTAAGCCCAAGAGTTGGAGGTTGCTGTGAGCTGTGATGCCACAGCACTCTACCCAGAGCGACAGAGAGTTTCAGTACTCTTCGCCTGGTTTTCCCCAATGATAATATCTTACATACCATAGTACAGTGTCAAAACCAGAAAACTAACATTGGTACAATACTATTAACTTATATATAGGTATAAATTTTTTTTAAAACTCCACTAATATTTTCACAATTTCAAAGAATTTACCCTAAGAAAATGATATGGTAAAGAGATCTGTGTGCTATGAAGAGTTAATTCGATTTTCAATACTTAAATTTTTATTTCTATTCAAAAAACATGAATAGAAAATTTATTTCTATTCAAATAATGAATAAAATTGCCTATAGTTATTAAATTCGGTATCAAATCAAGTACCTAACATAAAATTAAAAAGTGACAAGAGTTAAACATATCACTGAAAATAAAAATTTTTTAAATATATGCTAGCAAATCTAGTTTTAAAAAATGTACTATAATAAATGTATATGTAAGCATACACAAACCTGTACTAGATCTATCATCAGTAGCATATACTTTGATTAAACCTGTATTAAAAGGTGCCTGCTCCACAGTGTGTGTCCCATGACCACTATCCATGCTGCCATGACTAACAGCATCCAGGTCACTGCCATCTGCTTAAGAACACAATTTGACAGCATTTTACTACTCAAGGAGACACCAAAAATACACATTAATTTCTTGCTCAAGCAAAAAATCTATAAACATAAATTTAAAATGAAAACTGTCACATAATTAGTAAAATACAACTATAACAAAGAAACCTGTTGTGACTTACTAATGTACACTAAAACAAGATTACTAAAAGGTGATAAATTAACAGCTGGAATGGAAGTGAAATCTGGTGTTTTTTAAATGGGAAGAGCACTCTAATATTGAATTTGATTAATGGCAATAAAAACTAAAAAAGTACTCAATATTTTAAAACTATTTAAAATTTCTAAAAATGTCAAAATGTAACTAGTCAATTATATTTTGAAGAATAAAGTAAAACATATAAATCCCTTACCTGAGAGAGTTGTTTGTGATAAGTGTACATGTTTCTTTAAAGCTCTTTTGAACTGTGCTACTCCTAAAACAACATTTCTTACTTTTGTCCAAAGAAAACAGCCACTACGACTTCTTGAAGGCCAGGTACTTTCCAAAACAGCCTATTCATTCAACAAAATAAATTAGTAAAAATAAATCCTAAATAACCCCTGTATAGATTATTTTCTCCATTAAATTAAGATTGTATAATGACAAAAATAATACTCTTTCTACATTAAATCACAGTAATTTACCTTATTATAATAACCATAAGTAATGGCATTGGGGTCAATACCAGCTTTCTGCATTTCAAAAAGCACTCGAACTGCAAGCACTGGCTGATCATACTGTCCACAGAGCTGCATAAGAATGCGGTAGCACACCTAAAACACAAGTTCAAAAGTGTACAGAAACAAAGATGTCTATGTATATAAATCTAGAATGTACTTTAAAGAACAATTGTTACCTCATCAGGTGGATCCATCTTCATCTTCTTTGACTGCATTTTTTTAAGCACATCATATGCTGTTTTCAGAGCTCTGACTTTCGAATAACATATTTTCACATAAGCTGGGAGACAAATAAACCACAGTCCATAACAGTGACGCAGTAGGCACCTTGACCACATCTGAGGGATGGAAGAATACCTCTTTGCAATTTTATGGGCTGATTTAATTTCCTAGAAAAAATATAAGGATATTATTAACAAATTTATATACTTGGGCATTATTATTTTAGCTAAATGATGAACAAGTACAAGTCACATTCTTTCATATTTCCATAACAGATATGTCTATAATTAATATATTTTCAAGCCTCTGCTTAAATGTGCATTAAATAATATGTAAAATAAAGTTCTAGGATAAGAGAACTAGTTAATTTCTTGAAGTTGGATTATCTTCAGATTGCTGTAGCAGCATAATAATCTAGTAAAAGCTATGTATAAGGTTTATAAAGTATATTAAGGGAGAGTAGGTGTCCAATTTATTTCTTGTTCTAATATGATTACATGAAGAATGCAAAATTTTCAAAGCACCTGTTTTGTTCTTCTGAACATGGGAGAAGGACTACTAGGACTACTTGATTTAGAAGGTAATTTGTTCTTCTGTGCTTGTAGAAATCCTTCAGGTTTCTCAAATAAATTGTTCCTGAGAACTGGAAATCCATTGTAGCTGTTTTATAGAAGGAAAAATAAGTTACCAAGCATACACAAATGATCACTGCAGTTACAAGCTAGAGTTAATTTTAACTATTTCTCCATCAGTTAATCAGACTGTGATATATGCTCAACAAAAATTCATGCTAATGTTGGTTTTCTTACCATAATATTTAGAAATGTAATATCCAAATACAGACTTAAGTATATTTTGCAGAGAAAAATGAAAATACATTTAAATTTTCCAGAACTTGACACCAAACTCCAAAGTCTCAAGAAAACTTTTAAAAATTAGTATTCATGGAAATGTATCACAAACATATTAGATAATATGACTGTTTCAGGCTCGGTGCCTGTAGCTCAGTGAGTAGGGAGCCGGTCACATACACTGAAGCTTGCAGGTTCTTGCCCGGCCTGGGCCTGCCAAGCAAAAATGACAACTGCAACCAAAAAATAGCCAGCCGTTGTGGTGAGCGCCTGTAGTCCCAGACACTTGGGAGGCTGAGGCAAGAGAATTGCTTAAGCCCAGTTGGAGGTTGCTGTGAACTGTGACGCCACGACACTCTACCAAGGACAACATAGTGAGACTCTGTCTCAAAAAAAAAAAAAAAATGACGATTGGTAAAGGGCCCACTAAATCAATATTCTTTCAAACGGAACATTAATGCCATTGCTTTGTATTAATATATTTACGGTAGAACCTCCTTCTTACAAAGAAGCAAATAACCTTAGGTTTAATACATTAGCCCAGCAGGCCCAACTCTCACATTATCATGAATTGGTTTATCAGATTAGCTAGCAGGTTCAGGGCCTCATCTGTGAGAAAGAAAACTGAGGAGGTTTAAGAAGAGAAAAAGAAGATTAGAAAAGGTGGCTCTGTGAAAAAGCAGACCTAATTAGAACAAGGTGCTCTGGGAGTTTTGAGGGTAGCAGCTAGACCAGGCAGAGTAGTACATGCCTGTAGTCCCAGCTACTCAGGAGGCTGAGGCAGGTGGATTGCTTGGGCCAAGAAGTTTGAGACTGTAAGTGTTATTATTGCCCTTATGAATAGCCACTGCACTACAGGCCTGAAAACATGGTGAGTTCTTATTTTTAAAATAAGTAAATAAGCAAAAGGTAGCAGCTAGGATAGAGACATACTAAAAAGAATAGAAGAGACTCCAAACAACATACTCAACCTATTTAAGAATATTATACAATATTTTTAAAGACATATCACTTTAATTAAGAAGAACCCTAACTTTAAAAAAAGTAAAATATTCAGTACTACAGGCAAATTCTATAGAATAAAATATTAATAATGATCTGAATGCTGAGTAGGAAACAGCAAAGAAATTCAAGAAAGTGGTATCTCAAACAAATTCATTGTATGTACATAATAAGACATTTTGTTAGAATATGGGGAAGGAAGGGAAGCGGGGAGGATGGGGGGAGAGAGGGTAATTGGTGGGACCACACCTACGGTGCATCTTACAAGGGTACATGTGAAACTTACTACATGTAGAATATAAATGTCTTAACACAATAACTAAGAAAATGCTATGAAGGCTATGTTAACTAGTTTGATGAAAATATTTCAAATTGTATATAAAACCAGCACATTGTACCCTATTATTGCATTAATGTACACAAGCTATGATTTAGTTAAAAAAAAAAAAAGGAAGCACAAAAAAGTCTCATCATTTTACATAGATAATGCAAGTGAATGAGTTATATCTTACTAGTAAGACTCTCTGTGCTCATTAAGGACATTTTAGTTATTTTTCCAATGACAGGTATGATTACACCAAAAATTTTATTGGTGACCTCAAGAAAAAAATGACTTACGACTCTAAAAAAATGAAAATTTTTGTGCTAAACAATTTTCTTGTTTAAGGACTAAATCTAAAAATGTAATTTAAATTAAAAAGGTAAAAGCAAGCCAGGTGCAGTGGCTCACACCTGTAATCCTAGCACTCGGGGAGGCTGAGACGGAAGAATCACTTGAGCTCAGAAGTTTGAGACAAGCCTGAGCAAGAGCAAGATTCTGTCTCTACTAAAAATAGAAATTTTAGCTGGGCGTCGTGGTGGGCATCTGTAGGCTGACCTGAATAGGCTGAGGCAGGAAGATTGCTTAAACTCAGGAGTTTGAGGGAGCTCTGAGTTAGGCTGATGCCATCATACTCTAGCCTGAGGCAAGAATGATACTCTGTCTCCCCCCCCAAAAAAGCTAAAAGCAAACTATAGAAAGAAAAATAAAACTATATCAGTGAAACATACCAAATGATGATTAAGAAGTATAAAGTAAAAGAGATCAAAGAAATGAGGTCTTCTTTAGAAAACAAAAAGAAGAGGCCAGCCGGTGGTTCACCCCTATAATCTCAGCACTTTGGGAGGCTGAGGTGGAAGGATCACTTGAGTCCAGGAATTTGAGACCAGCCTGGGCTATAGTGAGACCCTCATCTCTACAAACAATTTAAACATTTAAATTCTAGAAGAAGTTTACTGGGGCGTTGGTTATATGTATTCCTAGTCCCTGTTACTCAGGAGGCTGAGACAAGAGAATTTCTTGAGCCCAGGAGTTAAGGCTGCAGTGAGCTATGATTATAATGATTACGCCACTGCATTATAACCTGGACAACACAGCAAGACCAAGTCCCAAAAAAAGAAAAGAGAAAAATTAAGAGAAATTCTTTAATTAGCTGGCCACTGCAGTGGACACCTATAGTCCCAGCTATTCAGGAGACTGAGGCAGAATTTGAGATTGCTATATAAGCTAGCTGATGCCAGGGCACTCTAGCCTGGGACAACAGACTGAGACTTTGAATGAAAAGAACAAAAATCTGGTGGCCTCTGAATTACTCTACACTCACATTAATCACACTACTTTTTCATCATAAAATGAAGGATTTAATGTAAGTTATATTTGAGGATGTCCTGAAAAGTCCTTTTTCAATGAAAAAAAAAAAAAAGAAACTGCAACTTGGCTTGGTGCCTGTGGCTCAGTGAGTAGGGCGCTGGCCACATCCAACAAGGCTGGTGGGTTCAAGCCCTGCTAAACAACAACTGAAACCAAAAAATAGCCAGCCACTGTGGCGGGCACCTTAGACCCAGCTACTTGGGAGGCTGAGGCAAGAGAATCTCCAAGAGTTTCAGGTTGCTATGAGCTATGACACCATGGCACTCTATCGAGGGCAACGTAGTGACACTCTGTCTCAAAACAAACAAAAAAAACTGCCACTCAATAAATGATAGATGTAAAATGATTTTAGAATCTTCAAAGTAGGAAAGTATCATTAGAGAATTGGGAAAACATTTAAATTCTAAAAGAAAATATAATTTTGAGTAAAAATAAATGTATACTAAAGACTAAATAATAAATGTACCTCTATCACAGCCTTCTTTTACTGTGCTCAGGACTTACCTCTATTTTCCACTGAACTTGAAGACAGGGACACCTTATCACTCAAGTCTATATACCAAACACTTAGCACAGTGTCTAACCAAATTTCCTAAGTTAACAATGATTGATTTCAATAATTCTGGATTTCCAAAGCTTAAAAATAAAAACTCATGGCAAAATTAATAGCCTAAAAAATTATATCATAAAAATTAAGGCCATAAATATTGACTCTAAATTAAATTTCATCATTGTGTAAATCAAGGTTATATACTAATCAATGTGTATATGGGATGAAAAGGACTGAATGTGAGGAAACACTAGTGAGAAACAAAAATCAAAATTCTGTAATAAAAGTGCTGCATTTGAAGCTTGGCACCTGTAGCTCAAGCAGCTAAGGTGCCAGCCATACACCGGAGCTGGAGGGTTCGAATCCAGCCTGGGCCTGCCAAACAATAATGACAACTACAACCAAAAAATAGTTGGGTGTTGTGGCGGGCACCTGTAGTCCCAGATACTTGGGAGGTTGAGGCAAGAGAATTGCTTAAGCCCAGGAAGTTGGAGGTTGCTGTGAGCTGTGATACCACAGCACTCTACCCAGGGCAACAGCTTGAGGCTCTGTCTCAAAAAAAAAAAAAGAAAGTGCTGCATTTGAGATGGGGGAATCTAACAGAATTTAATCAATATTTGTGAGGACAGATACGTACGCAGACATAGAGAGCTTTCCAACTCTATATTATGCAAAATTATGTATTTTATTTTTATACCTCAAATCTTAATAATGGATGTGGGATAAGCTTGCTTACCACCTAAAAATTTGGGATCTGTAAAATTTGAATTTTTGAAAATACCACAGTCCTTAGAAAGCTATGTCACAGATGATGGATTGCTTCTCTTTTTCAATCTCAAACATTCTGCCTCTTGAATACCTGTACTGTAAAGGGGGTTCTTCACCATTGGGTAGATGGGGGATCTCAGGTGGTGTTACAAAAACAGTATGTTCACTTTTGAAAGAATCATCCAGTTCTATAAGTCGCACTTCACCACTCTTGTCCATGTCCACCTAAAGAAGTTTTAAAAACACATATTAAAAAAACCCACATTAGTTAGCCATATATTCATCTACAGGGGAAAGGTTAAGTAAATCATCTACACAAATGAATACCAAATAGCTACTAAAAAAAAAATAAGAACAAGTTTTTCTGTGTACCACTATAGAAAGAACTCCATGATAGTTAAGTGAAAATAGTAATGTGCAAATCATTGTAAATAACAGACTATCTTTTGAGTAAAACAACAGGGAAATAAGAATATATATTCATTTCTTGTCTGTATTTACATGAAGAAATACTAGAGGAATGCTTAAAAAAGTAATTACATATATGGGGAAGAGGAGAAGAATAGTATAGACAAGGATGAGATAGGACCCAGCTGTCCCAATGTATACCTTCTAATATTGTTCCACATTTTCAATCATATGAATGTAATCAATAAATAGTATTTTAAAAAATACACGTGTCTATGTGATAAGAATAGAAGATTCTGTGTATTTTTAAAATTTATACTAAAAATAACAAATTTAATTAAGTTCCTTCAGATATGCAGAAGTATACTTGAGTTAAACCCTAGTCATTTCAACATTCAAGTGCTTTAGTGCACAGTGATGCATGCCTATAGTCCTGACACTCTGGGAAGCTGAGGCAGGATGATTCCTTAAGGTTAAGAGTTCGAGACCAGCCTGAGGAAGAGAGCAAGACTCTGTCTTTATAGAAAAATTAGCCAGGCATGTTGGTGTCTGCCTATAATCTCAGCTACTGGGGAGGCTGAGGCAAGAGGATCTCTTGAGCCCCGGAATTTGAGGTTGCTGTAAGCTATGATCATGCCACTGCCCTCATGCCTGGGCCACAAAGCAAGACACTGCCTGCCCTTTCCCCCTTCCTCCCCCACCCCCCGCCAATAATAACTATCATAAGTACAAAGGAAGGTATCTTTTTTTTTAGCTTGTCAAAAAGACTTTTATGTGGTACATTAGCATTGATACAATACATATAGTAAGCAGGATAATCATACACCCTGCTGGTACTCAAAACTGTTATAGTCTTTTTTAGAAAGCAAGATGTGTTTAAACATTTCCACCTTATTCTAAGAAAATAAACATGAAAAAAAGTTATGATGAAAGATGTTTTTTGGAGGATTGCAATAGCAATAAATTAGAAGTCATCTACATGTCAAAAAAGAAATGAATAAAGTATGCTAAATATTCTGGATAAAATTTAGTCATGAAAAATTTAAATAGTAAGAATCGTGTAGACTTTTGGTTAAATAAGACAACTAGCATTCAATACTTCCAGAAATGAGAAGAGACAAAACAAAATATTTCCAAAGACAAAATGAACTGGAAAGGGGAAAACCACCAAAGGCTGGGTGGGGTTCAAAAAATTTTAGAAGCTGCAAAGTAGTTTGGTGTGACCTATGAAAACTGAAAGCCATATATCTGACACTAGGGAGGGATGCCAAAAAGCAAACCCCTTTGCTTTCTCTGTAGAGCCCCAGACAGGTCAGGAATGATAAGTGGTATAGGTATTTACAGATGGGAGTACAAGCAGGAGAATAAGTTAAAAGCCTGTATTTAAGGACACCCAGATTCCTGCCCTAACTCAATATAGTTAGGTCACTACCTTTTCCCAGACTCGCAGAAAACTGTCTGTATGGGTGAATGGAAGGGACATTAGACTTAAAGATGCTGGAGATGAGGGAGGTTACTGAAACAGATAAAGCCTTACTTTACAATCAGGAGATAATCTCAGTTATCTTTCCCATTAAATTCTGAGAATATTGGCAAGTTAGGCTTATTCTACTTAGACTAGAGCCTGGAGGATACCTTTTGAGGAAACTAGTTGGGCTAAAGAAAAGAATTATAGACACTGACCAAACAGGGAGTCTAACTGACAGTTAAATTCTGTTGTGATCAAAGGAAATCTTAAGCTCCATTTTCCCAGAAATAGCTTCAATAAAGCATGCACCTCACTCTTGAAAATGAATAACAACCAAAGATTACTAAATACAAAGAAAACCAATAACTTTAAAGAGAACAAAATAAATAAATATTAAAAGGTGCTCAGAAGAAGCAGAGACAACACAGGGAGAATAAACCTGCAAAATAATTAAATGAGTAAGTCCATATTCATAAAAAAGAATAAGATACTATAAAAATGGAATATTCAATGAATAAAAAAAGTTTATGGAAATTACATATGTGATAGCAGACATAAAAAGCATACTTATAGGGTTAGAAGATAAAATTGAAGAAATTTCCCCAAAAGTGGAACTGAACGACAGAGAGAAAATAAAATGAAAAAAGATAAGAAAAGAGGATCAAGTCAGGAGGGCCAATATTCAAATAACATGTATTTCAGAAAAGAGAACAGAGAAAATAGAGGAAAGAAATTAAATGGAATTGAAGAAAATGAATCCACAGGTTAATGGGCCTACATGTATCCAACTCAATGAAGAATAAAGGACTATATGAGGCATATTCTTATGAATTTCAGAACATCAGAGATCTTAAAAGGTTCCAGAGGGAAAATGAGATCTGGCAAAAATGATCAGAAATCAAGATAGCAATTAGATTTATCAGTAAAACTGATAGCTAAAACACAAAAGCAACAACTTCTAAATGTTAATATAACCAAATTAGCAACCACATACTAGAAGAGAATAAAGAAATTTTCAGACAGGCAGGGTGTCAAAAACTATCTCTCCTGTACCTTTTCTCACTAAACTACTAGAAGATAAGCTTCACCATAACAAGGAAATAAACCAAGAAAGAAGTTATTAAAGGCAAAATATGGGGCACCTAACTTTGGAGAGAAGTCAATATAATTCCCAAGAAGATGGTGACACACAAAATCTCAGATCACAGACTATAAAGCACTCAGTTCATACTAAAAAAGAGGAAGGAAAGCTCCAGCAGGAATTCTTTAAAAAAAAAAAAAAAGTATCAAACAGATTACCTACTATAACATAAAAATCAAGAGATTTTTCACTTCTGTACAAGATTTAGAGATGAATTAAATATAGACAAAAAACAAACAAACAAACAAAAAAACAAAGTAATTATTGACTTCAAGCAAAACAAAAATCTATACCTGAAAAGAAACTTTATTTTTTGAGAAGAGTCTCACCCAGTCGCCCTCGGTAGAGTGTCGTGGTTTCACAGCTCATAGCAACCTCAAACTCCTGGGCTCAAGTGATCCTCTTGCCTCAACCTCCCAAGTACCTGGGACTACAGGTACCCGCCCCAATGCTCAGCTACTTTTAGAGATGGGGTCTTGCTCTAGCTCAGACTAGACCTAAAAGGAAACTTAATTATAATATAGCTGAGGGCTGTCCAGAAAGTATCCAGTCATTGTTAATATATTTTCCATATTACGTGGCTGGATACTTTCCAGACATCTCTTATAAGTGGTCTACCTGTGACTAACACTGAACAATTATTTGACCAAAACTCATAACTACATTAGAAGAATGGTAGTGGAAACAAATATGATATAATACAGAAAACAATAAGCAGCAATAAAAACTCATTATTTAGACATCTCAAGGTAAATGATTAAAGAAATAGCAGAGAGAAAGTGACTGCTTCTGGGAAATAGAAAATAGTAAGTAGGAATAAGACATAAAATTATTTCACTTTTAAAAGTTTGCCATGTTTTATCCTGGTAAAAGTGAAAATTTCCCCTTAAAATACTTGGTACCAATACTAAAAACGCTCATAAGACGTGGTTATATAATAAAATAGAAAACCACCTTATAATCATGTAAAAACCATTGGAAGTAAACATAAAATAGATTTTATAATACATTCAGGTCCTGGCCTACGGAGTTCCTCCCACCCCCCCTTTTACCTCCCAAATTTCCTGTTACTTTAGTAATTTAGTAAAAGTGTTGTGGGATTTGTTTTTTTTTTTTTGAGACAGAGTCTCACTCCATTGCCCAAGGTAGAGTGCAGTGGCATCCTATAGCTCACTGCAACCTCAAACTCCTGGGCAATCTTCCTGCTCCCCGAGGAGCACAGTGCCTGGCTAAGTTCTCTATTTTTAGCAGATAGGGGGTTTTGCTCTTGATCAGGCTGGTCTTGAACTCCTGAGTTCAAGCAATCCTCCTGCCGCAGCTTCCCAGAGTGCTCAGATTACAAGCATGGGCCATTGTGCTTGGTCAATAAAAATGTTATAAATTAACTTTTCAATAAAAGCTTTAGCCATTATTAGGAAAACTAAAAGCATTCTTTAAAACAACATTAGAAGCATGTCAATAATTCAAAATCATAGGTATCACTAGTAGGATGTGGTGCCCATGGGCATCCAAGAACAAATAAGATTCTTTTTATTTATTTTTTGCAGTTTTTTACTGGGGCTGGGTTTGAACCCATCACCTCCGGTATATGGGGCCAGCACCCTACTCCTTTGAGCCACAGCCTCTGCCCAACAAATAAGATTCTTTATAGCCATGAACATTCATTTTTTTTTTTTTTTTAGTGTTTTGGATTATATTTACTTTTCTATAGTTTCTTTTTTTTTCACCATACACAGATTTTATATACCATTTGACAAATTTTCATCACACTGCTTAATGTGATGTGGAGGACCTGGCATTTTCTTAGTTATTGTGTTCAGACATTTACATTCTACATTTAGTAAGTTTCACATGTACCCTTGTGAGATGCACCGTAGGTGAGGTCCCACCAATTACCCTCCCTCAGCCCATCTTCCCCCATCCTCTCCCTCTCCCCATATTCTTAGGTTATAATTGGGTTATAGTTTCATATGAAAGCTATAAAATAGTTTCATAGTAGGGCTGAGTACATTGGATACTTTTTCTTCCATTCTTGAGATACTTTACTAAGAAGAATATGTTCCAGCTCCATCCATGTAAACGTGAAAGAGGTAAAGTCTCCATCTTTAAGGCTGCATGATATTCTATGGTATCCATATACCACAATTTATTAATCCATTCATGGATTGATGGGCACTTGGGCTTTTTCCATGTCTTAGCAATTATGAATTGGGCTGCAATAAACATTCTGGTACAAATATCTTTGTTATAATGTGATTTTTGGTCTTCTGGGTATATACCTAGTAGAGGAATTGTAGGATCGAATGGCAGGTCTATTTTTAGATCTCTAAGTGTTCTCCAAACATCTTTCCAAAAGGAACGTATTAGTTTGCATTTCCACCAGCAGTGTAGAAGTGTTCCCTTTTCTCCACATCCACCCCAACATCTCTGGTCTTGGGATTTTGTGATATGGACTAATCTTACTGGAGTTAGATGATACCCTGTTTCCCCGAAAATAAGACCGTGTTTTATTTTAAGGTGTGCTCCCAAAGAAGTGCTAGGTCTTATTTTCAGGGGACACCTTATCATCCCTGTAAGTAGGTCTTATTTTTGGAGGATGTCTTATTTTCAGGGAAACAGGGTATCTCAAAGTAGTTTTGATTTGCATTTCTCTGATGTTTAAGGATGATGAGCATTTTTTCATATGTCTGTAGGCCGTGTGCCTGTCTTCTTCAGAAAGTTTCTCTTCAAGTCCCTTGCCCAACCTGAGATGGGATCACGTGTTCTTTTCTTGCTAATACGTTTGAGTTCTCTGTGGATTTTGGTTATTAAACCTTTGTCGGAGACATAACCTGCAAATATCTTCTCCCATTCTGAGGGCTGTCTGCTTGCTTTACTTACTATGTTCTTGGCTGTGCAGAAGCTTTTTAGTTTGATCAGGTCCCAGTAGTGTATTTTTGATGCTACTTCAATTGCCCAGGGGATCCTCCTCATAAAATATTCGCCCAGGCTGACTTCTTCAAGAGTTTTCCCTGCATTTTCTTCTAGTATTTTTATGGTTTCATGTCTTAAGTTTAAATTTTTAATCCAGTGAGAGTCTATCTTAGTTAATGGTGAAAGGTTTGGGTCCAGTTTCAGTCTTCTACAGATCGCCAGCCAGTTCACCCAGCACCATTTGTTAAATAGGGAATCTTTTCCCCACTGAATGTTTTTAATTGGCTTGTCAAAGATCAAATAACGGTAAGTAGCTGGGTTCATCTCTTGGTTCTCTATTCTGTTCCATACATCCACATCTCTGTTTTTGTGCCAATACCATGCTGTTTTGATCACTATTGATTTATAGTATAGTCTGAGGTCTGGTAGCATGATTCCTCCTGCTTTGTTTTTTATTTCTGAGTAATGTCTTGGCTATTCAAGGTTTTTTCTGATTCCATATAAAACGAAGTATTATTTTTTCAAGATCTTTAAAGTATGACAATGGAGTTTTCCTAGGGATTGCATTAAAATTGTATATTGCTTTGGGTAGTATGGACATTTTAACAATGTTGATTCTTCCCAGCCATGAGCATGGTAGGTTTTTCCATTTGTTAACATTTTCAGCTATTTCTTTTCTTAGAGTTTCATAGTTCTCTTTATAGAGATCTTTCATGTCCTTTGTTAGATAAACTCCCAAATATTTCATCTTCTTTGGCACTACTGTGAATGAAATAGAGTCCTTGACTGTTTTTTCAGCTTGACTATTATTGGTATATATAAAGGCTACCGATTTATGAATGTTGATTTTGTAACCTGAGACGCTGCTGTATTCCTTGATCACTTCTAGGAGTTTTGTAGTAGAATCCCTGGTGTCTTCCAGATATACAATCATATCATCTGTGAAGAATGAAAGTTTGATCTCTTCTGACCCTATATGGATACCCTTGATAGCCTTTTCTTCCCTAATTGCGATGGCTAAAACTTCCATTACAATGTTTAGGAGCAGTGGAGACAATGGGCAGCCTGGCCTGGTTCCTGATCTGAGTGGAAATGATTTCAATTTAACTCCATTCAATACGATATTGGCTGTGGGTTTGCTATAGATGGCCTCTATCGGTTTAAGAAATGTCCCTTCTGGGCGGCACCTGTGGCTCAGTCAGTAGGGTGCCGGCCCCATATACCGAGGGTGGCGGGTTCAAACCCAGCCCTGGCCAAACTGCAACAAAAATATAGCCGGGTGTTGTGGCGGGCGCCTGTAGTTCCAGCTGCTTGGGAGGCTGAGGCAAGAGACTCGCTTAAGCCCAGGAGTTGGAGGTTGCTGTGAGCTGTGTGATGCCATGGCACTCTACCTAGGGCCATAAAGTGAAACTCGGTTTCTACAAAAAAAAAAAAAGAAATGTCCCTTCTATACCAATTTTCTTAAGTGTTCTGATCATGAAGGGATGCTGGATATTATCAAAAGCCTTTTGCTGCATCAACTGAGAGAATCATATGGTCTTTGCTTTTTAATTTGTTTATGTGCTTAACATTCATATGCAGTTGGGATGGAGTTAATCTAATTAACATGGGCAGCAATGATAATGAAGTAGAAGAGATGGCTCAGAATAAAAAGGTTAAAATAAATATATGATGTTGCTAGAAAGATTAGAGAGTACCTCTGTCTACATGATGGAACATTAGGAGAGGACTACTTGGCTGTGTGCAGTGGCTCACACCTAAAATCTCATTTATGCAGGAAGATTGCTGAAGCCCAAGAGTTCAAAACCAGACTGGCCCAAATAGTAAGGCCTCCTCTCTAAAAATAAAAAAATTTCAAAATTAGCTGGGGGGCATGAAAACCCACAACTGCAGTCCTAGTTACTCAGAAGGCTGAGGTGGGAATTCCAGGCTGCAGTGAGCTATGATTGTGCCACTGCATTTTAGCCTGGGTGACAGAGACAGAAATCCCATCTCTAAAAACTTTTAGGCTGGGCACAGCAGCTCACACCTATAATCCTAGCACTTTGGAGGCTGAGGTGGGTGGATTGCCTGAACACAGGAGTAAGAGGAAGACCTAGTCTCAACTAAAAATAGAAAAAACTAGCTGGGCATCCTAGTGGGCTTCCAACTACTTGGGAGACTGAGGCAAGAAATGCTGTGAAATTGCTGTTGCTTGCTCAAGCCCAAGAGTTTGAGGTTTCTGTGAGCTGTGATGATGCCATGGCACTCTACCCAGGGCAACAGAGTGAGACTCTGTCTCAAAAAACAAACAAAACGAAAAAGAAGGAAAGAAAGGAAAATAATTTTTAAAAAGAGGATGGCTTATCCATGAGCACCAGTTGTTTTTAAATTTTTATTTATTTTACAGTTCTCTTTCTTTCCTTCTTTTTCAGTAGCTTCTCCCTCTCCAGACCCAGGCATACTTCCCATTCTTTCTGGTCATATTGTTGTTTGGAAGAAGCCTGGGGTCTAGGACAACTACTCTAATGTTCAATATTATAAAGTCTATTAAAATATTACAGTTTTGCACTGTAGATTCACTATGTGGTAAAAAATACTTCCCATTACTTGTGTATCAATAAAATCTCTTTGAAAATCATAAAAATAGCCATGCAATAATTCCTGCATTTATCAGTTGGACATCTCTGTCTTTTAGAAAGCACAGTGACATCTGTCTCTATGGAGAGAAAAAGAAATCCAACACCCACGGCAGGATAAAATTAAAATAATTCTCATACTCTCTTTGCCTTTTTTCATAAGACATTAATATGCTCAGAAAACATTGGAAAGGGAAGCTTGAGAAACGAAGAAAAAAATCTTACCAGACTATTTATTACACAAAACTGCTCTTAGTTGAGCATCATCCCTCAGAAACAGACTGTAAAAATTTAAAATATAATCATATGAATAAGCACACATGGTTCTTAAATTAGTCATAAATGAAACTAAAATAATTCTCATATATTGTTTTTCTTATATCTATTTGGCATTACCCACTCTGGCTTTTTAAAGTCAGTCAAATGTTTTCTATTTGTGTATGCTAAGATCAAAAGAGTAATCTTAGTCATGAATTGGCTTGGACAGTGAATACATATCTAATATTATTTGTTTTCTACAGCTAACCTACCAGAGGTCAGAGGATTTGTTCACTTAAAAATTTAGCTCTAAGTCATTCAAATAGGGAATAATCTCTATATAACTGATTATTTTTAAAGTGTTACTGATATTCAGAAAACATATGCAAATGAAAAGTAGCACTGAGCAGTGGCTCCTGCCTGTAATTCTAGCACTCCAGGAGGCTTGAAGTGGGAGGATTGCTTGAGCTCAGGAGTTTAAGACCAGCCTAAGAGCGAGACCCCATCTCTACTAAAAATCGAAAAATTAGACGCGTGTTGTAGCAGGCACCTTTAAGGTTGGAGTTTAAGGTTGGGGTGAGCTAAGCTAATGCCAAGGTACTCTAGCCTGGGATAACGGAGTGAGACTCTGCCTCAAAAGAAAAAAAAGGAAAGGAAAAGGAAAGGAAAGGAAGCACTGACTTTTTGCTTTTTGTAAATCACTTATTGTGGTATTACAAACACTAAAAGGCAGTAAGAGCGTTGTATAACTATTTATATTTCGTGAAGTTATGCCTAAGAACACAAGGGATACAATTAACCTCTGCTTTGACAACATATGAAGTTTACTGAGATATATTTTGAATTTTGTGACATTTTCTAGAATAAAAAAGTCTCTTGAATTATAATAAACACACATATGTTTTAGTACTTTAAGTCTTAGTTTTGATTTTCAGACTTAAAATCGTTAAGTATGATGTTAATCCATTCATTATATATAAAAGTGATCTTTTGTTGCATCTAGATTTTGCATAGATAAATAACATTTTAGAAAAATAACTACCTACAAAAAATGATTCTACAAATAGAATTTCCTTTTTCTGAGACTTCTCAGAATTCATATTCTTTAAGCAATTATTGTAATCATCTCCTGTATTGCCTCCTATCACATAAACAATCACATAAACAACAGATGACCTACAGAAAAATCTAGACAACACAGCGTATTATCATCAGTACTAAGATATCCTCCTTAGGGCATGATACCCTAGGTAGATAGTAAATTATAACTCTTGTGTGTCTTACAACAGTAATATTTCTTTAAACCATGTGCACTACAACAGAATTCTTATCTGAAATAGAAATTTGTAAACAAGATTCATAAAATGGGCCAGAAATAAAAGGGAACAATATAAAATTTTTCTCACTATAAACTAGATTCTTACAATGAATTCAGAATTCCCAAGTGGAATAATTAATTTATTGGCTAATGCATGCTATTAACAAAATTCTGGTCACTAATATGGTCTCTTTTGATTCAGTTAGATTGGTACGAAGAACGACTGTTACACAAATATATGCTCCACTTCATAAAGAAAGCTCAGTGAGTACATATGTATAACTGTATAACCAGTGGAAGCCTAGGACCACATGGGAAAAGTCAAAAGTTTATAATTCAGTCAGAAATATAATTTTTATATAGAAAATATGAACACAACTACTCCTATAAAAAAGGATTTAGGGAATTATTCTTTTAAAGCACACCTTACTATTTATTGCCAGTATTTAATTTCATAAGCACCAAATAAGGCAAACATAAAAGTTTGATTAAAATATTAAAAACAAGTTCTTAGTATAATGCTGTAATAAAGATAAAATTGTCAAAAGCTATACCATTATTTCTTTCTCAAAATAAACAGGTTTTCAAAGGTTGCCTCTATAGAAGCAGAACTCAACTTAAAAAAGGGGAGGGTTCTACAAGTCTATTTGTAGATAGGTTATTCAAGATGTAGAAATAAGTCTTCCCCCAAAATATCCTTTTTAGGGTGACAAAAATCTTCCATATTTGGAAGTCATGGTCACATAGAAATACATATTTGCTAAGTCATCAAAACTGGGCTGGGAGTGGTGGCTTATGCGTATAGTCCTTGCACTCTGAGAGGCTGAGGTGGGTCGATCGCCTTAGGTCAGGAATTGGAGACCAGCCTGAGCAAGAAAGAGCAAGACCTCGTCTCTAAAAAAATAGCTGAGTGTTGTGCCAGGCACCTATAATCCCAGCTACTTGGGAGACTGAGGCGAGAGGATCACTTGTGCCCAAAAGTTAGAGGTTGCTGTGAGCTATTATTCCATAGCACTCTACCCAGGGTGACAAAGTAAAACTCTGTCTCAAAACAATAAAATAAAATAAAATAAAATAGCTGAATATTGTGGCGGGAGCCTGTAGTCCCAGCTACTTGGGAGGCTAAGGCAAAAGAATAACTTGAGCGCAAGAGTCTGAGGTTGCTGTGAGCTATGACGACACCATGTACACTAGCCAAGGCAGCAGAATGAGACCCTGTCTGAAAAAAAAAAAAAAAAAAAAAAGACTAAGTGACTGGAGTCACCATTACAACAGCTAAGATTAAGATACTACTGATTCTGGGCAGTGCCTGTGGCTCAAAGGAGTGGGACACTGGCCCCATATGCTGGAGGTGGCGGGTTCAAACCCAGCCCGGGCCAAAAACTGCAAAAAAAAAAAAAAAAAAAAGATCCTACTGATTCTGTTCCCAGTCATTGCAGAAGTCAAAAAAAAAAAAAAGTACTACTGATTCCCACTGCAGTAGTTTTCCTATTATATCCTCTGTAGTGAGAATCACTTCTCATTTTTATAAGACACATTTGGTACTTATTTAACAATTAATGAAGGACTTTTCGTGTTAAACTCAGAATTGAGTTCTTTTTTTATTAATAAAATACTTATATTATTTAGAGAGAGGAAAAAGAAATGTCTCCCATGATTCAGTGATACACTAATACAACTAACGTTCTCAGAGCAAGGTTAAAAACACCCAGAATTTATGGATCTTCTACTTCTACAGATATCACTTCTACAGTCATAGGAACATTATGTCACTTTTTATATGGAAGCCTTCCTATGGCTCTATATTTAGTCAAAATGTCCTTTTAAATACAAATGGCTTATTTTCAGAACAGTACCTTGCTTGTATAAATTCATCTGCTGGGAAAAAGATTGAGTCAATTTCTGAATAGTGAGGGATGAGATGTATTTTGGCTGTTGTGCCAAAAAAAAAAAATCACTAATTTTCTTACAGTCACATAAATGTGAAAGTGACAAACATCTTTAAATAACTTCACAGTAGTGAATTGTTGAGATAATATATGATAAACCTTTGTTGTCTTCCTTTTTTCTACTATCATTGTCATAAGATCACGGATACTATATACATATTTAAATAATCACGAAATTACAGAAAAGCTTCAAGTATAGTACAAATAACTTTGCCCTTAATCTCTGAGAATAAGCTGCTAACTTGAGGACCCTGAATATCTTAATATGCACTTTCTACGGACAAGAACATTGTCATACATAACTGGAAATTAACACTAACACACTATTACTATGCAATCCTCAAATGGCATTCAAGTTTTTTTGATTAACCTAATAATGTTAAAACAAAAGGATCCAGTTCTGAACTATGCATTACATCTGATTGTCAAACCTTGCTACTTCACTTCAGAACAGTTTCTCAATTTTTCATTTATTTTCTTAACTTTGACACTGTGGATTATCAAGTTTTTCAATTTGTGTTCCTCTGATATTTCCTTGAGATTTTACAGGCTGTGTGTCTTTGGCAACTATATTTTCATTGCAACCTATTGGGGGCACACAACATTGACTTGCCCATTACAGGTGATGTTTGTTCATTTAGATCACTTGATTAAAGTGGTATCTGCCAGGCTTTTTCATTATGAAGTTACTCTTTCTTCCTTTGTCATTAATATGTATTCTGTGGGGAGGTACTTAGAAACTATATAAGATGCTACTTCTCATTAGACTTTAAATTGACTGATTGGTATCCATGTAGACTCGTGGTTTTTTATTTTACTTAATTGGTTAACCTGTTATAAACATTTGATGCTTAAATTGCCCCAGACTTGCCTGTGGGAATCTCTTCTGATTGACTTCTGAGTGTAATGTGAGAGATTGTGTGTGTGTTTTGCTTTAACATGTCTCCATCATTCTTGGCGCAATTCCTTGCTTTCTAGCACAGGATACTTTGGGACCTGTCTTATATTTTCTTTGCACGAGACCAGTGTTTTTCACCTTTTTATCTCACAGCACATTTGAACCTATAGTTAAACTTCTGCAGCACAGTTAAATTATGTTGATCAAAAAAAGAATAAAAAAAAGAACATACTTCCTATTCTTTGTTTTTTTTTACAGTTTTTGGCCGTGGCCGGGTTTGAACCTGCCACCTCTGGTATATGGTGCCCTACTCCTTCGAGCCACAGGTGCTGCCTGAACATACTTGCTATTAAGTTCTTCTGAAAATAATTAATGATCTTTAAAAATGTTCACGGCACACCAGTTAAAAATCACTGCCCTAGGCCAGGCATGGTGGCTCACACCTGTAATACTAGCATTCTGGGAGGGCTAGGCAGGTGGATTGCCTGAGCTCACAAGTTTGAGATCAGCCTGAGCCAGAGTGAGACCCCCCCCCAATCTCTAAAAATAGCCAGGCGCTGTGGTGGACGCCTGTAATCCCAGCTACTTGGGAGGCCAAGGCAAGAGAATTGTGTTAAGCCCAAGAGTTAGAGGTTGCTATGAGCTATGACATCACAGCACTCTACTGGAATAGTGAGGGATGCGTGGAGGTAACAAAGTGAGACTCTTGTCTCAAAAAAAAAAAAAATCTTGCCCTAAACCCATCTTTATTACCACCACTCTCCCACACAAATGACTTCTTCACTTTAATTTGTTTTTAACAAGCCTCACCAGATCAAATGCCACACCAACCTCCCTCATTCAGATCACACTCTGACATCCCACCCCACCTCCATCCTGTGAGAACATTCTCCTCACCCTGCTCAAATTCTGACATTCTATGTTGTCCTCATCTCTGTATAAATGCTCTTCTCATTCTGTTTAGGTTTCAATACCCTGCAGCAGTCTGCCCCTGAACACCCTCTTTGGGTTGCTTGTCCTTGGATTTTCTATATTAGCCCATGTCTCTACATAGATAGTCTCTTCACTTGGTTTGGGCTCTAATATCCCATGCTAGATTGCTCTTTCTTCCTCACCATATTCAGGTTTTTGACACAACCGTTCCCCCATGTTCTCTCTCCCCAGCATACATACCCACTTTGCTCTGTCCCATTTAATGATATTAGGATGAAGGGGAAGGGAAAGGCTTAATATATAAATTTAACATAGTAGAACTAATTAATTTAAGCTACAGACTCACTCTCCATTGTAGAAATATTCAGGGGAAATATCTATTATGTTTTTTCTCAGCATATGATAATCCACCTCAGACAAAAATAAGAGGTGAAAATTAAGGATGTTCAAGTTGGAGGTCACAGCCTTAGAAAAAATTCTGAGTCTGTAAGTGAACAGGTCAGGTTAGGGACCTGATTGTTAAAATAAAACTCATGATTTAGTAAAATCCTGCAAGGTATTTATTTGTAAGAATGTGTGAACTACAATATCAAGCAGGCTACTAAAACTTTTGTTATAAGTGGTCAATGATGAAAATGAAATTAATTTAAATTTTATTAAAAGTTATAAATAGGAACTCAAAAAATTTATAGCAGCCATGCAAAATACGTTCAGGTACTGCAGACATACTGTTACTTACTTTATCTACACAATCATCAAAAAATGCCAGGCTTGCATCTTTATCACTCACAAAAGAACATTCTTCAATGAAACGAATAAACATTTGTGTTTTGGTCATCATATTATAGAATTTTTGATGTGACCGGTCCCGGCTTCTTAAGAAAGCTGTTTGACATAAACACATAATATAAGAATATATAATGTCATCCACAGATTCACAGAACATTTGAGCTGGAAGGAACTTGATCAACCATGTCACCTACACCTCCCACATCCCACCATTTTGCATATGCCCCGAGAGCAGAAATGAGCTGAAAAGAAATAGGAAAGGAACATAAACCCAGGTATCTCAAATCTTTATCCAGAATTATCTTTGTTGTTCCCTTACTATCTTGAAGATTATACATAAAGTAGTAAATCTGAAATTATTTTAAAAATTGCTATCTTTTCCCTAAAAGACTTTGCTTGCTATCTGCACACACTTGCTCTCCCATCTCTCTTCGTGTGTGTATGTATACGTATACTCTTACTACGTGTATATACGTATATACATATACACGTACAGTAGAACCTCCATAGTTGTTGGCCACCTCCTTATGTTGATCTAATTTTCACAGACTGGACATGAACCACATATACAGTAGGCCTAGTTCCTTATGTTGACCACCTCTGTATTTTGACCAGTTGGTTACAGTCCCTTGGGTAGTCAACTTACAGGGGTTCTACTATGTCTATCACACACACACAAACATATATGGCTTTTTCAATGCAGTACCATTACCTCTAGTGTGTATATACACACACACACACATATATGTTTATGCCTTATTGAAAACAAAGTAAAAGTTTATTCCTGATTACATCAGCATCTTACTAATTATGCTCAGTTATACTGCACTTGGGTCTTCTTTTTGGGCCCATTCCAGCCTTGAAGATTTTGAATAAATTATTCTCTCTGCCTAGAACACTTTCCTGCTTTCCCTTTGCCTGGATAATTTCTACCCACCTTTCACATCATGGATCAGATGGTTATTTCTTCAGAAAAGTCTTCTGTGATCTAAAATTGTGAACTAAAACCATGAACTAAAGTTGTATGTTTATACTATTTCTAATTGCTTATCCTCTTGATTATAAGAAAAGTGACTATGTCTCTTTTGCATTCCACTACTGTATACCACTATATAACCAATGCCCATTTGGAGGCATTGAACATACACTTAACTAAATTTTCCTTTCAAATGTTAAATGCTACAAAACAAAGTAAATATGTATTATGACACCAGTTGCACTCCAGAGCCTCCCACCTTTTTTTACTTTGTGACACAAACAGAAAATATTTTTATTTTAAAAATATATTGAAATAAAACAAATGAGGTTTCCCAATCTTGAAGAAAACCATTCCAGAGGTTTCTCTGCATCCCCAATAGTGTCTAGTTGCCTTGAAAATGGAAAGCATCAATCTCTCAACACACATACATACAATAGAGTGAGTGGTATGCTGCTAGGACACTCGTTCAAATACAAATAGAACCTCTGTAAGTTGACTACCCACGGGACTGCAACAAATTGGTCAACATACAGAGGCGGTCAACATAAGGAAACAGACCTACTGTACTGCTAGGTACATGTAGTGCATGTCTGGTCTATGAAAATTACATCATCTTAAGAAGGTGGTCAATGTAGGGAGGCAGCAAACTGTGGAGTATTACTGTATTTTCTTCTGGATATTTGCTAATGGGATTATATCTTCTGTCCCTGAGAACAAACCAGTCCTATGGAAATAGATTATAAACAAAGTTGGCATTCACACACCCCTCAAAATAGGTATGTATTTTGATAAACATAAGCTATTAACCCAGAGAGCAATTGAATTATCAAAAGGTAAGCTCAATAGTATGAAAGCTATAAAACACTATGCAGTCACTCACCTTGCAGGGCAAAAAGAGAGGCTGCATCTGTGGCTGTCTCAGATGGGGCTTGTGTTATTGGCCTTAAGTATGATCTATAACCTTTTAAAATAGAAGCCATGAAAAACAAAAATGCTTCTTGGATTTCCAAATCTATCATGTGTGACTTCTTTCCGGAATTAAAATCATAGTCATTCATTGCTAAATCCATTAATCCATCTTCTCTTGGTCGCTGCTGCACTGTGAAGAAATACAGCATTAGTATTATCTCCAAATAGTCAAAACTAGTGTTCATGATGAGATCAATATCAATTTGATGTGTTTTCAAAGGGCTCAAGCTACCGAAATACTTGTTTATATAACTTCATAATATGTAAACCTTAACAAAGCTTGCCATTATAATTTTTTAGGCTCTCTTGAGTACATTTTATCCAAGTAAAACATGTAATTACCACTGTTTATCTGACACCATCAGAAAAAAGGTTTGTGTTCTGAAATACCTATGTATAAGATAATAAAGAAAGATCATAACGACCTTATTGAGTGGGCTCACAGTTATTAATAAATGCAACAGTCCTTCCTTCTTTTTTGTTTTTTTTAAATGCAAGTGCTGACAGGAGGAACAGACAAATTAAAATACAGGCAGTCCCTGAATTACAAACATATGATTTACATATAACTTACACTTACCAAAGGATGCTATTATAGTAAGTCTTCGAGTTACAAACATCTGACTGACATTCGACATGCACTGAGGAATAGAAGCTTATTTACAGTTAGCTATTTTAAGCTATTACAGGTAATAGGTAAATGTACTTGTTCCAGCTTACATACAAATTCAACTTACAAACAAACCTACAGAACTGATTTCATTTGTAACCTGGGGACTGCCTGTATAAAGTACAGGCTGGGTACAGGGGCTCATGCCTGTAAACCTGGCACTATAGGAGGTAAAGGCAGGAAGTTCACTGAGGCCAGGAGTTCAAGATCAGCTTGGCCAACGTAGCAAGACCCTATCTCTACAAATTAATTTTAAAATAATTAGCTGGGTATGGTAGCATGTGCCTATAGTCCTAGCTACTCAGGAGGCTGATGCAAGAGGATCACTTGAGCCTAAGAATTTGAGGCTCAAGTGAACTAAAATTGTCCCATGGCTTTCCCACCTGGGTGAAAGAGATACTATTTGTAAAAATAATCACAATAGGCTCGGCGCCTGTGGCTCAAGCGGCTAAGGCACCAGCCACATACACCTGAGCTGGCACCTTCAAATCTAGCCGAGGCACCAAACAACAATGACGGCTGCAACCAAAAAATAGCCGAGCATTGTGGCAGGCGCCTGTGGTCCCAGCTACTTGGGAGGTGGAGGCAGGAGAATCACTTGAGCCCAGGAGTTGGAGGTTGCTGAGAGCTGTGAGGCCACAGCCCTCTACCCAGGGCAACAGCTTGAGACTCTGTCCCCCCCCCCCAAAAAATAATAATAATCATAATAAAAACTCTTCCTCTTCCTGGACAATTCAATGCAAAAGCTGTTAGATAGTAAAAGAGTAACTTTATAGTAGAGAAGCCTAGTGAAGGATCACCTTAATCAAGTGATCGAAGTGAATGTCATCATTCATAATGGAACAAATTAAAATACTATATGATGTGATTAGGATGCAGTGAGGGTAACACAACATCACTTCTGTGATATTCCTGTCAAGGATGTATGTGACCTGTATTGATCATGAGGACAAACCCACATCTTGGTCCATTCTCCAATGTAAGTAAAATCTTCAAAAGTGTGAAGAAAATGATGGAAAAACTGAAGAACTATTCTAGCAAAAAGGTGACAACTTGAATACTAAATACAACACCTCATTTGGAACTGGATCCATTTGCTACGAAGAACACTATGATAACTGGCAAAACTTGAATGTGCTCTGAGGATTAGGATGCCAATAATTCTGTTTTAAATTCCTGATTTTCATGGTTATTCTGTAGTGATGTAAGAAAATTATTTAGTAGAAAATTCATTCTATTCAAAGATAGTGGGGCATCTTATCTCAAATGATCAGGAAAAAAATTTGTGATTGCTTCAAAGTTTAAAAACTTTGAAGTATACGGAATAATTAATCATCTTAGAGAATTTTTGAAAGCACAAGCAACAAAAAATAGACAAATGGGACTTAATTAAAATAAAAAGTTTCTGTACAGCAAAAGAAATAATCAACAGAGTAAACAGACAATCTACAGAATAGGAGAAAATATCTGCAAACTATACAGGGTGGCCATAAAGCTTGTGTACAATTTAAAATAGTAAACTATTTTACTTTATGGATGCCCTCTACATCTAGGACTTATATCTAGATTTACATACAAACAATTCAACAACAACAAAAAACCCATATAACCCCATTAAAAGTGGGTAAAGCACACAAATAAACATTTCTCCAAAGAAGACCAGGTGGGATGGTTCACACTGTAATTCCAGTATTTTGGGAGGCCAGGAGGATTGCTTGAGGCCCAGAGTCTGAGACCAGCCTGAGTAACCTGAGTCCCCAGGTTACCAAGATCCCATTTCTATAAAAAGTTAAAAATACTTCACTAGGTATATACCTAAATGATCAAAAGTTATTTTAGAACAAAGACATCAGCACCAGAATGTTTATTGCAGCCCAATTCATAATTACCAAGACATGGAAACAGCCCAAGTGCCCATCGACCCATGAATGGATTAACAAACTGTGGTATGTGGATACCATGGAATACTATGCAGCCATAAAAAGTTGGAGACTTCACATCTTTTATGTTTACCTGGATGGAGCTGGAACATATTCTTTTAATTAAAGTATCTCAAGGATGGGAGAAAAAGTATTCAATGTACTCAATGTTACTATGAAATCAATATATAATCACCTACATATTCATACAAATGGTAAAACATAACTATAGTTCAGAAAGTAGAAGGGAAGAGAAAAGAGAAGGGAGGGGAGGGGAAGGAGGGAGGGTATTTGGGGGGACCTCACCTAATGTGCATGATGCAATGGTACAGTTCAAAACTATTAAGAAAAGAGTATAATTATGATAGATATGTTAATCAGTTCAATGTAAGCATTTCACATTGTATATCAAATCAGTACACTGAACCCATAAATGCATCAATGTACACAGTTGTGATTTAATAAAAACAAAAAAAATACAAAAACTTTAATGAAAGCTGATGAGCAAAAAAAAAAAAAATGTACTTATTCCAACTTACATGCACATGGAGTATATCTGTATTCCTAGTTACGTGGACTTTAGCTATTTGGACTCAGCTACTTGCTGAGCCAGGAGGACTGTTTGAACCCAGGAGTTTGAAGTTACAGTAAGCCATGATCATGATCATGCTACGGTACTCCAACCCAGGCAACAGAGACTCTATCTCCAAAAAAAAATTTAAAAGATCCCATTCATAAATAGGTGGCCGAGATGTCAGAAATCGAATTCAGAATTTGGATTGCAAACAAGATTAATAGAATGGAGGAAAAGTTGGAATTAGAAATTCCACGAGCAATTCAAAAGTTGTCTCAAGAATTCAATGAATTTAAAGACAAAATCACTAAAGATTTTGACACATTGAGGCAAGAATTTAGAGCCCTCAAAGATCTGAAAAATACAGTAGAATCCCTCAGTAACAGAATGGAACAAGCAGAAGAAAGGATTTCTGACATTGAAGACAAAACTTTTGAATGCTCCCAAACTCTCAAAGAGAAAGAGAAATAGAGAGCAAAAACAGATCATTCTCTCAGAGAGCTCTGGGGTAATTCGAGAAAGGCTAATATCCAGCTCATAGGAATCCCTGAAAGCGATGAAGTGGCTTTGCAAGGCACAGAGGCCCTTCTCCATGAAATTATGAAAGAGAATTTTCCAGACATGCCAAGAGATTCTGAGATTCAGGTAGCAGACAGTTTCAGAACCCCAGCACGACTCAACCCGAATAAGACATCTCCCAGGCACATCATAATTAACTTCACTAAAGTTAATGTAAAGGAGAAAATTCTGAAAGCAGCAAGACGTAAGAAAACCATTACCTACAAAGGGAAGAATACCCTGTTTCCCCGAAAATAAGACAGTGTCTTATTTTAAGGTGTGCTCCCAAAGATGCACTAGGTCTTATTTTTAGGGGACGTCTTATCTTTCCTGTAAGTAGGTCTTATTTTTTGAGGATGTCTTATTTTCGGGGAAACAGGGTACTAGAATTACTGCAGATCTCTTTGCTGAAACCTTTCAAGCCAGAAGAGGGTGGTTTAATCTCCTAAAACAAAATAACTTTCAACCCCGGATCCTGTATCCAGCTAAACTGATTTTCATTTATGATGGAGAAATGAAATACTTTAATGACATTTACTTGTTGAAGAAATTTGCCATAACTAAACCAGCTAGCTCTTCAGGATATTCTCAGAACTATCCTCCATAATGACCAGCACAATTCTCTACCACAAAAGTAAACTCACTCAGAAACTTTTGATCAAACTCCAACTTCCACAGTGGCGAAAGGATTAAAAATGTCCACTGGACTTTCGAAAAACTTGATACCCAAAATTTTACCAGGCTTATCAATATTCTCCATTAATGTGCCTCTAAAGAGGCACAGGTTGGCTGACTGGATATACAAACTCAGGCCAGATATCTGCTGCATACAAGAATCTCATCTTACCTTAAAAGATAAATATAGACTCAGGGTGAAGGGATGGTTGTCCATATTTCAGGCAAATGGAAATCAGAAAAAAGCAGGTGTTGCAATTCTATTTTCAGATAAAATAGGCTTGAAACCAACAAAAGTAAGGAAGGATAAGAATGGTCACTTCATATTTGTTAATCTCAATATGATGAGATTTCAATTATTAATATTTATACACCCAACCAGAATGTGCCTCAATTTATAAGAGAAACTCTAACAGACATGAGCAACTTGATTTCCTCCATAATAGTCAGAGATTTTAACATTCCTTTGGCAGTGTTGGATAGATCCTCCAATATGAAGGTGAGCAAAGAAATTTTAGATTTAAACCTAACCATCCAACATTTGGATCTAACAGACATCTACAAAACATTCCATTCCAACAAAACTGAATACACATTCTTCTCATCGGCCCATGGAACACACTCCAAAATTGATCACATCTTAGGTCACAAGTCTAACCTCAGTAAATTTAAAGGAATAGAAATTATTCCTCACATCTTCTCGGACCACCAGGGAATAAAAGTTGAACTCAGTAACAACAGGAATCTGCATACTCATACAAAAACATGGAAGTTAAATAACCTTATGCTGAATGATAGCTGGGTCATAGACAGATTAAGAAATTACCAAATTTTTGGAACAAAACAACAATGAAGACACGAATTATCAGAACCTCTGGGATACCGCAAAAGCAGTCGTAAGAGGGAAATTTAGAGCACTGCAAGCCTTCCTTAAGAGAACAGAAAGAGGGGAAGGTACTGGAAAAGGAAGAACATTCCAACCCCAAACCCAGTAGAAGAAAAGAAATAACAAAAATTAGAGCAGAATTAAATGAAATTGAAAACAAAAGGATTATACAACAGATCAATAAGTCAAAAAGTTGGTTTTTTGAAAAGGTCAATAAAATAGATAAACCTTTGGCTAACCTAATCAGGAAAAAAAGAGTAAAATCTCTAATTTCATCAATCAGAAATGACAAAGTCGAAATAACAACAGACTCCTCAGAAACTCAAAAAATCCTTAATGACTATTACAAGAAACTTTATTCTCAGAAATATGAAAATCTGAAAGAAATTGACCAATACTTGGAAGCACGTCACCTTTCAAGACTTAGCCAGAATCAAGTGGAAACGTTAAACAGGCCTATATCTAAGTTCTGAAATAGCATTGACCCTACAAAATCTCCCTAAAATGAAAAGCCCAGGACCAGATGGCTTCACATAGAATTCTATCAAACCTTTAAAGAGGAACTAGTACCTATATTACTCAACCTTTTCCAAAATACAGAAAAAGAAGGAATACTACCTAACATGTTCAATGAAGCAAACATCACCCTGATCCCCAAACCAGGAAAAGACCCAACAAGAAAAGAAAATTATAGACCAATATCACTAATGAACATAGATCCAAAAATATTCAACAAGATCCTAACAAACAGAATCCAGCAACACATCAAACAAATTATATATCATGACCAAGTCAGTTTTATCCCACGATCTCAAGGCTGGTTCAATATATGTAAATCTAGAAATATAATTCAGCACATAAACAAATTAAAAAACAAAGACCATATGATTCTCTCAATTGATGCAGAAAAATCTTTTGATAATATCCAGCATTCCTTCATGATCAGAACACTTAAAAAAATTGGTATAGAAGGGACATTTCTTAAACTGATAGAGGCCATCTACAGCAAACCAACAGCCAATATTGTATTGAATGGAGTTAAATTGAAATCATTTCCACTCAGATCACGAACCAGGCAAGGTTGCCCATTGTCTCCACTGCTCTTTAACATTGTAATGGAAGTTTTAGCCATTGCAACTAGGGAAGAAAAGGCGATCTAGGGTATCTAGATAGGGTCAGAAGAGATCAAACTTTTACTCTTCGCAGATGATATAATTGTATACCTGGAAAACATCAGGGATTCTACTACAAGACTGTTAGAAGTGATCAAGGAATACAGCAGCATCTCAGGTTACAAAAATCAACATTCATAAATCGGTAGCCTTTATATATACCAACAATAGTCAAGCTGAAAAAACAGTCAAGGACTCTTTCATTCACAGTAGTGCCAAAGAAGATGAAATATTTGGGAGTTTATCTAACAAAGGACATGAAAGATCTCTATAAAGAGAACTATGAAACTCTAAGAAAAGAAATAGCTGAAAATGTTAACAAATGGAAAAACCTACCATGCTCATGGCTGGGAAGAATCAACATTGTTAAAATGTCCATACTACCCAAAGCAATATACAATTTTAATGCAATCCCTAGGAAAGCTCCATTGTCATACTTTAAAGATCTTGAATATGGGAAAAGGGGAAAGGGAGGGGAGGGGAGAGGGGTGGATGGGTGAAGGGAGGGTAATTGGTGGGTAATTTGCGGTGCATCTTACAAGGGTATGTGTGAAACTTACTAAATGTAGAATATAAATGTCTGAACACAATAACTAAGAAAATGCCAGGAAGGCTATGTTAACCAGTGTGATGAAAATTTGTCAAATGGTATATAAAACCAGTGTATGGTGAAAAAAAAATAAATAAATGAAAAATTACTTAAAAGGTACAATGTACATTATTCAGGTAATGGTTACACTAAAGCCCAGACTCCACCACTATGCAATACATCCATGTAATAAACGGCACTTGTACCCTTTACATTCGTACAAATTTCTAAAAATCTTAAGTTTTTTTGAGGGGGAAGGGCATTTATTGTCTAAAGGAAAGAACATGGACACTAGAACCATAAAGCCACGGTTTTAATCCTAGCTTCATATTTGTTAACTATATGATCTACGACAAGATACTTCACTTCCTTCAGCCTTATTATTCTCATAGTTGTAATAATAAAAGCAGCATGTATGTGAAAGTGCTCTCAAGCTATAAAGTATTATATAATCCTTAAGTATTAGTATTTTTTTAAAAGTGTGTAGTTTTAAGCTTTGAGATTTTGCCCTTCACAAGAGCTGAATTGGCTATTTTGATGATTTTAACAATATCTAATACTGCTAAATAGCTGTTGGACTTCTTAACTACTCAAAAATAATACAAAATACCTACAGAAAGAAATTAACTCAGTAAAAAATGAAATTATGTAGATCATCTATTTCTTCCATAAGATAACTTCTTTTTTATATTTGATAAAAAATTTTCCTACCCTAATACTTATGAGCTACTTTGAAATTATCTACTTGATATGAAGTTAACTTTGTAAACATTGGGTTTTTTCATGTTTATTTCCAAATGTACTATAGGCACCTTGAACCCTGCAGGCACAGGCTACCTCCTATGCTTATACATAGGAGAGAACCCCAAGTATCGCATTTATCACTACTGACTATACTTTATACAATGTAGTAAATCATGGACCCTGTTTGAGTACACAGCTCAGACATTAAAAAAAATAAAAAAAAAAATAAATCATAAACTCTGAATGGGCCATTGTTATAATACCAAAAGGATTAGATAACGAAGGTTTATTTCTTCTTATTAGTAATTCTAGATCAGTTAAGGTATATTCTTATATACGCTTTTTTGCTGAAATTTTCATTTTGCTTTATTTCTTAATGCTATTGCCAAACTTCTATTTTCAAACCATTTGAGGGAAGCACAGCATTAAAATCCAATGAATGTCAAAAGTATCATGACCTGGCTCTTGCCCACTGAAATCATCAGCATTTTGTAATGTACTTTAAATCACCTATCTTGATTTTCAAAACTAACTTTCTATTCTATGTATGAAGAAAATATACAAGTGGTAAAATTAAATAACCACCTTAACATCCTTTTGTGTTTTATTATTTTAAGATGGTCCATTAAAAATTTGGAAGATGTGGTTGAGGCGACATGGCTCACGCCTGTAATCCCAGCACTCTGAGACTGATACTGGAGGATCGCAAGAGTGAGACCCGGTCTATACTAAAAATAGAAAAATTAGTCAGGCATGGCGGCATGAGCATACAGTCCCAGCTACTCGGGATGCTGAAGCAGGAGGATGGTTTGAACCCAAGAGTCTGAGGTTGCTGTGAGGTAAGCTGACTCCACAGCACTCCCGTCTACCCTGGGGCAATAGAGTGAGATAATGTCTCAAAAAAAATTTTTTTTATAGATGTAAAATATTTAAAAATTTCTCACTGAGTTTCTAACAAAATAAACATTATCCTTTTATAAGTAACGCAAAGCAACTGAGCCTCTTTCTAAAATTAAATTACCTTCTTTAAGTTATCCACTTACATTTTGCCAATTGCTGGTGCAAATTATTCAGTGTGTTCATCAGATTTTTACATGGCTTCTTTGGAAGTATCTTCCAGGCTACATTTTTCTTGTCACCAGTTCTAAGATTAAATGACAACAATAATCCCTTTGTAATATGGACTTTTTGAGGAAAAAGTATGTATCTGTTATATATAAAAATGGCAAAAAAGAAAACACTGAACCATAAATGAGACACACACAAAATATTCTAGTTAACAGGAGAAAAATACTATATGGTAAATTGGGATGTTGAATATTTAAAAATTAATTTATATGAGGGTAGAACCTTATATTAAATATAGGTCAAAAATTATAATCATGATGGTACTGAGTAAAATCCACTTCCATTTGAATCATGATAATCACAACGAAGTGTAATGTGGTAATCACTACTCTCAATCCCATTTAAAAGTGCTTAAATACCTGAATACAACAAAAAGCACTGCAGAAAACTTTCAATGAACTTAAGATCCACAGAGTTTATCAAATATTTCGATATACTAAAATATTTTCTTAGTTTCCTAAGAGTAAAGAGTATTTTTGTTTCTTTCAGAAAAGAAGTAATCTATAATATTTAAATTACTTGACTAAAGCGTAACATTACAAAATACTTTTTTCTTTTGAGACAGACTCTCACTATGTCACCCTCGGTAGACTGTCGTCGTGTCACACTTCACAGCAACCTCAAACTCTTGGGCTTAAGCGATTCTCTTGCCTCAGCCTCCCAAGTAGCTGGGACTACAGACGTACGCCACAATGCCTCACTATTTTTGGTTGTGTTGTATCATTGCTGTTTGGCAGGCCCAGGCCAGGTTTGAACCCACGGGACCTGGTGTATGTGGCCAGCACCCTAGCCGCTGAGCTACAGGAGCCAAGCTAACAAAATACTTTTATAAAATAAAGGATGACATCTGCTATCAAGTATTACAGTAGTACCCCCTTATTGGTGACAGATACATTCTAAGACCCCCAGTGGATGCCTAAAACTGTAGACAGTATCAAAGTTTCTCTCTCACTCTGTCTTTCTACACACTCATAAACACAAACACACACTATTTTTTCTTATTAATTAGGCACAGTAAGAAACAGCAACAATAACTAACAAAAAAATAGAACAATTATAACAATATACTATAATAAAAGTTATGTGGATGTGGTCTTTTTCTCTCTCAAAATATCTTATTGTACTGCACTCATCTATTTTTGGACCACATTTGGCCATGGGTAACTGAAACCGTAAAACGAAAAACCTAGGATAAACCGGTGGACTACGATATCTTTGTTTCTAGGACAGGTTACTATAATATCCTTCATTAGAGCTATTATGACACAGTTGGTCTATAAACTATATATGGAGGAGAAAAGAGCAGGGTGATAAATACCATAAAACGTTTGGACATAACTATAGCTTAGTTGATTCCACTCTTTATTTATTAAATGTTTCCTAATTTGAAAGCAATGAATACTTATTTTAGAAAACTTAAAGAATGGCCAGGTGCAGTGGCTCACACCTGTAATCCCAGCACTCTGGGAGGCCGAGGAGGATGGAGAGCTTGAGCTCATGAGTTCAAGACCAGCTTGAGCAAAAAGTGAGACTCCCATCTCTCCTGGAACAGAAAAACTTAGGCAAGAAGATTGCGCTTGAGCCCAAGAATTAGAGGTTCCTGTGAGCTGTTGATGCTACGGCACTCTACCCAGGGCAACAGCCTAAGACTTTGTCTCAAGGTAAAAAAACAAACAAAGAAACAAGACAAAACAAAACAAAAAACTTGAAAAATACAAAGAAAAAGAGAAAAGTAAATCACCGATATTCTAACCACCAAAGAGCAATCTAGCACAGGTGTGCAGTGGAACTTGCTGAACTTTTATGTTCCCTAAATTTCCCACAGAACATAAAAGGCCAAAAACAAAGACAAAAGAGCAAATGGAAAAGCTTAAGCTGACAAAGAATGACTGTCTTGGAATTTACCCACTCTATCTTTCCACAAATAAGAATAAAAATAAATATGGGGTAGGGTCAAACTGCACATGACCTTCTGTGAAGATATTTATTACATTTATAAGGTGACCAAGAGCATGTAAAACTGTGTTAGTGAAAACACAATGTAGAAACTTTTTTTAATATTTTCTTAATAAATTTTGCAACACAGCACATCTCTTGTCCTACCATTTGCTGCATGACACCTGTCTTATTAGACAAGATTATGAGTGACTAGAAAGAAAGGAATATATTTGGTTTGCCATTTTATTCTTAGGGCCAAGCAAAAAAGGGTGTTCATGATAAATGGGATAAAGGCTGGGTGTATGGGCTCACACATGTAATCCCAGCACACTGGGAGGCCAAGGTAGATGGATTGCTTGAACTCGGGAGTTCAAGACCAGTCTTAGCAAGAGCGAGAGCCCTGTCTCTTAAAATAACCAGGTGTTGTTACTGTAGTCCCAGCTACTTGGGAGGCTGAGGCAAGAGAATTGCTTGAGCTCAGAAGTCTGAGGGTGCTGTGAGCTATGACACTACGGCACTCTACCCAGGATGACAAAGTGAGACTCTGTCTCAAAAAGAAAAAAAAAAAGATAAATGGCATAAATGAATAAACAGTATCTTAGTATCATCTGATTACATCTAATTATTATTTATTCACATAATGTCCTCTTCTTGCTCTTGTTATCTTTACTGTAAAAGTGGCTAAGAAGAAGAGTTTTATCTAGTACCTGAGTTTTGACTATGATAGTCTTCTGCATTTTTATTCATGGTGATCTACATTTATAAGATTACTAGTACATAAATAATGACCCGCATTAGTTTTGGAGTCAGTGATGGTTTCCAAGCCCACTTCTGACAGTCTTGATAAGCTGCTTAAACATCTAAGCTTTAGTTTTCTTATCTTTCAGAGGTGTTAATAGAAAAACACTTCACAAAGCATAGGCAGTAATATGAGATAACTTAGGCTATGCATGCAGCTTCGTGCCTAGTACATATTAGATATTAATTTCTTTCCCTTTCTTCAGAAATTTCTTGATATTACATACATCTAATACAGAAAGGAAAACGAAACCACACTCAGGATTTGTTTTCTTTCAAATTTCAGGTTGGGGATTCAGAAATTCCAGTTGAAGGTAAGCAGAAGTAGTTCTCTAGTCTAGTCCTACCATGAGTTTAGAAGAGTTATTACCCTTCTAAAATATGTAAATATTAAGGAAGAATATTCATGAGCGCAAATAACTCATGTTCCTTTGATTCTTTAACTCATTATTGATCAAAACAGAAAGAAAATAGTAAGAATAAAAATTTTTTTTTTTTTTTTTTTTTTTGTAGAGACAGAGTCTTACTGTACCGCCCTCGGGTAGAGTGCCGTGGCCTCACACAGCTCACAGCAACCTCTAACTCTTGGGCTTACGTGATTCTCTTGCCTCAGCCTCCCGAGCAGCTGGGACTACAGGCGCCAGCCACAACGCCCGGCTATTTTTTGGTTGCAGTTTGGCCGGGGCTGGGTTTGAACCCGCCACCCTCGGCATATGGGGCTGGCGCCCTACTCACTGAGCCACAGGCGCCGCCCAAGAATAAAAATTATTTTAATAAATTAAGGGAAAGTATAAGAGGGGAAATGCAATTTATCATAATAATATGTGAAATTTTACCATTCTTAATTTCAATAAAAAACTTTGTCATGTAAAAATTAAAAACTGGCAAAGAAAAGAGTTAGTACTTTAAAAGTATTAAATATTCCTGGAAAAGAATAAAATGTCTCTGATAAATAATTTTTGACTCTATCAATCCATAAAATGGCTTTTATACATAAAATACATTCCATATTTTCTTGGTTAGACTTTCCATGAATAACAGATTTTTACAGCAAAAACATTTTAGAGTATTAATTTTTTAAGCTAACCTTCAAGTGCTGATGGTTTAAATAAGCACTTGAAGTTTTGACATATGACAAGACTAAGAACTAATCTAAGATTGCAGAATTAAATACAAAAGCTTTAAGAGGAAAACCTCTTATTAAAAAATGGATAAAAACCTATTTCACATTTACATATTTAAGTGTAAAAGCTATACTAGCTTTTGGGCTTTAATCATCATAATTATAAGCATGTCTCATGGATATAATCAACTTCCTCTTCTCTAAATAGCTTACATGTAATTATATCAAAAATAAACACAAAAAAATACTGAATTCTAAAGTAACAATATAGTTCCAATAGCTAATTAAACGATATTTTCATAAAAATAAAGGGAAACAAAACATATTAACAATCCTAGAGTATAAAGGTAATGAAATTATGTATAATTTAAAAGTTATTTAAAATTTTAAAACATTACATTAAATTTACACATTTTTTTACTTATACATGTAATGTAAAATATAATGGAATATGGGTGTGCACGTGTGAGAAAGGATTGATTTTTATGGTGAAGGGTACACTCTCAGTGCTTATGATTTCTCAATCAGAGAATTGTTAATGTATCTGAAAGTGCCACAGAATTGAATCTAAAGTCATCCTTGATATTCTTTTCATGAAGTTGCAATTTCTCTTTTATTATGCATTAAAATTAATAATAGCTGGGCATTGTGGCAGGCCCCTACAGTCCCAGCTACTTGGGAGGCTGAGGCAAGAGAATTGCTTAAGCCCAAGAGTTTGAGGTTGTGGTGAGCTGTGATGCCATGGCACTCTACCAAGGGTTTTAGAGTCTCAAAAAAAAAAAAAAATCAATAATAGTACATTTTTTTAAAATTACATTAATTTTCCTATGATGTATTAGTGTTCTTATAGTATTACATTAGACTCGAAAGAGAATTAGAGTATTAATCAAGAAATACTGCTTTAATTTAATTTGTGATTTCACCTATGCTCATCTGACTGAATTTCTAAGATATCACATTTCTTAAATATTTAAAGCCTAAGGATCAAAAGTATATTTTCACTCCAATAAAACCTTTAATGTCCTAAATTTACTCCACTGAAGCAGAATAAGGGCTGATTCAAAGATGGCAATAATCCTAAATACAAAGAAAACAATATCTCAAAAGAATCCTACTTAGGAATCATAAAATACAAAAGTAGGTACAGAATCGCTAAAATGTACTTACTGTGAAATAGTGTTGGTGTCTAGGTCAACACAACTGACATCTGGAGGAGGATCATAAAGATCAAAGTATCTTGAATCAATCCCTACTATGAATGGACATGGTGCACTCAAGACATCTGCTAAAGCCAGTGGGCAGAGAGGAACATACGGGCACGGCCAATGGAAAGGGAAAATCATCTTGGATGAACAAAACATAGAATATTTAGCTTTTTGACCTCGAAGCATAATTTATCAGCACACACAAAAAATTATCTTTTAAGTACTATTATCTAAAATCTAATGTTTGATAATGAAATAACTATAACTGGAGTTAATGGTTAGGAAATTAAAATTGTTTTCACAAAACAAAAATTCATTACATTCTGAATTTTAGTTAAGCATTAAAATAGTTTTGAGCCAGTGCAGTGGCTCACGCCTGTAATCCTAGCACGCTGGGAGGCCAAGGCAGGTGGATTGCTCGAATTCACAGGTTCGAGACCAGCCTGAGCAAGAGCAAGACCCTGTCTCTAACTAAGAATAGAAAAACTGAGGGAAAGGATCTCTAGAGTCCAAGAGTTGGAGGTTGCTGTGAGCTATGACACCACGGTACTCTACCTAGAGCAACAGCTTGAGACTCTGTCTCAAAAAGAAAAATAAATAAAATAAGTTTTGAATTACAGGAGAACCTCTATAAGGTGACCACCCAAGGCACTATAACAAACTGGTCAACATATGCAGGAGGTCAACATAAAGAACTAGGTCTACTGTACTGATACACACATGTGGTACATATCCAGGCTATGAAAATTAAGCAAACTTAAGGAGATGGTCAATGTAGAAAGGTAGTGAACTATTCTACTATGTATGAATAAATTAAGTTTAAACTAAAATGACTGCCAATAAGAAACTGTGATACTCACAGATACTAATGCTTCTGTCACACTAGTAAGCACAGAAGGCCGTAAAGAATGGATGAGAATTTTATGTTCTGTTACTGCAAACACCAGTAATGTCACAGCATTTTCAGGTCCTAAATTCTGAAGTAGTGTTGAAAACTTGCCACCACTGTCAATACAAATAAAAATATACAATTAATAAAGACCTAAATATCTCATTATCTAAAATAATGGAGAAAAGTTCGCCATTAAGGTACAATTTGTATTATATGTTCAACTTTAAGCATGACTGCTCCTCTTTTACAGGGAAAACACTGCATCACAAACACACTATGAAAATAATGTACTTTGAGGTGGCTTCAAGTCATTCATTCTTTTGTATTGTATTCAATATGAAAAATAAAAAGTCATCTTCATTTCATATAAGATCTGCCATGTAGATAATGTATAAATAAAGAATTCAACTTATAAAAGTGATACTTTGGTTAAAAGCAAATCTTTTAATAGCAGTTTTTTGAACATGGCAGATCTTCCACTGTAATTATAGGAAAAAGTATAAGACTTACTGGTCTATCTCCCTTAAGATAAATATACCTATTAAAAGTTAGATTTATGAACAGATAATCCTTACCATTGTAATGATAATAGTAATAAAAATTAAGAGCTACAAAATTATGACACACAAAAATGGTTAATAACCAAAACAATAATCTTAAAACATTCTATATATTAACAAAATATTGGACCAACAAAGTAAATAGTTCAGTAAGCCAACCACTATTTTGTCTACATTATAAATAGCTTTTCATTGGATTAATATTTTTAATAAAGCAAAACTAATAACAAAAGTCTTTTAGAGAAATGAAAATGTATGTCCATAAGAAACTTGTGTACCTTCATAGCAGCATTATTCATAGCAGGCAAAATGCAGAAACATCCCAAATCTCCATCAACCAGTGAATGGATAAATAAAATGGGTGTATCTATACAATTAAATATTATTTGGCAGCAAAAAAATAAAGTACTGATATAGCCTGGACAGACCTTGAAACATTAATCTAAGTGAAAAAAGCCAGTCATATAAACGACCCCATTTAAATGAAATTTCTCAAATAGGCAAATCTATAGACACAGAAAAGAAGATTAGCTGTTTTCCAGGGCTGGAGAGGGGTAGATGTGTGTAGGGAGGGAAGGAATAAAGTAGGTTAACTGATAATGGGAAAAGGGTTTCTTTATGAGTGCAGAACTCTGTTAATATAACTATTAAAATGAAGGCCAGGCAAGGCAGCTTATGCCTATAATCCTAGCACTCTGAGAGGCCAAGGTGGGTGGAATGCCTGAGCTCAGGGATTGGAGACAAGCCTGAGCAACAGCAAGAACTCGTCTCTATCAAAAATAGAAAAAAACTAGCCGGGCATAATGGTGCACACCTGCAGTCCCAGCTACAAAGGAAGCTGAGGCAGGAGGATTGCTCAAGCCCAAGAGTTTGAGGTTGCTGTGAGCTATGAAGCCATGGCACTCTACTCAAGGTGAGAGATACTCTGTCTCAAAAAAAAAAAAAATTACAAAACTGTACACTTTAATTTGGTGAATTGTATGGTATGTGAATTATATCTCAATAAAGCAATAAAGGTGTTACTCAAAAAAATTCCTTTGAGTAACATAGAATCATTTTATACAGTCTCAGTCAATGCTTCTAGGTTTTTTCAGCTCAAATAAGGGTTAAGAAAACAACGGTCACTCTGGGCTGAAAGCAAGTGATGAAATAATCTACAATTCTTACAAAATTAATGTCAAAGATGGCAGCTGGTCTCTCTTAGGTATATGCTACATAATAATTTAATTATGCTGTAACCATTTCTCTGATGGAAAACTTACACAGCTAATTAAATTTTAAGAAATGGGCTCGGTGCCATTAGCAGAGTGGTTACGGCGTCAGCCACATACACTGAGGGTGGTGGGTTTGAACCTGGCCTGGGCCTGCTAGACAACAATGACAACTGCAACAAAAAATAGCTGGGAGGCTGAGGCAAGAGAATTGCTTAAGCCTAAGAGTTTGAGGTTGCTGTGAGCTGTGATGCCACAGCACTTTACCAAGGGAGATGTAGTGAGACTCTGTCTCAATAATAATAATAATAATAAAATAAAAAAATAAAAATAAAAAATAAATTTCAAGAAATGATACTGTAGAAAAAACGTATTTCATAATTTCTCTGAACTTTTAAGGTAATGAAACACTGTTCAGTTCTATAGTTTTATAATTAAAAATAGTTTTACCTATTTTTAAATTTGGGTTAAATTTAAAATTAATTTTATTTGAAATTATTAATAATTCTTTAGAGGATAATTGAAGCTACAAATAAGTGTTCTCATAATCTACATATACATACCCATTTATGTAATAGTAACTTCTTGATGATAATAAATGGACACATAAAATATCAAACACTAATGTAAAAGTTTTTCTTTTTTCTTCAAAACCTACAACACAAATATTAAGTAAAAGAAATTCATAGACCAGGCCTATGGCTCATGCCTATAATTCTAGCATTTTCGGAGGATCCAAAAGAAGACTGCTTGAGGCCAGGAGTTTAACACCAGCCTGAGCAACACAGTGAGATCTCATCTCTACCAAAAAAAAAAAAATCTGGGAGTGATAGCACACACCTGTAGTCCCAGCTACCCAAGAGACTGTGACAAGAGAGTTGCTTAAGCCCAGGAGTTAGAGGTTGCAGTGAGCTATGATCATGCCACTGCATTACAGCCTGGGTGACAGAAAAGAAACCCTGTCTCTGAAAAAAGGAAGAGAAGAGAGGGGAAAAGGGAGAGGGGAGGCGGGAGGGGAGGGGAGGGGAGGGTAAGGGTGGGGAGGGAAGACAGTAAATAAAAAATATTGCCATTAACATTTGAAATTTTAGCTAGGAAAGAGAAAATATTTGAATGTTACTTTATCTCACACTAGATTTTTTTTTTTGAGACATTCTTGCTCAGGCTGGTCTTCAACTCCTGAGCTCAAGCAATCCACCTGCCTTGGCCTCCAAAGGTGACAGGATTACAGGAGTGAGCCACAGAGCCCCACCTTTATCTCATACCAGAGTTAGAGAAACAGAAATGAAGTTTTACTTGCCTCAGTGGAAGAGGTGAAGAAACAGGCTGACTGAGAATCAGATTATCATGTGGTGATAACTGGAAGAAAATTTTAAATAAAGTATTTGAAACAGAAACACCACTTTCTGTTAAAAAAAAATATAGAATAATGACGATGCCAATGAAGTTTCATTATATCCACTTACCAATATGGGAAAAGTCAATATCACTTAATAGGATCCTGAGAAATACATCTTAACCCTTCCAACCACTATCTCTTCTTACTATGAATCCTATATCCCTTTTTTTCTGTCTCCACTGTTTCCCTGATGTCAGCTTAACAAATACCATGAACACTGACTGGGGTCAGCAAACATATGGCCTACAGGGCAAATCCACAGGCTGCCTGTTTTTGTAAATAAAGTTTTATTGAAATATAGCCATGCTCATTTTTTTTTTTAAGAGACAGAGTTTCAAGCTGTTGCCCTCGGTAGAGTACCGTAGCATCACAGCTCACAGCAACCTCCAACTCCTTGCCTCAGCCTCCTGAGTAGCTGGGACTACAGGCGCCCGCCATAACACCTGGCTATTTTTTGTTGCAGTTTGGCCAGGGCTGGGTTCAAACCCGCCACCCTTGGTATATGAGGCCAGTGCAGTGCCCTACCCACTGAGTCACAGGTGCCACCCTAGCCATGCTCAGTCTTTACGTATTATGTAGCTGCTCTTGTGTTGTAACAGCACAGCTGAGTAGTTGCAACAGAGATCAGATGATTTGCGAAGACTAAAATATTTAGTGTATGGTCCATAACAGAAAAAGTTTACAAACTTCTACCATAAAACAAATCTTTCATGTGTATTCAGTGAGTGTACTATATATATATTCTGCCACTAAAAAGAAGGAAATAAGACAGAATGACATGTGAATATTCAGAATGATTATAAAGCTCATCAAAATCTTTTTCTAGATATTTTATTGGTATCAATATAATGCAATAATTTTATCTTCATTTTCAAATTCATAACACACACAACTTTTCCTTATATCTATTCTAATAATTTAACATAATAAAGAATTGCCAAAGGCACAAACTTTCAAACACCTATAACAATTTTAGGGAGAAAAGTCCCTTTCTGTGTGTTTAAAATATCTACTTCTTTAACTCTTCAACCCTTTCTCTAAGAGATAAACATTAGATGTCTGGGAGGGAGTTAATAAAATATTAAGGACCCAAACTTCAACATGAAATAGTATTTGGTTCTCCTTAGATCTCATTCAATTGCCCCACCCCACCCCATCCACTCCACACCCCCCCCATTCAAAATTGTTATTCTTATGTTACATTTTGACAGAGCCAATAATTATTCCTGGGGCCCTCATACCAGCCTTACCTGAACTAAAATCCTTGGTCTCTGAGGAGATGGAAAAGGAACTTTATGCATAAAATGAGAAATATGCCTTGAAAACAAACAAAAACCCAAGTGATTACAAAGTGAATAACACATGCTATTTGGCCAACATGTCATCACAAGCCCAAGTTGAGTCAAAAGCCCTGTGTACCTATAATTTTGAAATCCCTAATATTAACAAGTACACAAGCAATCAAAAATCATTTTTCCCATTAAAATTAGTTCTGCCTAAATCCAGTAACCTTTCATATAAATAATTCACATTCAACATTGTTTGTGGTATCCCAACATGTTGTCTCAAAAAGTGATTTTAATTATTATTTCTAAGTAGATAACATAAAACATATCAGTGATGTGTACATTACCAAAGAAGCTAATTCTTACATTTATATTTTTTTAGTCAGGTACTCATATTTTGGAAGTAAAACAACCATTTAAGGTGCTCCAGAAAATTGGAAGAGTTTAATTGCTTCTAAAAGATGAACAGTGGCTCGGTGCCCATTGCTCAGTGGTTAGGGCTCAAACCCAGCCCAGGCTTGCTAAACAATTGCCAAGAGAAAAACAGCTGGGCCTTGTGGCAGGTGCCTGAAATCCCACCTACTTGGGAGGCTAAGGTGAGAGAATTGCTTAAGCCCAAGAGTTTGAGGTGGCTGTGAGCTGTGACATCACAGCACTCCACCAAGGGCAACATAGTGAGACTGTGTGTCAAAAAAAAAAAAAAAAAGATGAACAATATATTTGCTATTAATAATAGATTAAAAATTCTACTACTGGGCTGGGTGCTGTGGCTCACACCTTTAATCCCAGCACTTTGAGAGGCCAAGGCAGTAGGATCACTTGAAGCCAGGAATTTGGGACCAGCCCAAGCAACATAAGGAGACTCAGTCTCAACAAAAATTTAAAAGAAAAAACTTCTCTGGGTATGGTGATGAATGCCTATAGTCTCACCTACTCAGGAGGCTGAGGTGGAAGGTTCCCTTGAGCGTAGGAGTTTGAGGTTGCAGTGAGCTATGGTCATACCACTGTACTCCAGCCTGGATGATAGAGCGAGACTTTGTCTCCACTAAAAAAAAATTCTACTATTGATTTTGTAAGTTTTTTCCTAGTATAAAATGGATAAAAAGTTGATGGAGTTTTAAACACTATGGAATAGGAAAAAGGTGAAAAATCCTTTTTTTATTTTGGAAGTACTTCTCTTTCAAACATTTCAAAATTGCCTGTCTTTCAGAATTGAGATAATGTCAAATGGATAGAAAAGACTAAAAGAGAAATTTATTAATTTACAAATATGTTTAGACTGTTTACTATGTATAAGACACCACTAGACATGACAGGAAATACAAAAATGGCATGAAGCTACCTGTCTCTACCATTAAGGTACTATCTAAAAAAAAAGTGGGAGATGTGTACCACGGAACACATATCTGCTTGAATTACAAAGTAGTTAGAATTGTGGAAATCAAAGTGTGATCCATAAATCCTAAAGACCTATAAGAGATATTCGGGAAGGATCTGTAAGATCAAAACTATTTTCATAACAACACTAAGACATCATTTTTTTTTGTTTGTTTTGAGACAGTGTCTCACTCTGTCATGGGGGCTAGACTGCAATGGCATCAGCCTAGCTCACAGCAACCTAGGCTCAAGGAATCCTCCTGCCTTAGCCTCCAGAGTAGCTAGGACTACAGGCTCACACCATCATGCCTGGTTAATTTTTCTATTTTTAGTACAAACAGGGCCTTGCTCTTACTCAGACTATTTTAGAACTCCCAAGCTCAAGCAATCCTCTAGCCTTGGCTTCCCAGAGTGCTAGGGTTCTAGGTGTGAGCCACCACACCTGGCCCATTTGCATTTTTCAGTGTTGACATTTACACCGATGATGCAAAAGCACCGTGGGTAAAACTGCTGGCACCTTACTATGAACCAAGGAGGTGGCACCAAATTGTACTAGTAGTTACATTCCTTATTGGTATATATTGCATTAAAAGAATGTCGATTTCACTTAAGAATGTCTTTGACAAAATAGTAAATGTTGGCAATTTTATTAAATTTTGACTACAGTGTGCATTTAAAAAATATTCTATGTGATGAAATGGAAAGTGTGTACAAAGTACTTATGTTGTACACAGAATTACAATGGTTGTCTTGATTCTGAAAAAGCACTTGTGCAACTGAGTTGTAAGTAAATTTGAGGTATTTTATTTTTGTTTAAAATGTCTGACAAATTAAAGTTATCCAATATTGAATATTTAACAGTTGTTTTCTTTTATTTTCTTTAAGAAATGAACAAAGTGACCCTGTTGCTTTGAAGAAAATAACTGGCAGTACTTGTTATCAATAATTAAATTCAACCTTTCAAGTTAAAATTAGAATTTTGCCACCATAAGCTTGACAGCTTCCCAATACTCAAAAACTTTTCTGATAAGATAGGTACAGATATTAACAAATATAATTTTATACTGATGGTGAAATATGTCTACATTTGGAAGATATGCTTAACTCAGTGAACCAGTAGTTTTCAAATCACCAATGTATAATGCTATACCAGCGGTTCTCAACCTGTGGGTCGCAACCCACAGGAAGTGTATGTACAGTGTCAAATAAGAATATCCATAATTTTTCTGAAAAGACTACTCAAAATCCCTCTTTTTTGTATCTACATTTCCTTGTGAGGCCAGACTTTCTTTGTGTATGTCACCAAAACAACTACTGCAATAGATTAAATGAAGAACCTTATATGGAACCCAGATATGTTCAACTAAACCAGGCATTAGAAATGTGCAAAAACGTAAAAAAAAAAAATCAGTGTGTAGGAAGATGGGTTTTAAAAAGAAAAAAAAAAAGGTGGCGCCTGTGGCTCAGTGAGGGCACCGGCCCCATATACCTAGGGTGGTGGGTTCAAACCCAGCCCCAGCCAAACTGCAACAAAAAAATAGCTGGGCATTGTGGCGGGCGCCTGTAGTCCCAGCTACTTGGGAGGCTGAGGCAAGAGAATCGCTTAAGCCCAAGAGTTTGAGGTTGCTATGAGCTGTGATACCATGGCACTCTACCCAGGGCGACATGGTGAGACTCTGTCTCAAAAAAAAAAAAAAGGTCAAACAATGCCCCTCTCTTCGCTAAATTTTTTTGTTTTGGAATTTCTCAAAAAATTATTTCTGATGTAACAAGTAATGGGTTTATTGCTTTAAAACTAAACTGATCCGGGCAGTGCCTGTGGCTCAAGGAGTAGGGCGCCGGTCCCATATGCCAGAGGTGGCGGGTTCAAACCCAGCCCCGGCCAAAAATCACAAAAAAAATACTAAACTGATCCAGCAATTCCCTCACTGGGTATATATCCAAAGAAAATAAAATCAATACATCAAAGAGATATCTTTGCATCACTGCAGCATTCTTCATAATAACCAACATAATGGAATCAATCTAAATGCTCATCTACAGATGAATGGATAAAAAAATAAGGCACATGCTATATATGCAATAAAACACTATTCAGCCATAAAGCAAAATAAAATCCTGTCATTTATGACAACATAGAAGAACCTGGACAGCATTATGGTAAGTGAAATATGCCAGGTACAGAAAGACAAATATCCCGTGATCTCAATCATATGTAAAATCTAAAAATGTTGATTTTCTAGAAACAGAATTGAATAGTGGTTTATCAGAGACTATGGGCAGTGGGTGGACCATGAGAGGTTAGTTAATGGGTACAAAGTCACACTTAGGAAGAATAAATTCTAGTGTTCTATTGCACAGCAGGGTGACTATAGCAAATAACAAAGTAGTATATGTTTCAAGATGGCTAGAAGAAAAGATTTTGAATGCTATCACCACACCAAAAAAATGGTAAATGTTTAAAGTGATGGATATGGTAATTACCTTGATTTGATCATTATACTGTGCATACATGCACTGAAATTAACACACTATAACCCTATACACTCTCTACACTGTATTGCAATAATTTCTATTATAGTAAATAATGACAGATAAAAGGCACAGAGAAAAGCTCTTAAGGGCCCTCATTTTTTAAGAATAAAAAGGAGTTCTGAGACAAAAATTTGAGAACTGCTGAATTAGAATACTGAGATAACAATAGAAAAGAGCAAGGAAAAATTAAAGAGTAACATTATATACTAAATGCTCTCATGATAATTCTATCACTTCCCAATTGTCATTAAAGTCAGAAAATTTTGATTACAGATACAAAAGCACTTTAAGTGATAAGCAGTATAAAATAAACAATAGTCAAATAGACAAAGAAGATATTTATTTATTTATTTATGTTGTTTTGAAACAGAGTATCACTATGTCACCCTTGGTAGAGGGTCCTAATGTCATAGCTCACCATCAACCTCAAACGCCTAGGCTCAAGAGATCCTCTTGCCTCAGCCTCACAAGTAACTAGGACTATAGGTGCCCACCACAATGCCCACCTAGTTTTTCTATTTTTAGCAGAGATGGGGGTCTTGCTTTTACTCAGGTTAGTCTTGAACTCCTGAGCTCAAAGGGTCCTCCTACTTTGGCTTCCCAGAGTTTTAGGGTTACAGGTGGGAGCTACCGCACCCAGCCGACAATGAAGATATTTACATCTCATTTACATCAAGTCTTACTTTCATGCACCGAGGCTGGTGGGTTCAAGTCCAGCCCAGGCCTACTAAACAGGAATGATGGCTACAACCAAAAACAGCCAGGCATTGTGGTGAATGCCTGTAGTCCAGCTACTTGGGAGGCTGAGGTAAGAGAATCGCTTGAGCCCAAGAGCCTGAGGTTGCTGTGAGCTATGATACATGGCACTACGGGGGGTGACAAAGTTGAGACTCTATCTCAAAAAAAAAAAAAAAATTATTTTACTAATCTTAAGCTAAATCACTAAAATTGTTAAAAAGAAAAAGCATGTATTCATCTAATTTTTCCTTTAAATTCAAATCTAAAAATAGTAAGAAAAAAAATTTTTTTTGAGACACAGGTTGTGTTGCCCTCGGTAGAGTGCTGTAGCATTACAGCTCACAGCAACCTCAAACTGCTGGGCTCAAGTGATTCTTCTGCCTCAGCCTCCCAAGTAACTGGGACTACAGGCACCTGCCACAACGCCTGGCTATTTTTTGGTTGTAGCTGTCATTGTTGTTTGGCAGGCCTGGGCAGGATTTGAACCCACCAGTTCTGGTGTACGTGGTCAGTGCCCTAGCCACTGAGCTACAGGCGCTGAGCCAGTAAGAAATATTTTTAAAGATTCCTAATAAAGTTATATGTAAAACAGAAATCACAAAATTAGTTTAAAAGTTCTACTATTTTCTCCAGAATAGGATCTCCAAACTTCACAAGACCATTAAATAAATGAAACATTTATTTCATTATATTAGAGTTAAAAATAAGTTAAAACAACAAGATTATAAAAGTACAATAAATAAAAAATAAATAAATATTACCTGACTGAAATAAATAAATATTACCTGACTGAAATACACAAACTCTTTTTTTCAAATAACTCTTGAGTATCTTTTGTAACAATCTGGATGGATTTAGACCATACTCCTAAGCAAACTTATCACAAGAACGGAAAAACAAGCATCACGTGTGCTCAGTACTAATCTGAAACTAATAGATTAACAACTACATGGTCACTTAAAAGAAATACTCAATTAACTTCAAGTAGAGGGGAGGAACAGGCTGGGTAAGTGTACACCTAACAGGTACACTGCACGAGTATGGGTCACACTTCCTGGGTGAAGGACACAACAACTTGGACTTTAACCTTACAAAAGCAACTACGTAACCTGATTGTTTATACCCTCATATTAATCTGAAATAAAAAATTAAAAAGTGTGGGAAAAAAATTTCATATAACTCTTGAGAAATTTAGTTTCTGTATAAAATGTATTCAGTTACCCTACAAATTTACTACGTAATGGAAATATCTGTCAAATTCTGAACCAAGAAGACTTCTAACTTACTTCTCAATTGGAAGGACATGAGGTCCAGAGATGGAATAACGATACAAAAAAGTTAGAAACTTCCTGAATGCATCAAAAAAAGGCCAGTGAGAAAGAAGACAGATGCATTTGCTAGTGTGAATTGTTTTCGAACTATCAGAGTTCCCATCTGCTGATGGTTTTAAACCTAAAAGAAGTCTCTGTTTTTCTGTGAGATTCTCCTCAGAGTATGGTTCATAAAACTGAATAGCAGCACCATAGACCTGCAAAACAAGTGATATATTTAGTAAATACAGTGTGTATCATTAATCCAAATCGCGTCATCAGTTAAATATTTAATGGATGCTTGCTATGAGCCAGGTAAGGTGCTAGGTATAGGAACACAGCAGTGAATAAACATCCCTCTTGCTGCAGGACATATATAAGAACTATATAGTGCTATCCTCATGTCTCTTTTTTATTGAAAAGATGTTTTATTAAATTCATTCATTTTGCTGGGGGTGGCTCACACTTATAATCCCAGCACTCTCAAGAGGCCAAGGTGGGTGAATTGCTTGAGCTCAGGAGTTCAAGACCAGCCTGAGTAAGAGTGAGACATCCCCCTCTCTATTAAAAATAGAAAAAAACTAGCTGGGCATTATGACAGGTGCCTGTAGTCCCAGTTACTTGCAGGCTGAGGCAAGGGAATTGCTTGAGCCCAAGAATTTGTGGTTGCTGTGAGCTATGATGCCAGAGCACCCTACCCAGAGTGACAGAGTAAACCCTATCTCAAAAAAAAAAAAAAAATTAAAATTAATAAATTCATTAATTTTATAAAGAGTGAAAGCGATTGTACCGATATTCTATACAAAAATGGGTGAAAATTATTTAGTAGAACATGGGGTGAGAAAATTTATATAAGGAAATAAAATGACGAATTTGAGCAATTAATTGAATTTCTCTGGACTTTAATTTCTCAATCCATAAAATAAGGATGTTAGGCTTGATTTTCAAGGTTCCTTCCAACTATAACAGTCTATTATTCTAAATTGCATTATCTATTTAATAATTTCTTTTGTATTATTTCCAAAGCCTCTTTATCAGAAAACAAACCAATGAAGGATCATTATTTGATGATGAGAAAACTCTTTCACTATATTCACAAAAAAAGCATTTGGGTGAATGGGACAGAATGAAAATTCTCTTTCTATATATCTCTGGATATAATTATAATTAGTCATGTCGAAGAGGAATACATAGTGGATTCAATTTAATTCAGGTAGTTTCCTACTATTCCTTACATTATATAAAACTGAAAACTTTTCAAGTACATTTTTAATGTACAAGAAATTTGCAGATACAATTTGTTAAAACACATATACCTTTTCAGCTGAGGCTCCAGTTAACACAAATGTAGAAAATACAGGGAGAGGATATTTGCTATGTGGTGGCCAACATTCAATAGTTGCACCCATTGGTAAACAAAATAAAGGAACAGATTCTGGTAGTGAGAATGACTCATAATCTTCTTGAGGATATCTACAAATTAGACCTACAAGAACAACAATTAAGTATTAGGTTATAACCTCTTGAATTCAGGTGTTTATCATTTCAATGATAATAAAATGCTTTATTATGTCACATAGTCAAAATGCTAAAACATTGCATACATTCATCAAATAACTGAATGCTTCAGTAGGATTCATATAGATGTTAATCCTTAATAACTATAACTATTAACATTTATCAAGTGTCATCCACAAAGGCTAAGTTAAAGCTAACAAGAGAAAGATAATCCTGTAGAATATGCATAGTCCATAAAAATTCAGTTTGTGGTCACACTATGTTAAAGCATACTAATTTTTAAAAAAGTTTTAATATGGTTATTTGCATATATCTACTTTATCACCTCTCAATAACTTTGCTTTAGGGAGTTTTACACATTTGAATTCATATCCTATAGCCATAAAGTATATACAATGTCTTCAGATAGTACTAATTCCAACCTGACTTCTAAATAAACCCATATTATGTGACAACAGAGTTTCACTGGCCTATGATTTTATGTCAGGCAAACTAGTCTGGAAAATTATACACGCATCTTCACTGAAGGCGTCCTAGGAGCAGAGCCTTGTATTGTATTTTGTAGAATTAGAAACAGCAAATAAGTTCCCTGACCTTTTTTCCTTAAAGTCAAGTGGAAGATATCACTAGACATGCCACAAAGACAAAATGATAAACTAGGGGAATAAGAATGGTTGGTTCTGCCACTAATATCTATCTATACAACTCTGGACAAATCACATAGCTATAGGGTTTAGGTTTTGTTGTCTATAAGGTGCAATAAACTAGATAAATTAAGGTCCAAAGTAGTTCTAAAATTCTCTAATTATATGCTAGTCACTCAGCAGGTCCCATGAGGATCTACAGTTAACTGTATATTACTCTCTCGGATCATGAGGTAATAGTGAAGTCTTAAGGTAAGCACAGAAATAGTGAATTGTGAGTCCAAGAAAATCAAAGGTAGAACAGAAAGTTGAGTCTAGGATGTTAATTTTAAAAATATATTATTTAAAAGGCCAAATCTGCTCTTTGAAAATAAAAGCAGTATGTTTGATGTTTTGATACCTCTAGAAACTGAACATTTCAACTATGTATAATAAAACTACAAATTAGTTTTTCATTATTATGAAAACAATTATGTATAAACTATAGATTTGACTAAATTTAAGATAAATATTAAAGAAATGCTTAAAGAAAAATAAATGTATCCATATTTCTACTGATTTAAAAATTTAAAGAGAATTAAGATCTATGTATTAGTTATTTATTTAAACCTAAGACTTTAAAAAGCCCACTTTATTTAAAATTAATTTTCCACTGAACATTCAATAAACATGAGAATAAAAAGATATGAGTTGTAATCCCAATCATGATACTAACATGTCATGGGCAGGTTTTGCTTTTATCTTTAAACTTTATATATTTATATGTAAAATATTCCATAAAAAATTATACTTACCAGCTTTGTAAGATATAGTATTAGTCTTTGCCACTGATTTTTTATAACATAAGTACACTGCCGATCCCCACTGAATACAAAAAAAAAAGAAATACCATTTAATTTAAAAGGTACCATTTGATGAAAGGAATCTCTTTGAGCACTCCAGTATATATTATCTAAGATACAGTAACATTTCTCTCTTCCAGCATTTTTTGGTTGGTTATTTTGTCAGCATTTTATTGGAGTCACTGTTTTCAGAAGTAAAACTTATCATTTTTTCCTTTGCAATATCAATAGGATCAATGAAGAAAACTTGATCCTTTAAACCAAAACTAAGCCACGATTTAGACAGACTTTACTCTAAATCAGTGGTTCTCAACCTGTGGGTTGCGACCCACAGGAACTGAATTAAAGGGTCACCGCATTAGGAAGATTGAGAACCACTGCTCTAAATCCAAACCTCGGGCATAATGCTAAACTAAGAAACTATCTACTCAAGTGCATCGCTTTCTTTTGACTCTACAACCTATTCCAGATATTGCCAGATTTTTCTGCAGCTCTTTATGCCTCAAGAGTTGTATTAATAAAAATAAATAAATAAATAAAAAGGCAGTGCATGTGGCTCAAAAGAGGAGGGCACCGGCCCCATATGCCAGAGGTGGTGGGTTCAAATCCAGTCCCAGCCAAAAACTGAAAAAAAAAAAAAAAAAGAGTTGTGTTAGTAATTAATTACAACCATTTCCTTATTTCCCAGGCTCTCTTGGATTCATTCAAATCAGGCTTTAATCTTCACCACTCTTAAAGAATGCCTTAACAATTTCCATGATGCCAGATCTAATACTGTAGTTGATTCCTAGTCTTTGTTTTATTCAATTTCTTAGCAGATTTTGTTACTAGTGATGACTCCCTTTGTGAACCACTTTCTTGGCTTTGAGGTATCATATTGTCCTAGTCCCTCCTCATCAAATCTCTGGCTACTCCTTCTCAGTCTCCTTTGTGATATCCTCTATCTTTTCCTCATCATTAAATGTGTTACCTTTTCTATACCTTTTCTGAAGTTATAGTACATTCAGTCTAAACTGCATAGTTTAGTTTTTAAGAAGAGACTCACATTTCTAGCCCCAGAAGCAAAACCCCACCACTACCACCACCGACTCTAAACTCACATCCAACTGCCTACTCAAATTCCATACTTTTACGTCTAATAGTACCTCATATTCACCATGCCTGTAATAGAAGTCTTGTCCTTCTCAAACTTGCTCTTCTCTCAATGTTAAAAAGTACTAACTTGACAAATGGAAACTCTATGAGCTCTCCAGTATATATTATCTAAAATGTAGTGACATTTTTCTCTGTTATTTTGTCAGCGTTTTATTAGAGTCATATCTACTTCTCTTTCAGAAGTAAAATTTAACATTTTTCCATTTCATTTTTAACATTTCCCACCTCAGGAAATGGCCCCATCATTTACTCAATCCCAAAAGTCTGTCTCAAAACTCTGAAGTTACTCTTGACTTTTCTCTTTGTCTCATATACCATATCCAATCCATCTGCAGATTCTTTCAATTCTACTTTCACAATCTACCTTGAATCTGGTCACTTTGTACTGTCTTCACCACTACTACTCTGGATCAAGGAATCCCTGTTTTTCACTTGGACCACTGCTATAGTTTCCTGTCTTGTTTCTCAATAGTCTATTCTCCATAGCCAAAGTGAGCCTACTAAGATGTAAATCAGATCATGTCATTCTTAAGTGGCTTCCTGTCAGATAAAAAATAAAACCCAAACTCCCTACACTAAGCCACAGAGTCCTACATAATCTGATCTCTGTAGCTTGTTACCACATTTCCAACCTCACTGGCCTTCCTGCCTTTTCTCAAACATACCAAATATACATCTAGGTCAGAGCCTTTACACCAGCGGTTCTCAACCTATGGGTTGCGACCCCTTTGGGGGTTGAACGACCCTTTCACAGAGGTCGCCTAAAAACATCCTGCATATCAGATATTTACATTACGATTCATAACAGTAGCAAAATTACAGTTATGAAGTAGCAACAAAAATAATTTTATGGTTGGGGGTCTCCACAACATGAGGAACCGTATTAAAGGGTTACGGCATTAGGAAGGTTGAGAACCACTGCTTTACACTTTGTTTCCTGTGTCTACTCTCTCATTTTATTAGGTCTTTGCTCAAACGTTTCCTCCCCAGAGAAGGCTATACTAATTGTCCTGACCAAAGCATGGTGACTCACACCTATAATCCTAGCACTTTGGAAGGCCAAGGCATGAGGTTCATTTGAGGCCAAGAGTTTGAGACAAGCCTAGGCAACACAGTGAGGCTCTAGCTCTACAAAAAGCAAGAAAAATTAGCCAGGTATAGTGGTACATGCCTGCAGCACCAGCTACTCGGGAGACTGAGGTGAGTGAATCACTTGAGCCCCCAAATCCAAAGTTACAGTGTGATGTGATGCACCACTGCACTCCAGCCTGGGTGACAGAGCAAGACCATCTCAAAAAATAAAAACAAAACAAGACAAAAAACTTGAGGAGATAGTCCCAAATTTGTTAAGAATTAGCTATATGAATTAAAGCAAGTCACTTTAATCTACCCAAACTAACCATCCTTAACTACAAAATTTCTGCATTTTTAGATTACATGGAGACTCTAAAGTTCTTATCCAGCTCTAAAATATTATGATCCTATTCCAATATCAAATCAAAGTCTAAATCATTTATGGCTTATGGTCCAAGGTTTAAAAAATGAAATAATTCTTGAAAACTCTTTCTATAAACTTAACATGAGTTGGAGAGTTCAGGGATACTTTTGGATGCTAAAGCTGTAAACCTAGTACAAAAATCATGCAGAAACTTTGCAGAAAGATTCAATACACTTGTTCATTAGACTGTTGTTGTTTCTCCTTCTTTAGAAACCTAATAGGGGTTTCATTCAAACTGCCTAATCTCCCACAACAAAAGTAAACTATAGATTCCTAGGCATCAAGTCGATAATTGAATCCCAATCACTTTCTGATTCCTTTTTTTTTGGCGACAGAGCCTCAAGCTGTTGTCCTGGGTAGAGTGCCGTGACATCACAGCTCACAGCAACCTCCAACTCCTAGGCTTAAGCGAGTCTCTTGCCTCAGCCTCCCAAGTAGCTGGGACTACAGATGCCCAACACAATGCCTGGCTATTTTTTTGGTTGTAGTTGTCATTGTTGTTTGGCAGGCCTGGGCTGGATTTGAGCCCACCAGCTCTGGTATATGTGGCTGGTGCCTTAGCCGCTTGAGCTGTAGGTGCTGAGCCTCTGATTCCTTTTTCAAAAATGTTTTTGATTCACGGTCTTCTCTGTTACCCATATTAGATAGTAGTGGTGTCACTATAGCTCACTGCAATCTCAAACTCATGTTGATCTTCCTGCCTCAGCCTCCTGAAAAACTGGTGGGAACCACATTACGTGGCTAATTTTCTTTTCAATTTTTGGCAGGGACAGGGTGGTCTCTAACTTCTGGCCTCAAACTATCCTCCTACCTCAGCCTCCCACAGTGCTGAGATTATATGGGTGATTCACCAAACCCAGCCTAAGAGGCTTTTTTTATTTCTTTAATGTTTCTTAAAAAATACTTAAGCTTAAAGACTGGACACAAATAGAATAAAGAAAGCTCTTCCTCAGACTTTAAATACACAAAAAAGGGACCAGGCAAGTAGAATTAAACAAAGAAGTAAAAATAGTTAATGTTTAAATGGTATTCCTATGAGCCAGACACTGTCCTAAATTCTTTACAAACGTTAATTCATTTAATCTGCAAAAAAAATTTGTGAAATAAAGTACTATTTTATCCCCATTTCATGAATAAGGAAACTGAGGCACAAAGAATCAAGGAATACACATCAAGGTATCCCAGGATATACATCTGGGATTCAAACCAGTCAGTTTAGTTGGAGTCCATGCAATTCATACTGTGTTACAATGTCTCTTTATTCTCTTTAGTGGAGAGTAAAAGCTGACAATACTGGTATCAATGTTTCAGGGTAAAGAAAAATAGAAACTCATGTCTCTGGTTTTAGTTTCAATGCGGTAAGTCTAGCTAGAACACCTTGATTAATTAATGAGACCCAGAAATGGTTCTAATGACAATGTCAACTACTTTCATCAAAAAACCAACACATCCCAAAATACAGGGAAACTCACAAGTGGAAAAATGTTAATTATCTGTAAGCTTGTGTAATCTTGCCAAAATACTAAACCAAATCTAAAATTGTTAAGCTAGACTTTGTATCATAACAAGAGTTCAAAAACACTTCTTTGCCATTGCTATCATTACCATCTAAGTCCTTTAAAACTATTAGCTATCTTAATCTTCTTTCTCCATCATAACATGTGGTATTACTACAATAGTGTGTTCAACTGTCACATGTCATCACCAAATCAAAATAAGGTGCAAAGATGGCACAAAAGAATAGGGCATTTTTAAATATGAATGGCTATTGCCAAAATGATCATCTAATTGGAAGTCACATAGCTGCTGATAACTCTTTAGGATACAATTTAGATGCTGTCAACATCTATTTTTTGAATTGTCTATTTGAGCATTTTAAATAGTGCTAATTTAAAATTGCTAATTTTTCTTATGTAAAATGTCTCAAAAACAAAAAGTAAAATAAAATGTCTCAATGTGATTTTTACATTAACCATCAAAAGGACTGACTGATGCTTACAGATATGAAGCTAACACTACATAGTGCTTGCTTATTATATGTACTAAGTCAAGGTCCTAAATTCATTTAATTTTCATGATAACCTGTAAGTTACATGTCATCCTCATTTTACAATTATGAAACTGAGGCACAAAGAGGTTACTTGCCCTAGGCCACAGAGCTAGTAAATGTTAGAGACAGGATTTATATCCAGCCTCCCTAGAACCAGAGACTGCTCTGAACCATTAGGCTATACTGATTTTAATCACAACACAATACAAATCAATTTTGCTATCTTACTGAGGGGGTTAAAAATATATTTAGGGTCCTAAAATTTGCATTGTATCTAGCCACATATCAATACTCCCCAGTTCTTCCTCTTTTTGTTTCATGTAGAACTTTAGTATCTCATGCTGCTAGATTAAAAGATAAATAATAGTTTATTATTTATTTATTTATATTTTTTGAGACAAGAGTCTCACTATAACTGGCCAACAGCCTGTTTGTGTGTACCTAAACTAAGAATGGTTTTTACATTTTTAGATGGTTTTTTAAAAATACGGCAGATGAGTATGAGACAGAGAGTGTATATGACCAGTAAAATCTAATTTTTTATCCAGCTCCTTAAAGAAAAAGTTTGCTTTACCTCAGAATTAGGAAACTACTGCAAATAATCCCATCAAAAGGTGATTATGGCTTGAACAAAGGTCATAGTGATAGGTCGAGAGGTGGTCATATTCAAGATAGGTTTTAAAATTAGAGTTAACAGAGTTTAGAGAAGAACTGAATAAGAAGTAGAAGAGGAAGGAGAGAAAAATTAGGATTGCTTCAAGGTTTTTAAGTTTGAGTAACGAGAAGAATGTACATTGGCTAGACACAGAAGACTATGGGAATAAAGCAGGTTTGGAGAGGCACATCAGGAGTTAAGTTGTGAAAAGAGAAAAGGAATGATTAGTAGGGTAGGAGGAAAAAGCAAAAGAGTACCTAAGAAGAGAATGCATTCTTTTTTTTTTTTTTTAAGAGACAGAGTCTCACTTTGTCACCCTCGGTGGAGTGCTGTAGCATACAGGTCACAGCAACCTCCAGCTCTTGGGCTTAGGCGATTCTCTTGCCTCAGCCTCCCGAGTAGCTGGGAATACGCTATGGCTATTTTTTGCTGTAGTTTGGCCGGGGCCAGGTTCGAACCCGCCACCCTTGGTATATGGGGCTGGCACCCAACTCACTGAGCCACAGGCACTGTCCAAGAGAATACATTCTTTCTACCTGACACTATTTCAAGAAGGAAGAAATAATCACTTATGTCAAAACCCACTAAAAAATTAAGATGAATTGTTGAATTTAACAACAAAAGAAATTTTGGCGAAATGATAGACAAAAGGCTGACTGGAAAGAGCAACAAAAAGAATGAGAGAGAACATACTCAACTCTTTTGCGAATTTTTATTGTAAAGAACAACAAAATGAGACATGATTGCAAGAGGCACTTTACCTAACAAATGCAATCAGCGTAACCTGGCTTATTGTACCCTCGATGAATCCCCCAACAATAAAAAAAAAAAAAAAGACAGTAAAAAAGAACAACAAAATGTGGCAATTGGAGAAGGGAAAAAAGAGGTCAAGAAGTTTTATACAGATAGGAGATCTCACAACATACTTTTATGTGCTGGAGGAAATAATCCATACTTTTATGTGCTGGGGGGACTAATGATTCACAAAAAAGGAAGAGGACTGCTAAAGCATCCTCAAACAGTGTCTGGAATGGGATCTAGTACATAAGGGGGAGAAAGCCAGAGCTACTGTATTGCTTTTGAAAGGGGAAAAAGTTATTTTTTTAATTAAAAAATGAAAAAGTTTTTGATATACTTTCTTTTCAAACTACAACTAACGTACTTTCTAAAAAATAAAATCTCTAAAATCTCTAGAAACATATTTTTCAATTCTCTAATTGTGCTATTCTGTTTTCAAAAAAGGATTTATTTAAAATTATGCTCTTTTCATCAGTGTTTTAATTTTATCAGTTCAAAATTGTCACTTACCATACTGTTATTGAGATTCTTGTCAACTTTGCAGAATGTGTGTGGTGGAGTTTCTCCTTTACTGGGTATGATAATACATATATCTGTGACAGCCAACGTATTCTGAGTCATGTTTTCAGAGGCTCTTCGGTAAGTGATATAAATTCTTTGTGATGAGGTACTGCCACTAATATTTGCAGGGCGCCCATGGGGAGTACTCTGAATAATTTCACAACCCTGTTTCAATCTTTCTTTCCAGTCATATAAAACTCTAAAAAGTAAATTATAATAATAAGCACTCTAATACACAAAGCACCATCAAAAAGATGTTCAACATCATAGTCTTAGGTATTACAAACTGATCCTTAAATGTAGCAGTAAGGTAACAATATTCCAATTTTATTGCACGTTTGAATTACAAAGTCTTGTATAAAATTAAAGAATAATTCCTTTCTCTGTCAAAAACACAATGTAAGGGAAAATTCACATAAACCTTTGTGTTAACATAACCAGAGAATGGCAACAATTAAATGCAAAGACACTTGTTTTAGCATCCATTTAATAGAATTATTATTTATATTTTTGTCTCTAAAACTAAGCATCTTTTTTAGAAAAGCAAATTGTATTTTGGCCAAAATTAAAATTTTACAAAAGGTTACTTGCTCACAGTATAACACCTGCTTGCAAGCTTTTATCTCTAATACTTCCCTCAGCTTTAAGAGACCGTTTTAGGTTAAGAAACTACAACCTCAAATCTATCTTTAATCAAAAGTCTGGGTAAGATATTAGGCCTGGCATCCATTTTTTCTAAATACTTAAAGCACTTGAGGATACCAAGAAAACGTCATGCTTAAATAATACTAGCTTATTCTCTCACAGAATTCACTGACTCGTACTTTAATGATAAGTCCTTGGTATTAGTCAAAAATAAATTTAAAGTTTTACTACATTAAATGTTTCTACATTTGCTATGAAAATTATTATATCAGGGGGTGTCTTCATTATCAATCAACATTCCCTTATATAAAATCCAATTATACAAATAAAATTTAGTGCCAGAAATTGGTCAAATTACTTCTAAGTTATAATTTCTCTTCTTGTCCTGGCTATCATCAAATTAAAAAAATAATTTCCCTCAACATTTTATTTTGAAAATTTAAAGCTAAACTTGATGCTTAATCATAGCAACTTTGTTAACACTAATGTTAGCTTACGTGCTTATTATTATTCTTTTTTATTTGTTTTGTTGGGTGTTTCTTTTTAACTTAAAAAAGGCACCTAAGTGCAAAGAGGTTAGTTCAAATTCCTACTGCCTGTTACTACTCTGTTTCCCCGAAAATAAGACAGTGTCTTATTTTAAGGTGTGCTCCCAAAGATGTGCTAGGTCTTATTTTCAGGGGACGTCTTATCTTTCCTGTAAGTAGGTCTTATTTTCAGAGGATGTCTTATTTTTGGGGAAACAGGGTAGCTGCATTACCTTACACAGTTACTTAACCCCTCTGAGGCTAGCACTACTCAGCTATAAAACCTAAATATTTGGGCTTTAAAGGATCCCATAAAGAAACAGACAACCCATGGAATGGGAGGAAATGTTTTAAATCATAAAACATTATAAAAGACTATATTTAGAATACATACGAACTCCTGTAGCTCAACAATAAAAAGACAATCCAATTAAAAACTTGGTAAAGAATCTGAATAGACATTTCTCCACTGATATACAAAGTTGCCAAAAAGCACATGAAAAGATGTTCAACATCATTAGCCATCAGGTGAATGCAAACCAAGACCACAATGAGATATCATTTCATACCCCCTAGGACAGCTATAATCAAAATGATAATACGAAATCCAGACAGGATGTGGAGAAATTGAACCCTCAAGCGCCACTGGTGGGAAGGCAATATGGTGCAGCTGCTTTGAAAAACAGTCTAGAAGCTCCTCAAAAGATTAAACACACAATTACCATGTGATCCAACAATTCCACTCCTAACTTATCCACAAGAAAATGAAAATATGTTCACGTAAAACCTTGCACATGAATATTCAGAGCAACATTATCCATAACAGTCAAAAGGTTAAAAAAAAACTATGAACAAATAAATGAATAAATTTTGGTATATCTATATGATGGAATATTTAGCCATAAAAAAGAATAAAGTACTGATTCATACTATAACATGGATGAATCCTGAAAAAATTATGTTTAGTGAAAGAAGCCACAAAAGACCATATACAGCATGACTGCATTCATATGAAATGTCCAGAATAGGCAAATTCACAGAGACAGAAAGTAGACTCTGTTTGCCAAAGGCTAAGGGGGTAATTAGACAGTGACTACTAATGAATACAGGGTTTTCTTTTGGCATAATAAAAATGGTCTGAAATTGGAGTGGTGCCTGTGGCTCAAGGAGTAGGGTGCCAGCCCCATATACCCGAGGTGGTGGGTTCAAACCCAGCCCTGGCCAAAAACTGCAAAACAAAAAAAAAACGGTCTGAAATTTATTGTGTTGTTGATGGTTGCCTAAAAACAAAGGCTGTCTGTAAAGTATCCAGCCATTGTTAGTTAAAACTATTTTTCATATTATATGACTGAATATGGACAGTCCTCTAAAAGCCATTGAAATGCATACTTTAAATGTGTGGATTGTATATGGGAATTATATCTCAATAAAGATGATATATATATATACCCTAAGTTTAATATCGTAGCCTAAGTAAAGTTCTAATTATACCCAAGATCCTTGTTTGATGCACACAGTTAAGAATCCATCTGTAATGATCATTATAACATACTTAAAAACTTTCATTTTCTCATACTTTAATTACAACCAAGTGTAGAGCTTACGCCTGTAATCCTAGCACTCTGCGAGGCCAAAGTGGGAGGATCTCTTTAGTTCAGGGGTTCAAGGGTCAGCCTGACCTTGTCTCCACTAAAATTAGAAAAAATTAGAGGTGCATTGTGGCACTCTCCTATAGTCCCAGCTCCTCCGGAGGCTGAGACAGGAGAATCGCTTGAGCCAGAAGTGTGAGGTTACTGTGAGCTAGGATGATGCCACAGCATTCTAGCTAGAGTGAGACTCTACCACCACCACCCCCCAAAAAAAAAGAAAAAGAAAAAATTAAAAATTTTCTGATCATGATAATACATTAATTTTCTGGTACTTTTTCTGTACATGTTTTTCAAATTCTCTCCCCTCCAACAGAAAGAAACCCAGGCTTTCAAGAAAAGAGTGCTGGGAACCTGTAGAACAAGAAGAGATAAAAGAAAATAGGAAGAGAATATAGGATGAACACTGATGAGTTGAATATAAACTTATCTATTTTTCTAAAGCTTCTATGCCTCTATTAATGTTCAAATCAGTTAATTTCAAAATCTACAAGACATATTGTATGGATCAATAGCAGTAAGCATTAAATGAAATACTTACCCCAGATCTGTAAGTGGGGGCTTATCTCTTCCTCTCCTATAGCAAAGGTAGATCTGTGGCCCCACAAGACTTCCGTTATTGAGATCAGCTGACAATCCAGTTGGGGTAACATCAATACAAATATAATCATGTGGCACTTCCTCCCCAAGAGATTTAATAATGACTGAAACATCTGTGATGGGTTCTTTTGGTTTAGCTACTTTATGACAGGCATCATTGAAGTGAATTTCTTCTTCAAGAGGCTTTGAAGCATCAGTTAATCCTGCTACAACAAAGTAGTCAGCAACACGAGGCCCCTTGTCTTCAATCATCTTCCATTACAGAAAGTTACATCTAAAAGGAAAATAAAAGACTAATGTTCACCTATAATAAGCCAAATTAATATAAGTGGTTTATGTGCAAATAAAGAAACGTCAAAAAGATCATACCCTCGATAAAAACACTAGTATTATACATTTTACTTTTATATGTAAAAAGCTTACCTTATTTATTTATATATTTTATTTTTTTGAGACAGAGTCTCATTTTGTCACCTTCAATAGAGTGCTGTGGCATGAGAGCTCACAGCAACCTCAAACTCTTGGGCTTAAGCAATTCTCTTGCCTCAGCCTCCTGAGCAGCTGGACTACAGGCGCCCACCATAATGCCCAGCTATTTTTTTTGAAACAGGGTCTTGCTCTTGCTTGGGCTGGTAGCATACCTTTTTTAACTGCTAAGAATATCTTCTGAATTTTTTAATTATAAAAGTAATGCAGGAGGCCGGGTGCAGTGGCTCATGCCTGTAATCCCAGCACTCTGGGACGCTGAGGCAGATAGATTGCCTGGATTCACAGGTTTGAGACCAGCTTGAGCAAGAGCGAGACCCTGGGACTAGCCTGCTCAATCCACTGCAGCTACCAGTAACACCAACACAGATCACGTGGGTCCTGGTGGGTGACCCCAACACCACAAATGCTATCTCCCACATCACACTAGCTGTTCAGGGGCCTAAGAACCCACCTGCATGCCCAGCCCTCTGTTCCAACTACAAGCTTGTGAGCAAGCCCCTTGAAGGCCCAACATATTAACACATCATTGCCAATGTAAGCTGCTCTAGGGTCTAAAATCAGCATACTTAGCTCACTGGTTCCACACTGGGGAACAAAGCCAGGTTTAGCTGCCACTCAAGTCCTCAGCAAACTTCATCATAGCCTCAACTAATAACTATTCCCTAAACCACCAAGGAAATCATAGATAGCACTTACCCTGTGTACTGCCTGAGAAATCATATGATGATCACACTACCATAGGCACACAAAATCAAAGCCAAAGTGTCCTGCTCAACCAATAACATATATACACCTTCAGGAGAAAATTCTCCCCTTTGAAAGCAATTTGAGAAAATCAGAACAAGCAACTGCCACATCAGAAGTGAAGAGATCAACAAAAGGACTCAAGAAACATGAAAGAGCACAGAAATACGACACCACCAAACAATCATAACAATCGTCCAGCAACAGATCCCAATCAGAAAGAATTCCTCATTAAAGTGGTAATAAAGTCCTTTAACATTTGTTGACAGAAAAGTCAATTATATATCATTCTTGTTTCCTCATCTTGTTGTTTTCCATTTATTCGTCTGAGGTTGGGGGTTGTTGGGAAGGTAGCAAAATATTAAGGCATAGTTAATGAAATATATAATGCTAAGAACATAGCTGGCAACATTCCAGATGATATCTTAAAAGATCAATATGTTCTTTAAGTCGTTCAGGAAGAGCCTTTGACTAGTAAAAATCCACCTCTACTTTTAATTTTAAATCAAATGTCTTAAAGTAAGTTTGTAGGTTTGGGTTTGTTTTTTTTTTTTTTTTTTTTTTTTTTTGAGAGTCTCCCTCTGTTGCCCCAGGCTAGAATGTCCTGGCATCATACCTCATAGCAACCTCAAACTCTTGGGCTCATGCTATGCTCTTGCCTCAGTCTCCTGAGTAACTGGGAGTACAGGTGCCTCCACAACGCCCAGCTACTTTTTCTATTTTTTGTAGAGATGGCTGGTTTCACTCTTGTTCAGGCTGGTCTCATATTCCTAAGCTGAAGCAATACACCTGCCTCAACTCCCAGAGTTTTAGGATTACAGGCAACAGCCCCTGCTCTTGGCCAAGTTTGTGGTTTAGAAGCTAGAGGGAAGACAGTGCTAAAAATTACAAGGCAAAGCCAGAAGCACACTTTGTAAGGCTGAGGCAGGAGGACTGCTTGAGGTCAGGAGTTCAAGACCAGCCTGAACAAAGCAAGACCCTGTCTCTACTAAAAATAGAAAATAATAGCCCAGAATGATGGTATGTACTGTAGTTGCAGCTGTTTAGGAACCTGAGGCAGGAGGACTGCTTGAGCACAGGAGTTTGAGGTTGCTGTGAGCTAGACTGAGGCCATGGCAATTCTATCCTGGGCGATAAAGTGAGACTCTCTCTTTAAAAAAAAAAAAAAAAAAAATAATACAGAAATGAATAATTAGAATTTCCTAACAATTCCATTAAACCAAGATATTTATGTTGGTGTGTGAAACTTGTAGTACTCATGGAAAATATTAAATATATGGTAAAACAAAATACTTTGTATTGGCAAGAACTATCACAAATTACTTCGAAACAACATTTCAGGAAAGCATTCCTAGTTACACACAAAATTTGGATTTTCAAGTGGCACCCACAGCTCAGTGGGTAGGGCGCCAGCCACAATACACAGAGGCTAGAGGGTTCAAATCTGGCCCCAGGCCAGCTAAAGCAACAATAACAACTGCCAACAGAAAAATAGCCAGGCATTGTGGCAGGCACCTGTAGTTCCAGCTACTTGGGAGGCTGAGGCAAGAGGTTGCTGTGAACTGTGACACCACAACACTCTACCCAGGGCGACAGCTTGAAACTCTTGTCTTAAAAAAAAAACTTGGATTTTCAGTGTTGTGTATCAAAGCAAAAATTCCTAAATAATTAGGAGGTATATTTAATCCATTTTTGTAAACTGTAGACCACAAAGAACATGCATTTGATATAACAGTTCTCTAATCACCATAATATAAAACCCTAAAACAACTTTACTCAAACTAAGTAACGATAATACTGTATCATTAATCGAAAACAAAGGAATCATTCAGAAAATTAATGGAACAAAAAGTTGGTTCTTCAAAAAGATAAAAAATTGATAAACCTTTGGCCAGATTAACTAGAAACAGAAAAATAAAATCTCTAATAATCTCAATCAGAAGAAATGAAAAAGGGAAAATAACCAATACCATAGAGATACAAAAGATTATCTCTGACTACTATAAGAAACTCTATGTCTCGGAATTTGACAATGTGGAGAAAATGGACGAATAACTAGAATCACACCATCTCCCTAGACTTAACCAGGAATAAACAGATCTCTTGAATAGACCAGTATCCAGCACTAAAATTGAAAAAATAAAAAAAAGCTTCCAACAGAAAAAGTGTCCTAGACCAAATGGCTTCACACCAGAATTCTATCAAACCTTCAAAGAAGAGCTTGTACCTATACACTTGTACCTATTCCAAAACAGTTGAGAAGCGAGGAACCTTCCCCAACACATTCTATGAAGCAAACATTATCCTGATACCAAAACCAGGAAAGGACCCAACTAAAAAGAACTATACAATCTCACTAATGAATATTGATGCAAAAGTACTCAATAAAATCTTAGCTAATAGATTACAGATACATATTTAAAAAATTATACATCACAATCAAGTAGGTTTCCTACTGGGGATGCAAGGCTGGTTTAGCATACACATAAAATAACAATAACCCTGTACCATTAATTGAAAATAAAAGAATCATTCAGAAAATTAAGAAAACAAAAAGTTCATTCTTCTTCTATATATATAATTCACCATATCAATAGAAGTAAAAACAAAGATCATATGATCCTCTCAATAGATGTAGAAAAAGCATTTGATAAAATTCAACATCCTTTTCTAACAAGTACACTTAAGAAAATAGGCATAGGGCGGCGCCTGTGGCTCAGTCGGTGGGGCGCCGGCCCCATATACCGAGGGCGGCGGGTTCAGGCCCAGCCCCGGCCAAACTGCAGCCAAAAAATAGCCGGGCGTTGTGGCGGGCGCCTGTGGTCCCAGCTACTCGGGAGGCTGAGGCAAGAGAATCGCTTAAGCCCAGGAGTTGGAGGTTGCTGTGAGCTGTGTGAGGCCACGGCACTCTACCGAGGGCCATAGAGTGAGACTCTGTCTCTACAAAAAAAAAAAAAAAAAAAAAAAAAAAGAAAATAGGCATAGGTGGCACATTTGTTAAACTGATTGAAGCCACCTACAACAAACCAACAGCTAATATCATACTGAAAGGAGTAAAATTCAAAGCTTTTCCACTTAGAGCTGGAACCAGACAAGGAGGTTCTCTATCGCCACTACTATTCAACATAGTTCTGTAAGTTCTAGCAAGAGAAGGCTACAAAGGGCATCCAAATGGGGGCACAGGAGGTCAAACTCTAGCTCTTTGCCAATGATATGATCTTATACTTAGAAAACCCCAGAGATTCAACTATAAGATTCCTAGAAGTGATGAAGAAATACAGTAACATCTTAGGGTATAAAATCAGTGTCCATAAATCCAGTAGCCTGTACACAACAGTAACAGCCAAGTTGAGAAGCAAATCAAGGATAAGTCCCTTCACAGTAGCTTCAAAGAAAATGAAATACCTAGGAGTATACTTAACAAAAGAGATGAAGGACCTCTACAAAGAGAATTACAAAACCCCAAGAAAAGAAATAGGAGATATTAACAAATGGAAGAACATACTATGCTCTTGGCTGGGAAGATGGTAAATTTTGGTAAAATTTCTATACTATCCAAAGCAATCTACAGATTCAATATAATCCCCATTAAAATACCAACAGCGTACTCAGAAGAACTAGAAAAAATAGTTCATCATTTTGTATGGAACCAGAACAAAACCTATATAGCCAAAGCAATTCTTAGTAATGAAAACATCACTCTACCACGTTAGGTTATATCACAAGTCCACAATGATTAAAACAGCGTGGTTTTGGCACAAAAATAGAGACAGACGTAGGGAACCAAACAGAAAACCAAGAGATGAAACCCATCTTTTATTGTCATCTGATCTTTGATAAACCAAACAAAAGCCCTCACTGTAGAAAATAAACCCTATTCAATAAATGATAGTAGGAGAACTGAATAACCACATGTAAAAGACTGAAACTGGATCCGCACCTTTCACCACTTACAAAAATTGACTCAAGATGGGCTCAGAGCCCATAGCACAGTGGTTATGGCGCCAGCCATATGCACCAAGGCTGGCGGGTTTGAGCCCGGCCTGGGCCAGCTGAACAATGACAATTGCAACAAAAAAATTGCTAGGCTTTGTGGTGGGTGCCTGTAGTCCAAGCTACTTGGGAGGCAGAGAGGCAAGAGAATCACTTAAGCCCAAGAGTTTGAGATTGCTGTGATGCCACGGCCCTCTACCGAGGGTGACATAGTGAGACTCTGTCTCAAAAAAGAAAAAAAATAATGTTTGACTCAAGATGGACAAAATATTTAAATCTAAAACATGAAATGATAAAAATCCTAGAAGAAAGTATGGGAAAAACTCTTGAGGATGTTGGACTGGGGAAAGATGTTATGAAGAAGACTTCAGTGGCAATTGCAACAACAAAAATAAACAAATGGGACTTAAACTGAGAACTTTTTGCACAGATAAAATTAAAGAAGTAATTGCACAACAGTTAAAGAAAATTCATACATTTTCTTTACATAAGAAAATTTTCATACATTTCATACATTTTCATACATAAGAAAATTCAGACATTTGCATATTAAGAACCTGACAAAGGGTTGATAACTAGAATCTATAGAGAATTCAAATTAATCAATAAAAAAAGAGCAAAAATTCCCATCAATCATGGGGCAAGAGACATGAATAGAACCTTTTCTGAGGAAGACAAATGGCTAACAAACATATCAAAAAATGTTCCTCATCCCAAATCATCACAGAAATGCAAATCAAAACCACCCTGAGATATCACCTAACCCCAGTGAGAATAGCCCACATAACCAAGTCCCAAAGTTGCAGGTGCTGGCAAGGATGTGGAGAGAAGGAAATACTTTTACACTATTGGTGGGACTGCAAACTAATACATCTTCTTTGGAAAGAAAAATGGAGAATCCTCAAAGAACTCAAAGGCATCTACCCACAAGAACTAGTAAGGCATCTACCCAGAAGAAAAAAAATCATTTTATCATAAGGACATTTATACTAGATTGTTTACAGCAACTCAATTTACAATCACCAAGATGTAGAAACAACCTAAATGCCTACCAACCCAGGAATGGATGAACAAGCTATGGTATATGTATACCATGGAATGCTATTCAGCCATAAAAAAGGATTAACCTGGATGGAGTTGAAATACATTCTTCTCAGTAAAGTTTCACAAGAATGGAAAAGCAAATATCCAATGTACTTAATACTAATATGAAGCCAGTAGACAATCTAATATATGCACACATAAGAGAAAAACTCAATCCAATTCAAGTAGGGTGGGGACAAAGGAGGGAGTAGAAGGGCAAGGGAAGGGGATTGATGTGCTCCCACTTAATGGGCACAATGTAAGGGTATACAGAGTGGAACAGAACTACAAGAGAGATTCTTCCCGACAAATGCAAACATTGTAATCTAGTTGTTCGTACTCTCACATTAACCTGAAATTAAAAACAAAATACTGTATCATTAACAAATGATTTTTTTTTACTTCTTTGGTTCAATATGACATAAAGATAAAATGTTATGACATCTTAAAACTTCAGATGCCTGCTTAGCTAGTACTTTACTTTAAATTACATCTATTTTCTTTGAAAATAGCAAAGAAGGTTGTGCTTTCTATTCCTAAAAGGTTCAAGAGAACAAAATTGGGATTACATGAAGGTACTTACCCATTTAGTGACTAATAAAAATTGATTTGTTTTTCTCCCTTTCAATCTCTGCCCAATCAATTCGGGTTCTTTTTTATTTTTTCTCTCACTTCATTATCAACATTTGCTAACTCTAAAGATAAGGGGAAAAAAGGTGGTGATCAAAGGAAACATTATAAAAATAAATGAAAAACAAAAAATTCTGAACATAAACAGTTTTGCAAATTTATTCTTATTGAAATGGTAAAGGAGTAAAAGGCCCAGAGGGAGCTTGATAAATAGTCATAAATTCAGAATTATAGGTGAAAATAATCAATAACACAATGAACCAGTTCAACGTCCTTGCCCCAGATTCTAATTTGCTTAAATAACATAGAATAAATTTTCTGGGTTTTTTTGTTACATTTTTCCACAGTTAAGAATTTATTCCAGGGTGGCGCCTGTGGCTCAAGGAGTAGGGCGCCGGTCCCATATGCCGGAGGTGGTGGGTTCAAAACCAGCCCCGGCCAAAAAAAAAAAAAAATTATTCCAGTTCATTTTATCTTAAATTATCAAAACTAGGGACTTTCATTCGCATTTTTTCTAAACTTCATCTTCCATTTTTCTTCCAACCAAGGTAATCTATCTACTGTCCTTCAAATACAGTTTTGCTTGCCGACATGGTGCCTCGTGCCTGTAATCCTAGTACTCTGGGAGGCTGAGGCAGATGGACTGCTTAAACTCAGGAGTTCGAGACCAGCCTAAGCAGGAAGAAGACCCTGTCTCTACTAAAAATAGGAAAAAATCAGCCCTGTGCTATGGTAGGCTCCTGTAGTCCCACCTACTCAGGAGGCTGAGGCAAGAGGATCTCTGGAACCCAGGAATTTGAAGTTGCTGTAGGCTATGATGCCATGGTTCTCTACCCAGGGCAACAGAGTAAGACTCTGTCTCAAACAAACAAACAAAAAAAATTTTTGCTCTTTTTCTCTGTGACTGTACATTATTTCTTCTTTCTAATCAATATACGTTCATCATATTTTTTACAACAATTGAAATGTTTATGGACTTTCACTTAAACTTTATGAATTGTACATAGCCAAAAGAAAATCAACAATCTCATTCATGATAAACCAGGTTTGTCTTTCAATGTTTCCTAATCTTTGAGAATAGAAAAGATGCTTCTAATCTTTATACACAGCATAATTATAGAATACATTTGTATTTTTATTTAATAAGCATTTTCCAAATGTCTATCATCTTCATAATTATAGTAATAGTAACTGTCTACATAATTTTCCATGAAATATACACCATTTCTAGTATCCCATTTTTTCATTTCTAGCTAGTACCTAAAATATGGTAGGTAGCTGCTTTAAAAATATTTATTTAACAGGCCAGGCCAGGGCTCGGAGCCCATAGCACAATGGTTTCGGTGCCAGCCACATACACTGAGGGTGGCGGGTTTGAACCCAGCCCAGGCCAGCTAAACAACAATGACAACTGCAACAAAAAATAGCCAGGCGTCGTGGCGGGTACCTGTAGTCTGAACTACTTGGCAGGCTGAGGCAAGAGAATCACTTAAGCCCAAGAGTTTCAGGTTGCTATGAGGTGTGACACCATGGCACTCTACCGAGGGCAACATAGTCAGAGTCTGTCCCCAAAAAAAAAAAAAAAAAGCCAGGCCAGGCAAGGTGGCTCACACCTGTAATCCTAGCACTCTTATCCGGCTGAGGTGGGTGGATTGCTTGAACACAAAAGTTCAAGGCCAGCCTGATCAAGAGTTAAGACCTGGTCTCTACTGAAAATAGAAAACCTAGCCAGGCATGGTGTTGCATGCCTGTAGTCCCAGCTATGTGGGAGGCTGAGGCAAGACAATAGGATTGCTTGAACTCTAGAGTTTGAGATTGCAGTGAGCTAGGCTGACACCACTGCACTCTACTACTCTCAAAAACAAAACACAACAACAAAACAGGTGAGGGCCAGTAGCTCACACCTAAAATCCTAACATTCTGGGAGGCTGAGGCAGGAGAATCTCTGGATCCTAGGAGCTAGAGGTTGCAGTGGGTTATAATGACACCACTGTACTCGAGACGTCTGTCTAAAAAAGAAAAAATATTGGGCCGGGCGTGGTGGCTCATGCCTGTAATCCCACCACTTGAGAGGCCAAGGCTGGTGGACTGTCTGAGCTCATAGGTTCAAGACCAGGCTGAGCCAGAGCAAAACCGCGTCTCTTAAAAAAAAAAAAAAAAAAAAGCCAGGCATCTAGTCCCAGGTACTTGGGAGGCTGAGGCCAAAAGAATCGCTTAAGCCCAGGAGTTTGAGGTTGCTGTGAGTTATGATACCACAGCACTTTACCAAGGATGACAAAGTGAGACTCTGTCTCAAAAAAAAAAAATTTTTTTTTACTAAATAAAGGTTTACTTTATAACCTTCTTTAAGCATATTATTCTATAGGGTGTTGTCCTATAACTCAGAGTCATTTTTCTGAACCTCAATTACCTTAAATACTACAGCTGTTAACATGGATAAAGGAAATGATTTGAGTCTAGTAACCAATAATCACCACAATTAGGGCTCTAGGCAAAATTAGAAATTTACCAAATTTATTAATTATATTAACATTAATGTAAATATAATTAATAAATTTACATTTATGACTTTAAACTTAAACATTGATACATTTATTAAATATAGATATAATTATATTGATTTATTAAATATAGGCATATAATGTTATTAGAATTAAATATTTATTTTCTTTCTTGTTTTTCTTTCTTTGAGACAGGGTCTCACTCTGTCACCCTGGCTAGAGTGCAGTAGCGCTCACAACCTCAAACTCCTAGACTCAAATAATCTTCCTGCCTCGGCCTCCCAAAGTACTAACATTACAGGCATAAGCCACCATGCCCAGCTAGAATTAAATATTTCTTTTTTTTTTTTTTTTGAGACAGAGTCTCACTATGTTGCCCTCGGTAGAGTTCCATGACGTCACAGCTCACAGCAACCTCAAACTCTTGGGCTTAAGCAATTCCCTTGCCTCAGTCTCCCAAGTACCTGGAACTACAGGCACCCGCCACAATGCCCGGCTATTTTTTTGTTGTAGTTGTCATTCTTGTTTAGCTGGCCCAGGCTAGGTTTGAACCTGCCACCCTCAGTGTATGTGGCTGGCATCATAACCACTGTGCTACAGATGCTGAGCCCAGAAATAAATATTTCTAATAAATATTTATTAAGGCCTGACACTACTCTAGGAGCCAGTGACGACACAGATGAAAGCAGTAACCTCTGCCTTCACAGAATTTTTTTGTTTAGTTCTACCTTCCCATCTCTCTTTCTATACTTTTATTCCATCCCTAGATGTCCTTTCTCCAATGTCTGTCCAGATTCCAAATGCTTGCCTTCACCCTACCCAAAGTTTCCCTATCAGTTTCTTCCCCCAAAGACCCACACACGGAAGTTAACTACTATATTTTCCCTTCTCCCACCTCCTTGAAAACTGGCACTCCTTCAGCATCAGCATCTCATGATGACTTTGACCAGAAGAAAATCTTATTTGTATATAATATTTAATAGGTTAATGGGGTTTTTTTTTTGCAATTTTTGCCCGGGGCTGGGTTTGAACCCACCACCTCTGGTATATGGGGTCAGCGCCCTGCTCCTTTGAGCCACAGGCGCTGCCGTAGGGTTTAACCTACCCAATGCAAAATTAATTTTTTAAAAGTAAGCGTTATAACTCAAACATATGGACTACATGGGGGAAATTTCTTGAACAAAAGGAGCTTACTTATCCCCTAACAGACTATGGAACCATTGTCCCAATATCTATCTCCAAGCAAAAACTAACAGCATAAAATCAAAACATAAGTGTATAATCTGACAGCTCTTTCAGAAGATTATCAATCCCTGATTTATAAAAACTTAAGATACGAATAAAAGACCTTTAGATGGGAAAGCATCTTATTATCAGTCACAATGCAATCTCTCATTTTATATTCAAAGAAACTAAATCACAGAAAATGGCTTAACATATGTAGCTAGTTACTGGCAGAGCTTGAGGAAGAACTCAAGTCCTTTATCCCAGAATTTTTTACACTGAGGATTTCTCCCCTGATAAATGGTGTTGAATAAATACTGAAAAATAGACATCTTAAGACATCTTCTTTCAATAAAGTATTCTGTATCACTTGTTATCCACAATTAATATGTGGTAAATATATTCCAAATTCTTATGAGTTCTGGTAAATTAAGACACCACTGTGTTTAATACAGAAAATAGCCAACTGAAACAAATCAAAACAAAAACCACAAACTACTTACACATTACCAAAAGCCTCTCTCTGAAAATGATGCCAGATCTCAATTTGTGAATTCTGCAGGTCTCAGAGTTTGAGAGATACTGTATTGAAAAGAATAAGAATTGACCTTAAATTAATTCCAATCAAATATTTCCCACAACACATCTTTGGATATTTAAAGTTTTGTTAACAATGACAATTTTTTAACAAACGGTTTGCATTTATTGCTTTCATATGGTTAAGAGTCAATAAAGCAATTTTCAAACACCAGCCCTTTCAGAAAACACATTTCAGTCAAGAATAGGAATATGCTTTAAAAAAATCAACAAAAAGCAGCAGATAAAGGGAAGAAACAAGAAAGCAAAAGAAAATGTAAGGGCACAAAAGAGGAATTATAGAGCAAAGAATGTAAAAAAGACATGCATGCCTACTTCTGGGGCATTATATGTATATAATGTCTCACTCATAGAGGAAAAATATACAAATTTAAGACAGTTCAAATACAGACTCAAGTAACTTCCATATACCTAACATTTCACAGAAGTCAACACCCAAAAGTATTTTCCCTTTATTATAAATTTTAAAGATACTATAGTGAACCCTCTATATCTACAGATTCCACAGCCATGGAGTCAATCAACCACAGTTGAAAATATTGAAAATAAATAAAACTAAATTTAAAAGAAAAATACAGCAAAAAAAAAAAAAAATAATAATAGCCGGGTGTGTGGCAGGCGCCTGTAGTCCCAGCTACTCAGGAGGCTGAGGCAAAAGAATTGCTTAAGCCCAAGAGCTGGAGGTTGCTGTGAGCCGTGTGACGTCATGGCATTCTACCGAGGGTGGTACAGTAAGACTCTGTCTCTACAAAAAAAAAAAAAAAATTTAAAAGAAAAATGTAGCAAAAACCCACAAATTTTAAAAACAAGTATTTACATAGTATTATTTGTATTAGGCATATGTAATCTAGGGATGATTTAAAGTATAAAGGCGGATATATGTAGGTAATATACAGTAAACTTTTTTTTTTTTTTTTTTTTTGCAGTTTTTGGCCGGAGCCGGGTTTAAACCCACCACCTTCGGTATATGGGGCTGGCACCCTACTCCTTGAGCCACAGGCACCGCCCAGAAATAAACTTTTTAATCTAAGATTGTTTGCTTTTCCTTATTTGCTGTTTTGTTTTATTTTTGTTTTTTATTTATGTTGCCCAGGCTGGTCTCCAACTTCTGAGCTCAAGCAATCCTCCTAAGTAGCTAGAATTCCAGGTGCATGCCACCACATCTAGGTACACAACTTTATAAAAAGGACTTGAGTATCTGTAGATTTTGATATTCAAGGGAGTGGGAACCAATGCTCCATGAATACCCAGAGAAAGCTGTATTTATTTACATACGTGAGGAAAAGGGAAAGCTTATATGCTGTTGGTGGGAATGTAAATTAGTACAACCTCTATGGAAAACAGTACGGAGATTTCCCAAAGAACTAAAAGTAGATCTGCCATTTGATCCAGCAATCCTACTACTGGGGATTTACCCAAAGGAAAAATCATTTTATAAAAATGACATGTGCATCCATATGTTTATCACAGCACAATTCACAATTACAAAATATAAAATCAGGGCAGCGTCCATAGCTCAGTGGGTAGGGCACTGGCCACATACACTGAGGCTGGCAGGTTCAAATCCCGCCCCAGGCCAGCTAAAACAATGACAATTGCAACAACAACAACAAAAAATAGCTGGGCATTATGGTGGGCACCTATAGTCCCAGCTACTCAGAAGGCTTAGGCAAGGGAATTGCTTAAGTCCAAGAGTTTGATGTTGTTGTGAGCTGTGACACCATGGCACTCTATCCAGGGTAACATAGTGAGACTGCCTCAAAAAAAAAAAATACAAAATCAACGTAAGTGCCCACCAACTGCTGAGTGTATAAAGAAAACGCACACACACCATGGACTACTACTCAACCATCAAAAAAATTGAAATAATGTCTTTTGCAGCAATTTGTATAGAACTAGAGTCCATTATTCTAAGAGAAGTAACCCAGGAACAAATAAACAAATACCACACGTCTTCACTTGTAAGTGGGAGCTAAGCAATGTGTACTGATGATCATACTAAGTGACTTAGTGAAGCCTCAGAAAGGGAAGAGGGCTGGTGGTGAATGTGGGATGAAAAACTACCTATTCAGGACCCTACATCATTCAGGGGATAGATATGTTAAAAGTCTAGACTTCTCCATCATGCAGTTCATCCACATGTACTCAGTAAATCTATTAAACACACACACACAAAGTGCTGAAGAAGGGCATCTACAGGTCTCTCTTAGTAGTTATCAAAATACCTCATAGGCAGCCACCTGCCTATAGATCAGATACCTCCTCCCTAAAGTTTACTGGGATTCTCTTAGAACGTAGTTTATTTTTCACTGTGCATTGTCTTTTTCTAGTAATCTATTTATACATTATACCAGTTACATAGAAATTAACTATGTTCTCTGTATTCTTTTTAAAATCTCAATAGTTTTCTCTAGTATTCAAAAGATTCATAACCTATAATGATCTCCAACCAAAGCTTCCTATTCAATGTTTAACTCAATGTAAGTTTTCCTATAAGTCTTCCACACAGATGCTCCCTTTTACTCTCCATTTCCTATTTGGCATTTTATTTTACCTTTTTTACTGCTGAGTAGTTTATATACATTAGACAAGGTTCTATACTACAGAAAAACAAAATTAATTAAAACTAAGTTTTAAAAATACTAACCTGCTAAAGATATTTTTAAATTCAACATCAGATTATCACAAAAATTTTCTCACTAAAAAAAAAAAAAAAAAGTACTCGGCTTGGCACCTGTGTCAAGCAGCTAAGATGCCAGCCACATACACCTGAGCTGGCGGGTTTAAATCCAGCCCAGGCCCGCCAAACAACGATGGCTGAACCAAAAAATAGCCAAGCATTGTGGCGAGCGCCTATAGTCCCAGCTGTGTGGAAGGCTGAGGCAGGAGAATCACTTGAGCCCAGGAGTTTGAGGTTCCTGTGAGCTGTGATGCCACAGCACTCTACCCAGGGCGACAGCTTGAGGCTCTGTCTCAAAAAAAAAAAAAAAAAAATACTTATAAATTTTGAAAATTATAGTTATTTTATTGGTAGAATACTAACATTGTTTAGATGTAATTATGAATGGTCAATGTACTACAACCAATTCCAAATACATTTTCTCCTATATTGAATTTCTTAATATAGTAAGAATATTGTTTTAACTCTGACTCCATGCTCCACTAACCTTAATATTCACATTACTCAAAAAATATAAAGCATTTTCTGCAATGTTGAATTTTTTAGATTAATTTATAGTAGCCTTCACAATAAGTCAAAAATTTCCCCTCTGATACAATGAACTTTCAAAAACTTTACTATGATCCCATGAATTGTATGAAAATTTTGAACCTTTATTAGAATTAACTGATTTTCTATTTGACACAGATGAGACAGATATAAAACTGGCATCACTTAAGTGTTTGCAAAGACGAAATACCACATCTATTGCTGTACCTTCCATACATTTACAAGAAAACTTCAAATAGCAAATTAGTAAAATCTAACAGCACATCCTTTGATTGTAAATGGAAAGTCATGTTCCACAAAATGATATGCCAATGTGCTTCCTGTAGCTACGGGTTAAACCATTATCTTTCAACACAGACTTCTTTAAATTGCTATTATTCTTAATTGAAACTTCACTTTGAGGTAACTGATCCACATTCACTTGAAAGAAATGACAGTGATCTGGTATACCTTTTACCCAGTTTCTCCCAATAGTAACATCTTACAAAACTATAGCAAAATATCACAGTTGGAATAGTGACATTGATATAATTCACATATCTTTTTCTGGTTTCCCTAGTTTTGCTTGTATTCATGTGTGTGTTTACTTCTTACAGTTTCATCACATGTGCATAATACTTGCCATCCATCACCAAAGTGCGGTGTAGCTTGCTACAGTGCCATTCAATCACAAAGATCCCTGATGCTGCCATTTTATAAGCACACACACCTCCATTTCACTTTCCCTAATCCCTGTAACATGGTATATTTTCACCAGAAAGTAAGTATAGTCTATGAATGGAAAAAATAATGTTTCCAAAAGAAGAACTTCTCTAAAAAATAGGTGCAGGAACAAACCAAAGCAACAAGTGTAAGCACATATGGTGTGGAAAGACTTGGTCACATTTACTCAGCCATCTGGAACATTATATTTGAACATGATGACACAAACTCACAAATAGTTGACCCTTGAACTACACAGTTCCACTTACATGCAAACCTTTTTCAACAAATACAAATAAATGGTCACAACCATATGGGGATGCAGCATTCATAGCATGTAAAAGCCCCATACAGAGGCACCAACTTTTTACAACTGTGGAGTCTATAGGGCTGAATATAAGATTCGAGTATGTGTGGATTTTGGTATCCACCAGTGGTCCTAGAACTAATGCCCACAGACACTAAGGGAAAACTATACATGGACATATATATGCTCAAAAGATAAGACAGGGAGAAAGTGATCATCTATTAAATCCCAATGAAGATCCATCTCCTTAGTTCTAAGATAAATTTTCCTATCATGGACAAGTTCTAGATTGTAAACAAGTGGACAACATAAAGTAATGCTACAGAACAACTACCGTGGTGATTCCAAGATGTATAAGAACATAAATAAAGGATTCTTCTATTGTATCCAAAGGCCACCCTGCTTCTCATCCAGAAACTGGGTTGGAGCTGAAATAACTGGTATTCCCTTGAGAACATGGATCTATTCTGGAAAGAAGGGGAACAGACTGAAGATAACTGAATACTAATATACAGGTACCTCTAGTCTCCAGATAGACTATAAACAATTCAAAGGCAGGAATCCTGAGTTCTCTTTATTTTGATTCTCTCACATACATACCAGTTATAAACACATGACAGGTGTTTATAAATGATTATTTATAAATGAATGAGGTCAGCCCAATAGAAAAAAATGTGAAAGTTAAGACACCATAGAATCATAGGATTTTAGAGCTAGGAGAGTCCTTGAAGATTCTGTTTCGATAATTCTCATGGTAAATGAGGAAAGTGGGCCAAGCACGGTGGCTCATGTCTATAATCCTAGCACTTTAGGAGGCCAAGGCAAGAGGATCACTTGAGCTCAGTGGCTTGAGACCAGTCTGAGCAAGAGTGAGACCTTATCTCTACTAAAAAAATAAAAATATTAGCCAGGGGGTGGCACCCATAGCTCAGTGGGTAGGGTGCCAGCCATATACATGGAGGCTGGTGGGTTCAAACCTAGCTCGGACCAGCTAAAACAACAACGACAACTGCAACAAAAAAAAATAGCCAGGCATTGTGGTGGGCGCCTATAGTCCCAGCTACTTGGAAGGCTGAGGCAGGAGAATCACTTGAGTCCAAGAGTTTGAGGTTGCTGTGAGCTGTGACACCATGGCACTCTACCCACGGCAACAGCTTGAGACTATCTAAAAAAAAAAAAAAAAATAGCCAAGCATTGTGGAGGGCACCTGTAGTCCCAGCTACTCAGGAGGGCTTAGGCAGGAAAATTGCTTGAACACAGGAGTTTAAAGTTGCTGTGAGCTGTGCCACTCCAGCCTGGGGCAACAGAGTGAGAGAGACTGTCTCAAAAAAAATAAATAAATAAATACATATATACACGCACAAATAAGGAAAGTGAGGTATAAAAGTTAAACAACTCATCTGAGACCAAATACATCAATTCAGCTCTCATGAATTCAACTCTTTTAATTTGGAGCTCTAATATAACATATACTTCATAAGAATAGAAGAAAATAATTCTTTGACAAGATTAATGTGTTAATTAGTGAACATGGGCTTTGATGGACAAAAAAAGTTAATATTTAAGTGGGAGAAATGAAACTGCCTGAAGAGAGCTGAAGCAGTTAGCAAGTAAGAAAAAGAATGGAGCTGGGTGTAGTGGCTTGTTGCCAGTAATACAAGCTACTCAGGAGGCTGAGGTGGGAGGACTGATTGAGACCAGCCTGGGCAACATAGTGAGACCCCCATCTCTTAAAAAGAAAAAAGAACTAATAACAAAAGGGTAAAATAGAAAAGGAAAGAAGTTGAACAAACAGCTATGAAAAGAAAAGGAATTAAAAATTGTAGAGGAAGAAAGTATAAGAGGAATAAAAGTAAAAAACAGTACAAAATGGGAAGGTAAAAGGTGAGAAATGAGTAAACAGAAATGAGGAAATGGTATCTGAAGAATTTTAAATGCTTTTTTTCTTTTTCTATTTTTAGGAGAGATGGGTCTCACTCTTAGGCTCGTCTGGAACTCCTGAGCTCAAGCAATCCAAGAGATCAGGCCTCCCAGAGCGCTAGGATTACAGGCATGATCCACCTCACCCGGCAAATAAAGAAATTGTGAGATTTACTATTCCCACAGTGAAATCTGACTTCCTACAAATTAACAATAATAAAAGTCAACTATCAATCTTGCACTGAAAGCATTCATATTCAGCATTGTATATGAAATACATTATACAGTACACAGTGTTTACTAGTTTAGAGTGAAAAGGAAGTCTGGTTTTAAATTTTGTCTCTTGCCCTATCTTTTTAAACTAAATTTTCCATATATACACCACCCCACATCACAAATTTCTCACTTCCTCTTTCAATTATTGCACTTGTTAGCTGGTATCTAAACTAAATCATTGCCAACATTAGAATTTGCTTCTCTCAAACAACACAATCTCTGGTTTTTCTTCTCTATTTCATGACCATACACAAGCTACTAGAAATTGTATATCTGCTTTCTTTGAAAAGTAGATATAAAGTTTATAATTCGGTCATTTGATTAATGTTAAACATTTCCATTTCTTTATTTTTTACTTTTTTTTGGTTTTATTTTATTTTATTTTTTACTGGTTGGGTTTCATTGAAGGTATAAGAATTAGGTTGCGGGCGGCGCCTGTGGCTCAGTGAGTAGGGCGCCGGCCCCACATGCCGAGAGTGGCGGGTTCGGACCCAGCCCCGGCCAAACTGCAACAAAAAAAATAGCTGGGCATTGTGGCGGGTGCCTGTAGTCCCAGCTGCTCGGGAGGCTGAGGCAAGAGAATCACGTAAGCCCAAGAGTTAGAGGTTGCTGTGAGCCATGTGACGCCACGGCACTCTACCCGAGGGCGGTACAGTGAGACTCTGTCTCTACAAAAAAAAAAAAAAAAAAAAAGAATTAGGTTGCACTGATTGCATTTGTTAGGTAAAGTCCCTCCTATAATTGTGTCCCGCCCCCAAGAGGTGTGCCTTACACTGTAAGCCCCCATGCCCTTCTCTCCTCCCGTTTCCACACTCCCTCATTCCCCTATTCCCCACCTTGAATTGATCTGAGTTTTTCTCCCATGAGGGTATGTATTAGATCATCTACTGGCTTCATATTAGAATTGCGGCGTGCTTTGCTTCTTCATTCTTGTGATACTTTACTAAGAAGAATGTGTTCCAACTCAATCCAGGTTAATACAAAAGATGTAAAGTCTCCAACACTTCCATACCTTAACTATTTAATTTCACCATCTATTGAAATATACTGTTAAACCTTTTAAAAATTCCTTTCCATTTTTCCTCACAAACTATAAAACCTAACATGAAATCTGAAAAGGACTTTGAGAATTAACTAATAATTGAAAACAACTTTAAGAATTCTGTTATTGCTCTGAGCGAGGCAGCAAGATGGACGCAGGATTCTTCTGTGGAACAAGTGTGGAACAGGATAATAGGTTCAGCAACAAACAGAAGAAACTACTGAAGCAGCTGAAGTTTGCAGAATGACTAGAAAAAAAGGTGTACGTGAGCAAAGTAAATTTCGAGGTTATAAAGCCTTGGATAACAAAGCGAGTAACAGAAACCCTTGGGTTTGAAGATGATGTTTGATTGAGTTTATATTCAACCAGCTGGAAGTGAAGAATCCAGACTCCAAAATGATGCAAATCAACTTGATTGGGTTTTTGAATGGAAAAAATGCTAGAGAATTTATGGGAGAACTGTGGCCCCCGCTGCTAAGTGCACAAGAAAACCGCGGGAATTCCTTCTGCTTTCCTAGAACAGAAGAAAGAAGCAATAAAACAGAGACAGATTGAACAAGAATAATTAGCATCTATGAAAAAGTAAAATGAAGACAAAGATAAGAGGGATAAAGAAGAAAAAGAAAGCAGCAGAGAAAAAAGGGAGAGATCTCGAAGCCAAAGAAGACGCAAATCCAGATCTCCTTCCCCTAGAAGATGATCTTCCCCTGTCAGGAGAGAGAAAGCGCAGTCATTCTCGATCTCCTGGTCACAGAACCAAGAGCTGGAGTCCTTCCCCTGGTCTAAAAAAGAAGGAAAAAACTCCACAGCACCCAGAACCTTCAGTACAAAAGGTCACTTCTACTAGGCACGTATATGAAAGTTCAATTATAAATAATCAAAGTTTTAGGTTATTTATAGCAACTGCAAATATAGCATCTCTAAGTTAAGAACATAAGATCTTTTTTTTTTTAGACATTTTAAATTATAAAATTAGCTTGTTAGAAAGAGTATTGGGGAGTATGTTTAAGGAAAATGCCCCACCAGTGACTGCTTTCTATTGGTTGTATTGTTTGAAATGTTTTATATGTTGCAGCTTGCTTTATATCGTGGACAACTTTGTACTTTAAAAAAAATTAGGTTTTAGGATGGTTAGTTGATCATTGGATTTCCAAGATACGTATATGTATTTTTTGGAGCTAGAGAGGAGTTTTCATGGATTTTGATAACTTTTTAAAGAAAAATACTGTATATCATTGTATTATGACTTGACTTAGACATCTGAATAGAAGAGGGGAAAAAAATAAGCTTTTTTTCCCACAGTGACATCCTGAAAGTTCCCATGCCTGAACCTATACCAGAGCCTAAAGAACCTTCTCCAGAAAAAAATTCCAAAAAAGAGAAGGAAAAGGAGAAGACTCATCCAAGTTCCAAATCAAGATCGCGGACAAGGTCTCGCTCTCCTTCTCATACTCGACCTAGACAGCACCATAGATCCTGATGAAGCTCTTACTCACCTAGAAGGTGGCCTAGCCCAAGAAGACACCCATCTCTCCACCTAGGCGAATGCCTCCTCCACCAAGGCATAGAAGGAGTAGATCTCCAGTGAGAAGAAAAAGGCGTTCATCAGCATCTTTATCTGGGAGTAGCTCATCATCCTCTTCATCTCGTTCACGGTCACCGCCAAAGAAGCCACCCAAGAGGACATCCAGCCCCCCTCGAAAAACTCGTAGGTTATCTCCTTCAGCAAGTCCTCCAAGGTGAAGGCATAGGCCATCACCTCCTGCAACTCCACCTCCAAAAACTCGGCATTCCCCCAACACCCCAGCAATCAAATCGTACAAGAAAAAGTCGTTTCTGTGTCTCCGGGGAGAACTTCAGGTAAAGTGACAAAACATAAAGGTACTGAGAAAAAAGAGTCCCCTTCACCAGCTCCAAAGCCTAGAAAAGTAGAGTTATCTCAATCAGAAGAAGATAAAGGTGGCAAAATGGCTGCAGCAGATTCTGTGCAGCAAAGACGCCAGTACAGACCACAGAACTAGCAGTCTTCATCTGATTCTGGCTCCTCCTCCTCCTCAGAAGATGAAAGACCCAAGAGATCCCAGGTGAAAAATGGTGAGGTAGGCAGGCGGTGGAGACATTCCCCTTCCCGGAGGGCCTCTCCTGTCTCCAAGATAGCGCCAAAAACAGACTTCTCCTCATGGTAGACGGAGGAGAAGTCCCTCCCCACCACCTAAGAAGGCGACGTTCACCTTCTCCTGCTCCTCCTCCTCGAAGGCGCAGATCTCCTCCGCCACCACCACCACAACAAAGGACTCCTCCTCCCCACGTCAGCGCTCACCTTCTCCTAGAAGATACTCTCCTCCAATACAGAGGAGATACTCTCCTTCTCCACCTCCAAAGAGAAGAACAGCTTCTCCTCCTCCCCCTCCTAAACGAAGGGCATCACCATCTCCACCACCAAAGCGTCAGGTCTCTCATTCTCCACCTCCCAAACAAAGAAGTTCCCCAGTCACCAAGAGACGATCACCTTCATTATCATCAAAGCATAGGAAAGGATCTTCTCCAAGCCGCTCTACACCGGAGGCCCGGTCACCACAACCAAACAAATGGCATTCGCCTTCATCGTGGCCTCAAGCTCCTCAGACCTCCTCTAGTCCTCTACCTGTTCGAAGAGGGGCATCACCATCACCCCAAAGATGGCAGTCCCCATCTCCAAGTACTAGGCCCATTAGGAGAGTCTCCAGGACTCTGGAACCCAAAAAGACAAAAAAGGCTGCCTCACCAAGCCCACAGTCCGTAAGGAGGGTCTCATCCTCTCGGTCTATCTCCAGATCTCCCATCCCGGGTCCAGTCTCAGTCACCTTCTACAAACTGGTCACTAGCTGCAACGATCAAAAAGGCTAAAAGAAAGCCCGTCGCCAAGCCCATCACTGGCAAGAAATTCAGATCAAGAAGGAGGTGGGAAGAAAAAGAAGGACAAGAAACACAAAAAGGATAAAAAGCACAAGAAGCACAAAAAAACACAAGAAGGAAAAGGCTATGGCTGCAGCTGCTACAGCTCCCGTAACCTCTGCAGCCATTGCTGCTGCCACAACCACATCAGCACCAGAAGAACCAGAGACAGCGCCAGAGCCTAAGAAGGAGACTGAAAGTGAAGCTGAAGATAACCTCGATGACTTAGAAAAGCACCTGTGTGAAAAGGCCCTGAGATCAATGCGGAAGGCTCAAGTGTCCCCACAGTCTTAGGTGGAAATATTTGTTATGATGTAAATTTTATTTGGTTTGTACGCAATTCAATTTCAAAATTGCTAAAATGTGTTTGAGCTTTAGACTATAATATTTGTTGTAATAATTGCTAGGTTGAAGTTCACCATGTTAAAAAAAAGTGGGGGGGGGGCATGGATTTACATTGCATAAGGTGTCCACAGTGTATTAGTGACATTCTTTCATCGACAGCTGACATAAATTCATTTAGAGGGAAATACTTTAGGCCAAAAAAAATTCCCTTTTTAAAAAAGGGGGTTTATATATTGTTGGCATTCTTATGGTTTCTTTAAATGCCCCTGGCTATTCCAGAGGGTTTTTTCCTTTTTCTTAACTTTTTCTCCTTTGAGTTTTAGCACCCATTTAAGTTATGCTTCTAACCTTGTATGGTTTATAAGCTTGTCCAGAAATAAGACCACTGTTGAATTTACCACAAAAGTATAAATGAATATTTTAATGCCAGATCTTTCTTGTTGCCTGTGGAATCTCTGCTGAAGTGAATCAGGATTTGAGCTCGACGATGAGACAAAATGTAAGCATGTTGTTTGCCAGGACACTGTGGGTTAATATTGATGTATAACAAGTTGATTTGGAACACTGGAATTTCATTCTATTCTGTTCTTTTGTTTTTGTTTTCTTTTTTCTTTTATAAAGGCAATTAGTCCCAGGGAGGATCCTTCAGTTACATAAAATTTGTTTTATGCAATGTCATGGCTCCATTCTTATTTTTGTCTTGTTCTTCCAATTGGTATATACAACTTTGAGAGTTCTTGTATTTGGAAGGCTGGAAGGGCCCATACTTTTGAAATAGTGTCTTGGTTTCACTGTTTTTGTTTTTTAACTATAGCTATATAAAGCTTGTGGATTAAACAATAAATTTCTAAATTAAAAAAGAAAGAATTCTGTTATCCATCTAGTTAATAATAACTGATACTATTTTCAATCTGTAGGACCTACTAGATGATCAAGACTATAAGCACACAAAAATTATAACTCTGTGTGCCAATGTTTGTGTTACTTAACTATGATAAATTTAAACATTCCACAATGTATACAGACTTCAAAACATCATATATATGATACATATAATTTTATGTCAACTTAAAAAATGAATAAATTTGAAAAAGAAATATTACAAACAAACATTTCACACAGAAAGAACTAAAATACTAAAATGCTTAGAAGAATTGTCAGCCTCACAATAATTAAAGAAATGAAAGTTTGAGGTACTATGTCATATCAACTAAATTAACAAATTTATTAAAACATTAAGCCCACTCAAGCAGCTAAGGTGCCAGCCACATACACCTGAGCTGGCGGATTCAAATCCAGCCTGGGGCCCGCCAAACAACGACAACTGCAACCAAAAAATAGCCAGGCGCCTGTAGTCCCAGCTACTTGGGAGGCAGAGGCAAAAGACTCACTTGAGCCCAGGAGTTGGAGGTTGCTGTGAGCTGTGACACCATAGCACTCTACCCAGGGCGACAGCTTGAGGTTCTGTCTCAAAAAACAAAAACAAAAACAAAACCATTAAGCCCAATGCAGGTGATCCTGTGGGAAAATGAACCCAATTAATGCTAATGGCACTGTGAATTACAACAATTTTTCTAAAAACTAACCCAGCAGTTACTTAAAAGTGACTGCACTCTTGTCAAGTAATTTTATTTTGGCTAATTCACCTCAAAAAAAACTTGTTTAATCAAACTCTTGGTGTAAAAATTATTTACAACTACACTAAAGATTATTTACAACTACATCTCCTTAAAGATTTATAGAATTATAGAGTATAAAATGACCTTAAAAATCTTCTAGTTTAATCTCATCATTTTCTTGATGAGGAAATTAAAGTGTAGAAAGACTGATTTGACTTGCATAAAAGAACACAAAAGTAGCAGAGAGGGGCCTGAAACTCCTTATTCCAGATCTCTTACTACTACACCATGTAGACTATCCCATAGAAGCCTGAGACTAACAAGGATACAATCAGCTTAGTGAGACTGGAAGACACATTGCTTTTTCAAAACATTCTGATGGTCATGACCAGCCCTAAACAAAGTATATTTTCTATTCTTTAAAATTCCTTTACCTATTTTTTAGCAATCAAACCAACCCCCAGAATGTCCCTATCTTCTTATTCCCAGGAAAACTTAGTCTCACTGAATGCTGATCACTGTCAAATTTGTGTCACCATCCATGATTCACCATGGAGATCTAAAATGTCTACTTGATAAGTCCACCTGTATTAGCCAAAGCAGAACTATTTTTTTGGCAAATCTCTACCTCTAGGTCTAAACACACTTTGCTGCCCCCACATACAAACTTTTACTCTATAAATTATCCAGGAAGGACATATATTTGAACCCAGGATTTTGCCTATATATATTATCATCAGGGTAGCTGATAGTCTTAAAGGAACGTGGGCTCCAGGAAAAGAAAAAACAAGATATCTTAGAAGTGCAAAAGAAAAAGAGAAGGCCAAGAAAAGAACAACCTATCCCAGAGGAAACAGTCTGGCAGTCTTACAAAACTAAGAATACTCATACCATATGATCCAGCAATGGCAGTTCTAAGTATTTACCCAAATTAGCTGAAAACTTATACTCACAGAAAAACCTGCATACAGATGTTTCGCTTATATTCTCTCCCTTCCTTGTAATTTTTTCACCTTAACATTTATAGAATAGTATATACTATACTATATACTTTGCTTATTTATTAAATCTCTCTCGCCCTCCTCTCCACATGATTGCAAATTTCATGAGGGAGGGATTTTTCTATTTTATTCACTGCTGCATAACCAACGCTTAGAATAGTGCTTAGCAAACAGTACATGGTAAATATCTGTTGAAATGAATAAACAAACTGAGTGTCCATAACTAAACAAATAATATTTAAATGTGGTAGATACCATTATTAAATGCCATGTGACAGAAGTAAAGAAATGTAAACATAGAAACATGGATAAATTCTTTAAATTTAGTATTGAATGGAACAGCAAGAAATCTACAGCAAAATCACACTTACATTACCATACATATTCAAATTAGCACTATTGTTTTCCAAGATATTTAAGGACCACACATTAAACAAATTAAAGCAGATATCTATGAGGGGAAAAGAACAGAAGTGAAGATGCGAGATAAAGGAGGATAACACAAAATTAAAGCAGGGCTCCAAACAGGTTAATAATAAAAGTGTACCATAAAATGAGAAACATGATTACATCAATTTATACCTGAGGCACTCTCAACTACACTACTTCCCAAAGAAAGGCATTTAACCTTTGGTTTCAGCAAACTCATGGCTTGAGAAAAGCCATTTTAGTGAAGTGTTAGTATGAAGGATGGCTAACCTGGCATGAACTGAGGAGACAATGGAAGGTAAGGAAGTACAGAATCCTTGGTAGGGTTTTGAAGAGAAAAGGTGCAAGGAAATAGAGTAGTAACTGATAGAATACACAAAATGAACAAAGAGATTTTTTAAAGCACGAATGAAATTAATGAGAGATATGCCAATGGTAATCATTCAGTAGAAAGAGAAAAATGAGGACAAAGAGAAAGAGGATGATTATAAAAGCAAAAGTGTGAGGGGATGGGGTCCAAAACATAAAGCATCTGATCTTAGTGGCAAGGATTTATCTCACTGTAAAAATAAGCTACCCAAAATAATTTTTCTGAATACGCAGACATCGGTGATGTGAGCTCTTAAACTTTTGGGGGTCATGAACCCCCTTGAAAATCAAATTAATGCTATGGATCTTCTTCTCCATATACATATACATGTTTAGATAAAACTTTACAGGTGGCGCCTGTGGTTCAGTGAGTAGGGCACCGGCCCCATATACCGAGGGTGGCAGGTTCAAACCCGGCGCCAGCCAAACTGCAACCAAAAAAAATAGCTGGGCATGGTGGTGGGTACCTGTAGTCTCAGCTACTCGGGAGGCTGAAGCAAGAGAATTGCCTAAGCCCAGAAGCTGGAGGTTGCTGTGAGCTCTCTACCAAGGGCGACAAAGTAAAACTCTGTCTGTAAAAAAAAAAAAAAGAAAAAAACTTTACACACAACTTTTAAGGGGAATCGCTGAGCCATTCTACCCAAGTTAACACATATAAAACTCTGGGGGATGTCTGGTTTTTTAAAAATTTCAATTAAAGTATAGCACATATATAGAAAAGTATACAACTCCAAGAATTATCACAAAATGAATACACTGTTCATTATAAACATCTCCCAAGTCAAGAAAAAGGACATTCCTAGCAATAGGAAGCCCCCTCCAATCTTCCCAAAGAGAACCACTATCTTGAATTCTAACACTAGAACAGTTTGTCTGTTTCAGAACTTAACATTAATGGCAAGTGGAAGAACATATACAGTATGCATTTTTTGGTCTTTTTCCACTCTACATTTCTGAAATTCATTCATACTCATATTCGTAGCAGTAGCTTATTCATTTTCATTGCTGTATAGTATTTCATTTTAAGAACATATCACAATTTTATTTATCCATTTCATTGTCGACAGACATTTGTCTAATTTTCAATGTGACGCTGTTATAAATGATTATAAAGTCATGTGAAATTACTGTATGTCTTTTAACACACAAGTGCATGTATTTTTAAAAGATATCTAAGAATGAAATTGCTAGCATATAGGATATATTCAACTTTAGAAGACAATGCCAAACAGTTGTCCAAAGTGGTTGTAATAAGATAATATAATTTATAATATGTAATAATTTGATGGGTGAATTAGAAACAAAAACCTTTTTTTTTTTTCATAAACAAAACATTCCTCTTACTAAGCTCTCTAAAATACTGATTTGTTAGGCCAGGCACAGTGGTTCATGCCCATAATCTTAGCACTTTGGGTGGCTGAGGTGAAAGGATTGATAGAAGCCAGGAGTCTGAGACAAACCTAAGCAAGAACAAGACCCCATCTCTTAAAAAAAGAAGAAGAAAGAAAATAAAAATTAGCTGGGCATGGTGGCACACACCTGTAGTCCCAGCTACTTGGGAAACTGGGATAGGAAGGATCACTTGAGCCCAGGAGTTGGAGACTGCAGTGCTATGATGACACCACTATACTCCAGTCTAGGTGACAGAATGAGACCCTGTCTCAAAAAATAAATAAATAAATAAATAAATAAATAAATACATAAAATATTGGTTTGTTGCTCCTATTTTAATTAAGTCGTTGCTAAACACAACTAAATGAAAACTATTAGAATAGTAGTTAAGGTATAGCAGTTAAATGCTCTAGAATCACTTTTGCCAAATTAAAATCATAGTTCCAGCGTTACATCATCAAATAAACTTGTAGCTAGGATATTTCAAAATAGGAGACCAAAAAAAAGTTTAAATTAAATTCAAATAATTTTATTTAAATCATTTAATGAGATATTCATCATTTTGTTTGTTTGTTTTGTAGAGACAGAGTCTCACTGTACCGCCCTCGGGTAGAGTGCCGTGGCGTCACACGGCTCACAGCAACCTCTAACTCTTGGGCTTACACGATTCTCTTGCCTCAGCCTCCCGAGCAGCTGGGATTACAGGCGCCCGCCACAACGCCTGGCTATTTTTCTGTTGCAGTTTGGCCGGGGCTGGGTCCGAACCCGCCACCCTCGGCATATGGGGCCAGCGCCCTACTCACTGAGCCACAGGCGCAGCCCGAGATATTCATCATTTTAAAAATCAGAATTTTGCTGATTTTGCTTATTTTTTAGTTTGGTATTGATTTTGTTTTGAATTACATTAATGCACCATAATCACGTCAATGCTTGGTCATGCAAAGGTTCAGAGACAGAAAATCATGACTATTTTCTCATCTATTCATCTGACAAATACTTATTGAATACTGAAATAGAAATATATCAATTTTATTTTGCACCATCCAGCATCTGAACTCCTTCCTATATTTAGAGAATATGCCACTACACGGGTTTTGGAAAGAAGCTAGGCCCTAGAGCCAATCATGGAAGCCAAAAAGGCCAGATACTTGCTCTCCCTATTTAGGGACCAAGCACATAGACTGGTCCATTAGATGCACACATGCAGAATTTTAATCGACAGATAAAGTGGAGAAAACAGCTTAAAATTCATTTTTAGGACTCTTTAAACCATGTGAGGATACAACAAAAATTCAGTCTGCCACCTCAAAATGGGCTCTCACCAGAAAGCAGCCATACTGGTGGCATCCTTATCTGGGACCTCCAGTCTCCAGATCTGTGAGAAAGCAATTTCTATCCCTTATAAGAAAAACAAATAAACAAGACAACCCAACTCATTCTTAGAGCTGTGACATCTAGCACCCAGTGGCAATATTCCAGTAATGGTATCTAGTGGCATCAGTGTTGTCTTAAACAGGAAAAGGACATAGTATAACTTTTGGCCATGGTCTAGCCCTGAGGCTTGTTTGTTCTCTTGAATCTGGCTCTCCGGTATTCCAGGTATTTCTACAAGCTAACCCTATCCTTCCAATAAATTCTTTTCTTTTACTTCAGCGAACCAGAGTTGATTTCTGTTCTTTGCAAACAAGAATCCTGAAATAGTACCTCTACCATGTGCTAGGCTTTGTACTAGGCACTAGAAACACAAAGACAAGACCATGCCTTAAAGGAGTTTAACAGAGAAGGCAGACAAGCGATATAGTAAATGATGAATTTATAACAGGAGTAATCACAGGAAGCACAAGAATGACATACAGCTTAAGCTTGAGTGAGAAAAGAAAATCCTGAAATATGAGTGAAGTGATAGAGGACAGATTGTGAAAAGCATTCCAAACAAAAGGAGCAGCAAGCATAAAGGCATATTATCTTTATCTTCTCTGCTTATCACCCCCTTCCTACACAGTATCAAAAACATATTTGAATATACCTAAATAAAACTAGAAGCACATCTGAAGGATAAATGTGACAAAAGAAAGACTGGTGGGTTTGCAGAAGCACAGAAACAGTCATAATTTGTGACCCTCGTGACAATGGTTAGTATTTCTGAGTCTGCTACACGAAAAGAAACGTAATGCTGGGTAGGCGCCTATAGCTCGGTGGCTGGGGCGCCAGAAACATACACAGGAACTGATGGGTTTGAATCCAGCCTGGGCCTGCCAAACAACAATGACAACTACAACCAAAAAATAGCCGGGCATTGTGGAGGGCACCTGTAGTCCCAGCTACTTGGGATGCTGAGGCAAGAGAATCGCTGAAGCCCAATAGTTTGAGGTTGCTGTGAGCTATGACAGCACTCTACGACATAGTGAGACTCTGTCTCAAAAAACAAAAAAAAAGAAACGTAATTCTTCAAACACACACACAGACACCACCACCACCTCCATAAAGCTGGCCCAAACTACCTCCCTTCTCTCCTTCTCACCACAGTCACTTCTCAGAACAGTCAACTTGGGCTTTTAGGGGGGAGGGTTTGGTTTGGCTGGTTGGTAATTTCTGATGAGGTAGAGCAGGAATCATGAATGAGTAGATAAAGGAATTGAAAAGAGAAGTAAAGGTGTTAATCAAGAGTAGATCAGAGCAGTGAAGCACAAAGCATTCTGCCAACTGCCTACACTGGTTTTGCTTAATAGTAGTACAATTTCATAGGAGAAAAACCCGACATAAAATAATAAAATATTAAATAATAATATTATAAAATATTTAATATTAAAAATATTATAAAATTTTACTATTGATCAGTCATTTTAGACATGTAGCTTTTAAATTTACATTACGCTTATACTATGTATCATTTTCACTTTTAAAAAAATTTTATGGATCCATAATAGTTATACATGTCTTTAATATAAATTAAAGAAATAATTTAAGCTCTTTACTACTATAAAAAGCCACCAAGAGTTATCTATTTTGTTAAAAAAGATCTTAGTTTTATTTCTCATTAGTGTTCCTTTGTAATCACCACCTTTTAGAACAGCGGTTCTCACAGGAACTGTATTAAAGGGCTACGGCATTAGGAAGGTTGAGAGCCACTGTTTTAGAATATCTATTTACCCACACACCACTCCGCTGAGATCTGTATGTCCTGCATCTACTCCCTTTGTATAAAAATTGTGCTTGAAAGTGATAGTCTATGAAATCTTGACTTCATCAGCCATCGCTGATTAGACCAGACATAGATATCTGCCTCAAACTAAATTTCCTTCCAAGGGTTTAAAAGGGAATCACAGAACTGTGACCAAATACATGAATTTAAAAATTAGAAGACATGTCTAGCCATGCACAGTGGTAAAAGACAACATGTAGAAATAGAAAAACGACATACACAAGTAGGGAGATACAGAGAAGTCATGCTGCCCAAGGGTAGTGAGCAAACAGTTGCCTGGGTTATTGATGAGTATGCGGTTCCTGGTTCCATCCCATTCACAGGCTTGGTGCTACTTCTACCATTAGATACTGTGATATTCTCAGTATCCTGGCTATTAATTCTTTTTTTTTGAGTAAGTTAGTTTGAATTTTTTTTTTTGTAGAGACAAGAGTCTCACTTTACAGCCCTCGGTAGAGTGCCGTGGCCTCACACAGCTCACAGCAACAGCAACCTCCAACTCCTGGGCTTAAGCAATTCTCTTGCCTCAGCCTCCCGAGGCGCCCGCCACAACACCCGGCTATTTTTGGTTGCACTTTGGCCGGGGCCGGGTTTGAACCCTCCACCCTCGGTATATGGGGCCGGAGCCTTACCGACTGAGCCACAGGCGCCGCCCAAGTTAGTTTAAATTTTATTTCTGTTACTTATACTCCAAAGAAATCTGCTTAAGCAAACCTCAAAAAAGAAAAGGCAAAGTAGGAATATCAAAATATCAGTTAATAATCATGGAAAGAAAAAAATCCTTGACACTCCTCAGCATAAAAAAATGAAAAATAGGGTGGTGCCTGTGGCTCAGTGAGTAGGGCGCTGGCCCCATATACCGAGGGTGACGGGCCAAACCCAGCCCCAGCCAAACTGCAACCAAAAAATAGCCAGGCGTTGTGGCAGGTGCCTGTAGTCCCAGCTGCTTGGGAGGCTGAGGCAAGAGAATTGCATAAGCAGAGCTAGAGGTTGCTGTGAGTCCTGTGACGTCATGGTACTCTACTGAGGGCGGTAAAGTGAGACTCTGTCTCTACAAAAAAAAAAAAAAAAGTAAAGAAAAATATTCACTAACAGTTCAAACAACATCGTATAAATTCAGTAGTACAGCTGTGAGTCACTATGACTAAAATTCTATTACAAAGTTCTAACATTCAGAAAAATGAGAAATAAGAAATAAGGAACATATCAGAGCCCAACTGAACAAATCACTTAAAAAAAATACTACTTACTAGAATTTTGACCAAAAAGGGGGTAAAGTATATCTTTTCTGATGATAATACTCAGTCCTATCTATCAAGCAAAATCATTATACAGTTTTCTCCATCTACATCCATTTTTCTGAAAACATGGTACTTCAGAATCCTCAACTTCAGTGGTAAAATATAGTAACCTTTAAAAAAGAAATTATTGACCAATAGCACAGTCATTACAGGCATAGCTCAGAAATATTGCGTATTAGGCTCTAGGCCACTGGTAAAGCAAATATTGCAATAAAGCAAGTCAAGCAAAATTTTTGGCTTCCCAATGGTAATAAAAGTTATGTTTAAACTATACTGACTGCAGTCCAGTTAAGTATGCAATAGCATATGTCCAAAAAATACACATATCTTAAATGCCCACCAACCCAGGAATGGATTAACAAGCTGTGGTATATGTATACCATGGAATACTATTCAGCCATTAAAAAAAATGGAGACTTTACATCCTTCGTATTAACCTGGATGGACGTGGAAGACATTATTCTTAGTAAAGCATCACAAGAATGGAGAAGCATGAATCCTATGTACTCAATTTTGATATGAGGACAATTAATGACAATTATGGTTATGGGGGGGGAACAGAAAGAGGGAAGGAGGGAGGTGGGTGGGGCCTTGGTGTGTGTCACACTTTATGGGGGCAAGACATGATTGCAAGAGGGACTTTACCTAACAATTGCAATCAGTGTAACCTGGCTTATTGTAGCCTCAATGAATCCCCAACAATAATAAAAAAAAAAAAAAGTAAAAAAAAAAATACACATATCTTAATTTTTAAATACTTTATTACTAACAAGCTTTCAGCAAGTTGTAATCTTTTTGCGGTGGGTGGTCTTGCTGCCTAGATGTTGATGGCAGCTGACTGATTAGGGGATAGTTGCTGAAGAATGGAGTGGCTGTGGCAATTTCTTAAATGAAGACAATAATGAAGTTTGTCACACTGATTGACTTTTCCTTTAATGAAAGATTTCTCTACAGCATGGGATGCTATCTGTATCATTTTACTCACAATAAAACTTCTTCCAAAATCAGAGTCAATCTACTCAAACCTTGTTGTTGTAAGTTTATGGAATATTCTAAATCCTTTGTTATCATTTCAATGCATTTTTGCCAAGAGCATATTTCATCTCAAGAAATCACTTTCTTTGTTCATCTATAAAAGCAACTCTTCATCAGTTCATGTTTTATTATGAGATTGCAGCAATTCCATCATATCTTCAGGACCCATTTCAAATTCTAGTTCTCTTGTTATTGCTATACATCAGTCGGTTACTTCCTCCACTAAAGTCTTGAACCCCTCAAAGTTATCCATGACTGGTGAATCCACTCCACAAGGTTTTCAACTGACTTTGCCCAGATCCATCAGAGGAATCACTACCTATGGTAGCTATTAAGCTTTATGAAATATATTTCTTAAATAATAAGACTTAAAAGTCAAAATTACTCCTCGACCCATAGGATGCAAAATGAATGTTGTTTCAGCAGACATGAAAAAAAACATTAATCTCCCTGTACATCTCCATCAAAGTTCTTGGGTAACTTGTCAATGAACAATAATATTTTTGAAAGGAATCTTTTCCTGAGCAGTAGGTCTCAGCAGTGGGCTTAAAATGCTGTAAACTGATGTGCTGTCTTCGAGCTTTGTTGTCCCATTTACAAAGCACAGGCACAGATTTAGCATAATTCTTAAGACCCCCCTAGGATTTTCAGAATGGTAAATGAGTGTTGGCTTCAACTTTTAAAGTCAGTAGTTGCATTAATATCTAATAAGAGAGTCAGCCTACTGACTTCTCTCTAGCTGTGAAAGCCCTAAATAGCATATTCTTCTGATAGAAGGTTGTTTTATAAACATTGAAATTTTGTTGGTCAATGTAGTCACCTTCATCAATTATGTTGGCTAGATCTTCTTGACAACTAGCTGCAGTTTCTTTAGCAGCACCTGTTGCCTCACCTTGCATTTTCTATTGTAGGGATGGTTTCTTTCCTTAAATTTCATGAACCACCTCTGACAGCTTCAAACTTAACTTTTAGCAGCTTACTTAACCTTTCTCAGCCTTCATAGAACTGAACTGAGTTAGGGCCTCACTCTGGATTGGGCTTTGGCTTAAGGGAATGTTGTGGCTGGTTTGATCTTCTGTCCAGACCACTGAAACTTTGTCCACATTCTCAAGGGGCTGTTTCACTTTTATTATTTGTGTGTTCAATGAAGTAGCACTTTTCTCTCCTTTGAGAACTTTTCCTTTGCATTCAACAACTTGACTAACTGCTGCTGGAGGCCTGCTTTTGGCCTATCTTAGCTTTCAACATATTCTTAGTAAGCGTAATCATTTCTAGCTTTTGATTTAGAGACCTGCAACTCTTCCTTTCACTTGAACATTTACAGGCCATTGCAGAGTTATTAATTGGCCTAATTTCAATATTTTTGTGTCTCAAGGAATAGGGAGATTCAAGGGGGAGGAGAGAGAGAAAGATGGGAATGGGGAATGGCTGATCAGTGGAGCAGTCAGAACGCACAAAACATTTATGGATCAAGTTTTCTGTCTTATATGGGTATAGTTCGTGCTACCCCAAAACAATTATAGTAATAACATTAAAGACCACCGATCATCACAAATCACCATAACAAATATAATAATGAAAAAATCTGAAATGTGAGAATTACCAAAATGAAACACAGAGATACAAAGTAAGGATATGCTATTGAAAAAATGGCACTGATAAACTTACTTAACACGAAGTTTCCACAAACCTTCAATTTGTACAATGTGCAGTTATCTGCAAAGCACAATAAAATGAGGTATGCTTGTAAATGGCATTATCTTCTAAAACAAGACTGATACACAAATGACCCTTAAAAAACACAATGTGGGTTCACGTACATGCATTTTTTAAATAAAGGTTATAGTGAGTATGCTTGCCTCTCTCACTTCCCTTCTACCTCCAACTCTTCTGCCTCTGCCACTCATATGACAAGACCAAAATTCTCCTCTTCCTCCTCCTCTGCCTACTCAACATGAAGAAAAGATGAAGACTTTTATGATGACCCACTTCAACTTAATGAACAGTAAATACATTTTTTCTCTTCCTTATGATTTTCTTAATAACATTTCTTTTCTCACCAAGTGCAGTGAAATCCTAGCATTCTGAGACGTGGGGTGGGATGGGAGGATTGCTTGAGCTCAGGAGTTTGAAACCACCCTAAGCAAGAAAGAGACCTCGTCTCTACTAAAAATAGAAAAATTAGTCTAGTGTTGTAGCAGGTACCTACAGTCCCAGGTACTCAAGAAGCAGAGGCCTGAGGATCACGTGAGCCCAAGAGTTTGAAGTTGCTATAAGCTATAATGATGCCAGGGCACTCAACCCCAGGGCAACAGAGTGAGAATCTGTCACAAAATTAAAAAAAATAAAAAATAAAAATTTATTTCCTCTAGCTTACTTTACTGTAAGAATACAGTATATAATACACATAACATACAAAATATGTGTTAATTGACTTTATGTTATCAGTAAAGCTTCTAGTCAAAAACAGGTGATTAGTAGTTAAATTTGGAGGGAGTTAAAAGTTATACACAGTTTTTTAACTGCATTGGGGACAGTGTTCCTAACCCATGCATTGTTCAAAGGTCAACTGTACAGAATTAGCTTTTCCATTTTTCTTTGATATTAGTTTGTTAGTAAGAAGTTTCCTTTGGCAACTTAGACCAAAAGCAACTTAATTTGTCCAGTAATAATTCTCAAATGGATACTGAAGCAAAATAAATACCAGTAATTTGTATTGTTCTCAGGCTTAAAACAGGCAAGACAAGCTTACATATGAAACTGACTAGTCTCACATAATCAAACTTCAGCAAGGCTGGGAAAATCTATACATGTAACAGTAACAGCAAGTTCAGAGATAAAATAAGTAGCACTTTTATCATATTTTCCAAAATAGATAGTTCTGGTATTCAGAAAAAAAAAAAATGAGATGTTAAATTTGGAGTAAAAGAAAATATTTATGAAAAATTGAATAGTAATTGCCATAAAAAAGATTTTAAGTAAACAAATCATAATTGTTTACAATAACGGAATAAGGCAGAGGTATCAATAATTTTTATTTAGTAACATATTGCCTCTAGAAAGTAATTAATGAAATTGCACATGATTATGAATGCCAAATATTTTGAGAACTTATCTTAAGCCAAATAGTGAAGGAATACTGTACAGATTTGTCTCAGAAGTTTTTGGGAATCTCCCCCACTCTACTCCCTTGTTGGACCTTTCTCTACAATATGCTTCAGTTTATCTCCCAAATTAAAAAAGCACAATCTTAGCACAGCTACCCATTTCTTATACCTTAATCCATTTACAGGAAAGGATGATTAAATGCTACAGAAAAGACTAAGAAAAGATTAAAAGTAAAGGGTATTTCCAGAGTTTAAACAGCGTTATTAATAAGAAAAACTTTAGCTAGGTAAATAAGTTCAGTTTGGACAAGAAGAGTGTGAGGTGAAGATGATGATAAGTGGGTATATAAGATAATCTGATGCTTTAGAAAGATACCAATGCTGAAAAAACAGCCTAGGTACATACAGGGCAACTGAAAACTATCAGGATGACCATAATTTAGGAAAATGTGAAGGCTGAGTAGAGCAACTGGACAACTTGGGGAACACCACTTCCTATAGGACAGGCAAAGGAAGGCTAACCCTCAAAGGAAATAATTCACATGATGAAAAGGTCCAGAATACACAGAAGAGGGTGACATGGTAGAAGTCAAGGGGCAGAATTTCCTGAGAAAGTGACTGACAGTATTAGTAAGAGCACGTTTAGTAATATGAAGTAGAAATAAGACTGCAATGGGGTAAAGAATAAATATGAGACAAAGAGGTAATTCAGCTGACACAGACACCCTATTTTCTCATCTATAAAACTGAGATAAAGGGTAACTATGAACACTAAACAATGTATTTCATGGAACCTCACATATGTATACTAAGTGCTACAGACCCCTTGGACTATTTTCACTCTAGCTCACTATACCTAACCACAATGGGTACCATTCTATTCTCAAATATCTCAAGTTCCTTTGCACTGCAAGGCTCTGAAGTTTATATTCCCTGAAAATGATCCATCTTTCCTTACTCGTTCTTCACATGGCTTGTTCATGTCTGTCAAGTGTCACCTGCTCTTTTATAATTCAGTGTGATAACTATACATAGTTTTTTTATATTAAATATATATCTGAAACAAAAATGAAAAAATGTTAACATTTTATATGTGGGTGTATACCACTTTTTTGGTAATTTTATTTTTAAAACATTTCAAAAATAAAAATGTCTCATCTATAATATTACAGTAAAAATAAAAAGAAATTTCTGTTCCTCATATTTCAACTTTGATTTGAAAACAAAAACATCTAAACTATGTGAGTCTATGTGTGTATATATATATATGCATCTTAACATACATATGGAAAGCACATTTTTTACATGGATCAAAAGAGATAAGTTTTCATATAGCTACAACCAACTGATCTTCAACAAAGTAGACAACATACACTGGGGAAAGGAAGCCCTGTTCAAAAAATAGTGCTGGGAAAATTAAAGCGCCACATGCAGAAGAACAAAACAGGACCCTTATCTTTCACCATATACAAAAATTAATTCAAGATGGATAAGCGCATAAAACTATAAAAGACACAAGCAGAAGTTTTTCAAAAGAAGATAGACAAATGGCCAACCAAAATATGAAAAATGCTTAATATTGGATCAGTGCCTGTAGCTCAGTGGCTAAGGCACCAGCCACGTACACCATAGCCAGCAGGTTCGAATCCAGACCAGGCCTGCCAAACAACAATGAAAACTACAAACAAAAAAATAGCCAGGCATTGTGGTGGGTGCCTGTAGACCCAGTTACTTGGGAGGCTGAGGCAAGAGAATTGCTTGCGCCCAGAATCTGAAGTTGCTGTGAGTTGTGACGTCACAGCACTCTAACAAGGGCAACAGCTTGAGAGTCTGTCTCAAAAAAAAAAAAAAAGCTTAATATCACTAATCATCAGGGAAATGCAAACTATATTGAGATAACCACTTTAACCCCATCAGAATGGCCATTACTAAAAAGTAAAAAAATAAAATAAAATAAAAACAAGAGATGCTGGTGTGGATGCACAGAGAAAGAAATGTTTACATACTGTTGGTGGGATTGCAAATGAGTACAACCTTTATGGAAATCAGTACGGAGCATTCTCAAAGAAATAAGTGTAGACCTCCAATTCAAACCAGCAATCCCACTGCTGGGTATCTACCCAAAGGAAAATAAGTTATTTTATCAAAAAGACACCTGCACTTGCAGTACAATTCATATTTGCAAAGATATGGAATCAACCTAAGTGTCCATTAATTCATGAGTAGATAAGGAAAACGTGGTGTATAGATATATGCCATGGAGTATTACTCAACCACGAAAAGGAATGAAATAATGTTGTTTGCAGCAATGTGGACGGAACTGGAGACCATTATCCTAAGTGAAGAATCTCAAGAATGCAAACCAAACACCCTATATTCTCCTTAATAAGTAAGAGCTAAAGAATGAGTACTCATGGTGCAGAGATATAAAGGACATTATTAATGAAACCAAAAAGAGGGAAGGGTAGCGATGAGGGATAAAAACTTACCTCCTGGGTCCAATATAGGGCACACCAAAAGCCCTGACTTAAGCATTATACAAGGTATCCAGTTAACAAAAACATATGTACTTCCTTAATATTTTGAAATTAAAAAACAGAGAGGGAAAGACAAGTTTTAGCAAGTATACCAGAAATAGTATCACCTACTATACATTCTGATATATCACTCCATATTTTCAGCGAAAATAAACTATAGCACTAGCAGGAAAACTTCCTTAATATCTTTTTACCTCTTTTTTCATAATAGCCTGTCTCTTCTCTCTCTTGCTTTCTACTTGTGATTTTTACAAAAGGAAGCAAGAAAAGGGAACCAAGAAAGTGTCACATACAGTAGAACCTCTGTAAGCTGACCACCCAAGGGACTGTAACAAACTGGTCAACATATGCAGGTGGTCATCATAAGGAACCAGAGCTTAGTACATGTGGTACATGTCCGGTCAATGAAAATTAGGTCAACTTAAGGAGTTGTTCAATGTAGGGATGTGGTCAACTATGGAGGCTCTACTATATTTTAAAAATAATAACAGCCATATATAATATACATGCAGCCCTTCTGAATGTAAGATTCCCTAACCTGCAATTAAGTAACATCCCAAAAGTTGGTTTGTAAATTGGTTGTCTGAAACTCAAAACATATTTACCACTAAGAAAGTTATAAAAGGATGTAAACACCAAGAAAAAAGATACTGCCTGAAGTAGCAGGCTATTAGCAGTAAGACAGGAGAAGCACAGTACACAATGTGCACTAGTGATCCAGAAAGAAAAAAAAACTCACTCTCAGCCAGAGTTTGAGAACAGAAATCATGTTTTGTTTATCTTTGTATTCTCAGTTATCTGGCAATTCATAAACAAAGACCGGTGCCTACTGACTGATGAGGTAATGAGGAAAAGACTGAGTAAAAGAGCCCATCAATGGTTGGCACTGTCAATACAGAACAATTTTGGCGTGGGAAGCAAATAGAAGAGTGGTTGAAAAGAACCAATGTGCATTGATACAAAAATCCACATATGTAAAACTAGTAGAAGGTTGGTACTAGTAATCAATAGAATGCCTTCACCTAAATTACCAGCTGTTTTCATGAGCACTATATATTTGGGTTGGTTTTGCTAACAATAAATCAGAGGTAGTTTCCCTGTTAGAGCAATGATAATGGGGAATTTTCACTAATTTCTCTCATGACCCTTGAAAATATTTTGTCATTTTTGTGATAATCAGAGTAGTAACTGGTGCAGAGAACAGAGAGAAATATGAACATTAAAATAAAAATTATCCACAATCCTTTCATCCAGAGATAACAGATGTTAATATTTTATTTATTTCCTACCAATCTTTTTGCCATTTATGCATGTGACGACTAATAACACAGTGTACACATCTTTATATTTTGATTTTTCTCTCAACATTATATTGTACTTTATGTCAATAAAAATTTATTTTTGGTCTCACTCCATCCCCCGGAAGAGTGCAGTGGCATCATCATAGCTCATTGCAACCTCAAACTCTTGAGCTCAAAGCTCCTCCTACAACAGCCTCTCCAGCCACATAACTGGAACTACAGGCATGTGCCACCATGCCTCGCTACTTTTTTCTGGTTTTGATAGAGACAGGGTCTTGCTCTTGCTCAGGCTGATCTCAAACTCCTGACCTCAAACAATCCTCCCACCTTGGCCTCTCAGAATGCTAGGATTACAGGTGTGAGACACTATGTTCTGCCAGTAAATATTTTTTGAAAACATTATTTTGATATTACATCCATCACATACATTATCATCAATTTCACTATTCCTATTAAAAATATTTCACTAAGTCTAGACACAGTGGCTTATCCCAGCACTTTGGGAAGCCAAGGTGGGAGGATCATTTAAGGCTAGGAATTCAAGACCAGCCTGAGAAACCCCATCTTTTAAAAAAAATTAGGCAATGCCTGTAGCTCAACGGGGAGGGCAGCAGCCATATACACTGAGGCTGGACGGTTCGAACCTGGCCCTGGCCAGCTAAAACAACAATGACAACTGCGGACAGCACCTGTGGCTCAAAGGAGTAGGGTGCCGGCCCCATACGCCAGAGGTGGTGGGTTCAAACCCAGCCCTGGCCAAAAACTGCCAAAAAAAAAAACAATGACAACTGCAACAAAAAAAACATAGCCAGGCATTGTGGCAGACGCCTGTAGTCCCAGCTACTTGGGAAGCTGAGGCAAGAGAATCGCTTAAGCCCAAGAGTTTGAGGTTGCTATGAGCTGTGACACCACAGCACTCTATCCAGGGCAACAGCTTGAGACTCTGTCTCAAAAAAATAAAATAAATCAAATTAAAAATTAGTAGGGCATGGTAGTGTGTGCCTGTAGCCTCAGCTACTCAGGAAGCTGAGGTGGGAGGATCACTTTAGCTCAGGAATCTGTTACAGTGAGCTATAATGGAACCACTCTGGCCTGGGTGACAGAGTGAGACTTTTGTCTCAAAACTTTTTTTCTCATTAATAATACAGTATATTAATTAATCATTTATTCAATGTAAAGTTCTTCTCTACTCTTTTAGAATTCAAAGTGAAAACTATGATATACAGTCATAAAGTGTAGAGTGCTTGACTCCCCCCACCCCTACCATCCTTCCACAAATTCTTCTGAATAAGTAATCAATTTAGGGTAATAAAAAAGTAAAACAAGAAAAGAAGAAAAATGTACCAACTTTTCTTCAGTCACTTTCTTCTTCTATCTCTGGTGGGAAAGAGGGAAGTACCACAAAGATAAGTTTCTGACATCAGAGAAGGCAAACAATAGCAAATTAATTTTCCTGCTAGTCGCTTCCATTTTCCACTTAAAATAATGTGCCATCAATTTAAACAGGAATAGCACAAGATACATAATATACCAGATCCGCATCAGTGCTTAAACTAGGTTTTCACAGTGGGAAAATAAGTTTTCTTTTGCAACTCTGCTATAAATTTTATTTTTGAATGAATTAATAAATGTTGTATTCTCTGCCCCTTCCTTCTTATAGCCTCCAATTATATGAAATACTATTCAAGTTGCCAGAAATAGGACAACAGTTCCAGGAATGTAAGAATCAATAACTATTTAAACCAGTGGTAATTCATGTGGAAAAGTTCAAAACAAATCAACATCAGCTTCTTGGCTCTCCAGCACAAACAAAAATTCATATCGTTTCACTAATTTTAAAATATGTAAATTTGTGTACATAAGTTTAAAACTCAGTCCAAAATTCACTCCTATTTATTCACATTATTGGGCTATTATCAAAATCAATTAATTTTCCTACCAAGTACATTCTTATAAAATTCCACAGTGGTCTATGCTTAATCATTCAGAAAAAGAAAATTATGTAACATATTATATATAATGATGATAACATATGCTATTCTGGACTCCTACTGAGAGCTGTGGTTCAGAGGGAAATTATGAAAATGAAGTAGGAATTACCCACAATGTTTAATTCTACCCAAAACAAAGTTCCTATAAAAGAAGCCAAATATAATCTTTTATTGTAAGTTCAAACAGGGTTCAAATAGCTCAGAAATTCTGTATACTTAAGTTTTTAGAAGCTGAATCCTAGTGCCATCAACATAAACGGAATAACTTGCCCAAGAGTGCCCACTTATTACTCAATCGTAGGTCCCCCAGAGAATACTTTTTACAATAATCTCAAATGTACTCCAATAGATTAGTGTAACCTGGGCTACGCTGTTTACAGGTGTCTAACCTCCTTCCCCCACGGAGAGAAGAGGCAGCCTAGGGTAAGCAGAAAACAGAATGAGACTAGATAACACACCAAATAGCAGCTTGTAATCTGCTTCCTTTACACTTGGGCTATTCTTTTCATTAACGTATAACACATTTTAAAGAACAGCGTGTTCACATAGTAATACAATTTCTGCCCTCACGGGTCTCAGCCTGGCTGACACGCGTTTTCTCCTCAGATAAATACATATCTGTCGACTGATGCCTGTCCTGCTGTTGCAAACAAGAAATTACTGTCCCGTAAAATAAAAACCCCTCTCTAAGACTCCAGGCGTAATCATACGTTCGAATAAAATCACACTGGAACAACACAAATCTTGCAGCACATGTGTCATTTAAGCACGATAATGAAAAGCTGTCGCTGCGACCCAATTTTAGGTCACAAGATTTTTCTTTTTTTCTCCTCCCCCCGAATGCAATAAACTTCTAAAGGAACGGTGGCAACATCGCCCCACCACCACCCCCACTGAAAAAAAAAAAAAAAAAAAGACTGGGAAAAATTGGCCAACTTGGATGCTGGCCGGGCTCACGCGGAACCGGCGCCCAAGGGCCAGGGACTGGGGCAGACCCCGACAGGAAAAGCGGGCCTCCGGGCTGCCCAGGCTCCCCCCACCGCCTCTCGTTTATAATACTTAGCAGGTGGGATTCCGAGAAGCCACCTCCGACTTACGTAACCGGCTTGTCAAAAATCCCAGCTCCAGGACCTCCCCCCTCCCCGCCCCCACCTCCAAACAACAACAGCCCCAGGCCGGCTGGGAATAGAAAATCTGGAATGAAAACACTGGAGCCCCCCACGGGCCCAACGCAGAGGCGCGGGCGCTACTCTCAGCACCGCCGCGCCATCCTGGGGCGGACGGAGCCAGCGGGGCACGGCCCAGCACTAAGGCGCCCGCAGGCGGGGGTCGCGGCCATCCGTGCCGCCTCCCTGAGTCCGGCTGCCCCGCTCCAGCGCCCCTGGCTGTCACTCTCCGAGCCGTGACAGCTCCACCTGCCACCACTGTCTGCGTCGCTGCCCCAGCACTCACCTCCCTGCTGGCTCCCGCGCGAGCAGCGGGTCTAGCTTGAAGAACGGTGCCAGATCCCCTCACGCGCGGCGGCGGGACACGAGGGGCTGAACGCCGCGGCGCTCCGAGCCCGCTTAGCTCATCCCCAGCCCTGCGCGGCAACCCCGCCCGCCCAGGCCTGCCGTCTCAGTCAGACAGGACTCCCCTCCCCTCGCGACCGCAGCTGCCTCCGCCTCTTTCTCCGGCTCCAGTAGCCGCGGCCGCCGCGACGGGCGCCATGTTGGTCGTGACGGAAAGAGCAGGGGCGGGAATCGCGCCCGCGGTCACCAATCGCAGGCTGGATCTGGCCCGGGGGGCGGGGAGAGGGCCGGGTCGGGGGTCGTGAAGTCCTAGTGCCAGCCCCGAAGGGAGGCGGAGAAGGTGGGCGGGGCTGGTCCGCCTTGTTCGTGACGCGCCTTGTAGTTGGGGAAACGCACGGTGATTTCGCCTGTGATGGGGAGATCCCGATCTCCAGGCGGGCGTGGGCGAGGCATAGAGTCGCTTTGCGTTTTGCCTCCCTAAGGCACAGGGATCCTCATCAGCCCGCACTGACCTATTCCTTCCTCCCTGGCGCTCTTGGGAGTCCTGAGACCGCCTAGCTGGGCGCGTGGTTGGGCAGCTGTGTTCCTCCTCCACTGAGGGCATCCGTATTCTCCAGGAAACCCCCTGAAGAGTTAGCAACCACCTAGTGGGTTTCGGTCCCAAGATAGGTCAGGTAAACCGGGAATTCAGGGGGTTTCTCTGAAAAGTTTTCTCTGAAAAACACCTACTGTTGACTGAAGAGATGTCAGTTACTTTGGATTAATTGAATTTGGCCTACTTGAACCAGTGACTCCACCGTTAACAGCTGTTGGCAAATGAGCGTATTAAAGGTTGATTACCTCTATGGGGTTGGTCATCGGGCAAAATGCTATAGTGCATGTGGATTGCTTAGCATAGGGCCTGAAAGAACTCAGTAATGTTTTCTTTTCTTTCTTTCTTTTTTTTTTTTTTTTTTGAGACAGGATCTTGCTCTCTGTGCCCCGGGCTGGAGTGTAGTGGCATCATGCGTGATAGCTCACTGCAACCTCAAGCTCCTGGGTTCCATCAGTGTTCCTGCCTGAGCCTCAAGAGTAGCTGAGATACTGCTATATCCCACCACATCATGCCTGACAATTTTTTTTCCTACAGATGGTGGTCTCATTATTTCCCTATCTGGTCATGAACTCCTGGCCTCAAATGATCTCCCACCTCAAAGGAAAGAAGAAATAGCACCCAAAAAATCCCTCTGGTTTCAAGTCAGCTTTCCAAAATTGCACAGAATGCAATCATTCCTTTTACTAACCAATTTTACAGCTTTATTTCCTACCTCTACTTCTTTCATTGCATTCAGTCAGTCAAACATTTGTTGAGATTCAAGCAGAGGGGCACCAGAGATAAGGGAAAACAAAACGTTTGCCTTCAGGAAGCTGCAGTCTAGTGGAAGAAGAGGTGCAATAAACAAATACTCCACACATTTTGAAGGGAAACATGCTATAAAAGTTATAAAAAGAATTCTAAGATAGCAGATAGGATGGTTTTAAAAACCAGAGTAGGTTGGGGGCAATGACATAGGTCTGTATTCTTAGCACTTTGGGAGGCCTAGGCAGGAGGATTGATTGAGGCTAGGAATTCCAGGTCAACCTGGGCAAAAAAGTGAGACTCCTATCTTTACCAAAAAAAGTTTAAAAGTTAGCCAGGCATGGTAGCAGGAGGATTGCTTGAGCCTAGGAGTTTGAGGCTATATTGAGCTATGATGACACCATTGCACTTTAGCACCGGTGACAGAGCAAGACCCTGTCTTCCACTACCACACCCCCCAAAAAAGAAAAAAAGTCAGAGTACGAGAGCGGGAAGGCCCTCCTGAAGGATAAGAAGAAGCCAGTAATGTGAGAAAGACATGGGTAGGGAATTGTCTAAGGCAGAGAGAAAGGCTATGCAAAGGAGCCTTTCTGAAGGAAAGAAGCTTGCCTACTGAAACTGTGTAGAGCCCTTGGTGCTGGAGAAAATCTACTGTGCATAGAGGAGCCTACCATGAAACTGGAAAGGGACTGAGGACCCAGTCCTGCAGGGCCCAGGAAGACAGAGAAACTAGACAGGGATTTTATTCTAATTGCAAATGGAAGCTATTGAAGAGTTTTAAGTAGATAATGATTTTGTTAGAGCAATGGAATTAAGAACAGTGAGTTTGCAGTATAACCACACTTATATTTCAGGTAATATATGGACCAAACAAGTTGGATTTAAAGCAAAACCACAAATCTGGGGCTAGACATGATGGCTCACACCTGTAATCTGAGCACTCTGGGAGACGGAGACAGGTGGATGCTTGAGCTCAGGAGTTCAAGACCAGCCTGAACAAGAGCAAGACCTCATCTCTAAAAACTAGCCAAGCATTGTGGCAGGCGCTTGCAGTCCCAGCTATTTGAGAGGCTGAGGCAAGAGGATCACTTGAGCCCAAGAGTTTGAGGTTGCTGTGAGCCATGAGGCCATGGCACTCTAGCCAAGGAAATAAGATGAGACTCTGTCTCAAAAAACAAATCTGAGGTTGTGCCTCTTCAATTGGCCAAATTATACTATGTATATCCTGATTTTCAGTTTCCTTATTGTTGAAAATATGCAAGCATCACAAAACAAATACAGAAAAACACTATTTTCACTGAAAACTGTTAAATAATGTAATTCGTTTCTAGGTGTTTTGTATGTCATCCCAAACTGAAACCTGTACCCATTGAATAGTAACTCCCCATTCCTAACCCCTGACAGCTAGTATTCTGTTTTCTAAAATATAAAGTTTTTTTTTTTTGAGACAGAGTCTCAAGCTGTTGCCCTGGGTAAAGTGCTGTAGTGTCACAGCTCACAGCAACCTCAAACTCTTGGGCTCAAGAGGATTCTCTTGCCTCCCAAGTAGCTGGGACTACAGGCGCCTGCCACACCACCAGGCTATTTTTGTTGTTGTTGTTGCGGTTATCATTGTTGTTTTAGCTGGCCCCGGCTAGGTTCGAACCACCTGTCTTGGTGTATGTGGTCAGCACCCTACCCACTGAGTACGGGTGCCGCCCTAAGATATAAATTTTTAAACATATCTAGTGAGTTTTTCCTCCACTGCCAAAAGCCAGTACCTGAACTTGATGATCAGTTTTGTTTGTTTGTTTTGCGACAGAGTCTCACTATGTCGCCCTCCCATAGAGTGCTGTGGCATCACAGCTTAAGCGATTTTCTGGCTTCAACGTCCCAGGTAGCTGGGACTATAGGCACCTGCCACAATGTCCAGCTATTTTTTGGTTGTAGTTGTCATTGTTGTTTGGCAGGCCCAGGCTGGTTTTGAACCCGCCAGCTCTGGTGTATGTGGCTGGCACCCTAGCCGCAGAGCTACAGGCGCCAAGCCTGATGATCAGTATTGTTTGCTCCAAAATAGCACATACAAGCATCTGTTTCTCCTTTTATGTACAGCTACTCTAAATACCTATCTCATTAATACTCTTACTTTTCATTAAAAAATAAATTATTCCAACTCTGGATAAATTTAATTTTAAAAATGACTCTTGGCTGGGCGTGTGGCTAATGCACATAAGCCCAGCACTTTGGAAGACTGAAGCAGGAGGATTGCCTGAGGATTAAAATGCTTAAGACCAGACTGGGGTCTGGGGTCTAATATAGTTAGACCCTGTCTCTAAAAAAAAAAAGTTTTAAATTATCCAGCATAGGGAAGCTGAGGCAAGAGGATTGCTTGAGCCCAGAAATTTGAGACTGTCCTGAGATGTGATGACTCCACTGAACCCTAGCCTAGAAAAAAAAAAAAATCAATCTTTACTTTTCAATGAAGAATGGATTGGAAAAAGGCAAGAGAGAAGCAAGCAAGTTTTTGCCACATTTCAAATAACCAAGCATTCCATAAAGTGAGATCATAAGATCAAGATTTTGACCTCAAAATACTTTGAGTCAGAAACTTTCTTTTTGAGACAGAATCTCACTTCATCCCCCTGGGTAGTGCTTTGGTGTCATAGCTCACAGCAACCTCAAACTCTTGGGCTCAAGAAATCCTCTCACCTCAGCCTCCCGAGCAGCTGAGACAATAGTTGCCCACCACAATGCCAGACTAGTTTTTCTATTTTTAGTTGAGACTGGTCTTCACTCTTGCTCAGACTGATCTTAAACTCCTGAGGTCAGGCAATCCACCTGCCTCACCCTCCGAAAATGCTAGGATTATAGGCCTGAGCCACTTCACCCAGTCAACTTTTTTGTTTGTTCGTTTTGTGAGGACAATCTAGATGCAGCACCTTAACTCCATTAAACAAAAACCTAAATCTCTTTACCAGACTGGCCCTTTCTGTCCCATTGACAATGTCATCCACAGTGGGTTTTTTTGTTTGTTTGTTTAGAGATGGAGTCTCACTCTTTTGCCTAGACTGGAGTGGAGTAGTATTATCAAACACATGACCCATGCCCAACTAATTTTTTTTAGATGGGGCCTCACTACATTGCCCAGGCTGGTCTTGAACTCTTGATCTCAAACAATCCTCCCACCTCAGCCTCCCAAGCAGATGGAATTACAGGTACAAGTCACCACACCTGGCTCATCCACAGTGTTTTCATCCCCACTGTGAAGGCTATAGGCCAGTTGGTGGTCAAAGAGAAGAATTATTGTATGAAAGAGCATGAGAAAACTTTTAGGGGTGATGGATATGTTCACTATCTCGATGGTGGGAATGGGTTCACTGGTGTAATACATATATCAAACATCAAGTTGCACACTTTAAATATGTAATCTTTTGGGCGGCGCCTGTGGCTCAAGGAGTAGGGCGCCGGTCCCATATGCCGGAGGTGGCAGGTTCTAAACCCAGCCCCAACCAAAAATCACAAAAAAAAAAAATATGTAATCCTTTGTAGGTCAATTATACTTATATAAAGCTGTAAAAATTTTTTTTAAATCTATTTGGAAACTTCCTATTCTCTTGCCACTGAACACAGATTCAGCCTTCCCTTGGATGCAATTGTTGCTAAACCTGTCAGGTCAATTTCTCTTTGAGAAGTAGCTTGATGTATCAACATATTTAATTAGCAGCACAAAACACTCTTTTAGTTGGCAAAAGAAAAAAACAAATATTTTCATCTACATTAGCATACTATTAAAATATGATAGATACATAGTTGCAAGCACAGTTTACAGAATGGGATTGTAAAAAGTTTCAAAAGTTTGAAGTTTTTTTTTTTTAAAACCAGAGAAAATAGCTTCTGAATGAATGATATTAAAAAGCAGTAGAAAACCACTAAGCAGCATTTGCATAATCAGGAAGTATCTTCAAGTACTTAACAGTCATATCAGGAATCCTCTCAATATCCCAGGCATACATGTGTTACTATAGTCACAGTGAAACAGACTCTAAATGTGATTTGAGCAAGAGAGTCTAACACTGTAGACAAGAAACAAAAAATTGTGGATTATAAATGTGGCCCTGTGCCCTTTTTGAAATTATGTCATCTTTTACATGTAGAATTCTATCTCGCTATTTTTGTTTGTTTGTTTTCTATTTTTCTATTATTTTGTTTTGCCAGAGTAACATTTTTTTTTGCCTTTTCTTAAATTTCGGAATATTAGGGGTACACATATTTTGTTTACATACTTTGTTTTTGTACAGATTGAGCCAAAATTATGAGCGTGCCCTCCGCCCAGATAGTGTGCACTGTACTAAATAGGTGTGCATCCCCCCTTCCCCCATCTTGCTATTTTTACATATTATTTTAAGACACCGTGGTTTGAATGATGAATGAAGGAAACCCATGAAACCACTAACTGTTTAAAGCACTGGAAACTCAAGCTGTTATACAGCCTCTCCTCTCCCCCTGTTAAATTTGCGTACCTTAATTTGTGTACCAGAAGTTTCCCATATCATCAAATGAAAACATGGAGCTTGCATACAGTAGTCCTTAATATCAATGCTACCAGGATTCCTCACTGGTGAGAAAACCTTCCACTGGGGATTTATGGTTTATTAGAAAGTATCTGGTTATATTCCAAAGCAGAATACATATTGACCAACTATATTCATTGTGAAACAGTATTTGAGTGAAATTCCAATGTATTTAATCCACAAACTGAAATTTATTAGCAATATAGTCAAATTATCAATTTATTTCCTAAAAACACAAACCTGATGAAATTCTTCTTTTTTTTTTTTTTTTTGAGACAGAGTCTCACTTTGTCACTCTTGGTAGAGTGCTGTGGCGTCACAGCTCACAGCAGCCTCAAACTCTCGGGCTCAAGTGATTCTCTTGCCTCAGCCTCCTAGCTGAGACTACAGGCACTCGCCATAACGCCCAGCAATTTTTAGAGGTCTTGCTCTGGGTCAGGCTGGTCTCAAACCCCTGAGCTCAGGCAATCCACCCGCCTCGGCCTCCCAGAGTGCTAGGACTATAGGCGTGACCCACTGTGCACAGCCTGAAATTCTTAAAAGACAAATAATCTGAACAACTTTAAACGATAAGAGTAAGAAATATCATGTTAGAAATGACACATTCGGGTCGGTGCCTGTAGCACAGTTGTTAGGGTGCCAGCCACATACACTGGAGTTGGCGGGTTTGAATCCGGCCCAGGCAGGCTAACCAACAATGATAACTGCAACAAAAAATAGCCAGGCGTTGTGACGGCGCTTGTAGTTCCAGCTACTTGGGAGGCTGAGGCAAGAGAATCGCTTGAGCCCAAGAGTTTGAGGTTGCTGTGAGCTGTGACACCACAGTACTGTACCCAGGGTGACAACTTAAGACTCTGTCTCAAAAAAAAAAAAAAAAAAAAGACACATTCTACACCTGGTGCTTGAAAGGAGTAGACAGAGATGGGGGATACAACCATCTAAGCCGCTGCTGTCTCTGCCTTTTTTGTGGCAGTCTGAGGAGTCATGTCTTGGACTCCAGTTTCTCGCAACTTTGAAAATGCTCACTCTTCAACATTTTCCTCAAATTAATAATTTTACCTCTTTCAACAATCCCTTATAAATTCAATTTTTACTTTTTAAAAATTATTTACAAAAGAAAATTATTTTTAAATAGTATGTCTTTTTAATTGGCATTGTCCACCAAGTATGCCCCCAACTTTCTTTAAATGGTAAGACAATATTACCAAACTTTTTTAACAAATTCACTTCAGTCAGCATTTATATACAAAACACTGCAGAAGGAAAGCAACAAAAGATAAGCATACAATAAAGGCAAAGACCGCCGTGGCTCCCGCTTGTAATCCTAGCACTCTGAGAGGCAGAGGCAGGTGGAGTGCCTGAGCTCACAGGTTCGAGACCAGCCTGAGCAAGAGCAAGACCCCACCCCCCCATCTCTACGAAAAATAGAAAAGATTAGCTGGGTGTTGTGGTGAGTACCTGTAGCCCTTAGCTACTCGGGAGGCTGAGGCAAGAGGATAGCTTTAGCCAAGAGTTTGAGGTGGCTGTGAGCTATGACACATGGCAATCTACTGAGGGGTACAAATGAAACTGCCTCAAAAAAAAAAAAAAAATGGAGCTTGGCGTCCATAGCACAGTGGTTACGGCACCAGCCACATATACTGAGGGTGGCCTGTTTGAACCCAGCTCAGGCCGGCTAAACAACTGCAACAAAAAATAGCCAGGCATTGTGGCGGGCACCTGTAGTCCCAACTACTTGGGAGGCTGAGGCAAGAGAATCACTTAAGCCCAAGAGTTTGGTTTCTTTTTTTGAAAAAAAAATTTTTTAAGTCTTTTGTACATAGATCATAAATACATTTATGCCATTTTCAATGTGTTGATTATTTGTACAAACTGGAGTGCTTACATCATACTAATCAACATAGATTTCACCTCATTTACCCAATTATAGCATTAGGACATTTGTGTTCTACGCATGATAGATCCAACTTGTATTTGCAATGTGCTCCATAGGTGTGGTCCCCCTACTATCCCTCCCTCCCCCTCTCCTCCCCTCTCCCTTCCCTTTCCTCCTTCATCCTAGGCTAAAGTTGTGTTTCATTTTTCATATGCAAGTGTGAGTGATTATAAATTGGTTTCACAGTAGTGCTGAGTACATTGGATACTTTTTTTTCCATTCCTGAGATACTTTACTAAGAAGAATATTTTCCAGCTCCATCCATGTAAACATAAAAGAGGTAAAGTCTCCATGTTTTTTACTGCTGCATAGTATTCCATGGTATACATATACCACAATTTATTAATCCATTCATGGTAAGCCCAAGAGTTTGAGGTTGCTGTGAGCTGTGACACCATGGCACTCTACCAAGGGCAACATAGTGAGACTCCGTCTCAAAAAAAAAAAAAGTTTTAAAGGTAAAGACATGTTCCCAGGCATCTCTCAAGTTCCTGGGCTCAAGCAATTCTCCTGCCTCATCCTCCTCAGTAGCTGAGACTACAGGTGCCACTGTAGTGCCTGGCTAATCTTTTCTATTTTTAGTAGAGACAGTCTTGCTTTTGCTCAGGCTGGTCTGCCAACTCCTGCACTCAAGCGATCCTCCTGCCTTGGCGTCCCAGAGTCCAAGGTTACAGGCATGAGCTGGCGCACCCCACCAGGCATGTAATTTTAATAAAAGTCAACTATGACAAGTCCTACACTAGATGGGTAAATGGGTTGCTGTGACAGCCCAGGAGTGGTGTGATTAATTCCCACGGTAAGGACTGAAGATGACAAAATAGACAAAACAGATATGGCATTTGAATCAATCCTGAGAGAACCCAGACTTTCTATGAAAGGCGAGGACATCATTGTTTGGGATATGGCCTTGAGGATTGAAGAGTCATACAAGACAGGAAAAAGCTTTATTCTTTTTTCACTTTTTTGCATCTTTATAACAGATGCTCATAAATTGTTCTGACACTTTGACTCTCTCCCTAGGAGTGGCCTAAGGTTCAAATAATTTGGAAGGATGGATATCTGTGCTGACTTGCAGGAAATATGAGTCAGCTTTTCTCAGTGCTATTGTTACAGCTAGGACATTTGGAAACACAAAGCTGAACAAATCAAACACTTTTCATTGATTGGCCCAGACATGCATCCTGCAAGAGTAGACAATAGGAACACCCTTTTTATTGCCAAGGCTTAAAGAACCCCGCCAACAAGGGGAAACACCTGCAATTAAAGACAATAAACTTAAAAAAAAAAAAAACTCCTACTTTCTATATAACCACCCGGAAAAGGAAACATACACACCTTTAGTCCATACTACTCTCCTCCCAGATTCAACTGCCTCCAAGATAGCTTAGAACCAGGTATACCTGAAACTCAATATTTTCAAAGGCGATCTTTACCCCAAACCTGTTATGCTTTATTCTCTAATTACTTGACTAGCATTCACAAAAGCCAAAACCTGTAAGCCATCAACTCCTTTTTCCCTCTTATTCCTTGATACCTAACCAATCATGAAAACCAATTCATATTACCTCCTTCACATGAATAGTATCCTTCCTCACCTCTCCATCCCCAGTATCACTGACCTAGTTCAAACCTATATCTTTCTTTTACCTGAAATTTTGCAGCAGCCAACTAACTGGATTTCCTATCTCCTATCTTCAATCCACCCATCCCTGAGCCTCCAGGGTGATGCTTTCTAAGAAATAATAGTATGGGACATCATTTGATATTCCTAGCTTCCTCCTCTCCTTTCTTTCTATTCTTGGTGGAAACTTCATCAACGTCCAGTCATGACACTACCTAAGATGACAGAACACTAGGGCCTATGCCTCTCTCTTCCCATCCCCTCCCCAGTATAGTGGAGACAGTCTCTAATTTGGAACACTTTCAGACTGTCAACACAAGGCTCTTAATTGAGAGAAAGCATTTAAGCCTCTGCCACCCACAAAAGAGCTTTGCTTTCCTTTCCCACATATGTGCATACAAAGAAATGGATCACTTAGTGATATCAGGCTAGTTATACCAAGGGCAAAGTTAATCCATAAGGGAGAAACTCTAAAAATAGGCTTCTTCAAGATTTGGAGAATAACATATTTTTAATAATAAGGATTCAATTTGAAAAAAAAAAAAAAAAGATCTCCAAAGCCTCTTGTAAGGCTGTTATCCTGTTAACTAAATAATGCCTGAAAGCTATTTTAGGCTCTCTGACGTCAGCATCACTTTATGATCTCCTAGAAATGGATATTCTCCCTCTACATTTCCCAGGTATAACCCTGCAAGTTTTCATAGCTGGTTGTAATTATTTTAACAGCATCTTTAACAAATATCACCTTATTGATTTAATAGAATGTCGATGTTGAAATAATAACTTAGAGTTTAAAATTATGTTAAAAGGGGAAAGAAGTTAAATTGAGAGGAGGCTATCTTTAATCTGAATATATTAGAACTAAAATGAAAGAAAGGCTTTTCAAGATGACAAAATAGGGCAATGCAAACTGCTGCCCACCTGTGCAATGCTGTCTTCAGGGTAATGGATGGTGCAATTGAACAAAGGAGATCCACAGAATACTTCATGTCAGACTGAACAAGAGTATATAATGATACAGGTCATTTTCAACTAACTCTATGCTAAAAGGAAATGGGGAATTGGTGATACTGTTAAAAAAAAAAAAAGACAAAAACCCTATTCTTTTTTATTATTATTTTTTATTAAATCCTAACTTTGTACATTGATGCATTAATGGCGTTCAGGGTACTACTTCCACATACAATGTGAAATGCTTACATTGAACTAAGTAACACATCCATCACAATTATACTCATTTCTTACTAGTTTTGAAATGTACCATTGCATCATGCACATAAAAACCCTATTCTTCCATTTCAAATTCTTCCAATGATCGCATAAAGTAGGACTCTCTTGACTATCAGGCTATGGTCAAAAGTTGAAATACTGGAGGTAATAAAAATGGTCACTGGTTGCAAAGGAAAATCTCAAGTGTGGTGTTCAGGCAACACGTAGGGCAATTAGACAAGAGTAGGGGTAAGTGGATAAAACAATCCAGGTGAGGTGGGCAATTAGAAAAATAGATATAAAATTTATCATCTGACCTGCAAAATAATGGCTTTATGAGAATGCCATTTTGTAAGTTGATTTCATGCTTCTCTGATCCAAAACATAGGATTTTTGAGCAGAAAGAACCTCAGAGATCACCTAGTGACCATTTTATTTTCAGGCCTGGAATGCCTATGATTGTAGCGTTTGGGATCCTCCTAGAGGTGGGAGGATTGTTTGAGCCCAGGAGTTTGAGGCTACAGTGAGCTATGATCATGTCACTGCACTCCAGTCTGGGCAACAGAACAAGATCAGTGTCTCAAAAAAAGAAAATGAAAAAAGAATAGTGGAATAAATTTTCCCAAATCACTTAGCTAGACTAGAACAGAGCCCAGCCTTCACAATTCTTAGGCTAACAGGCATCTATCAAATCATGCTGCCCTGTGGATTTCTTTCTTTTTTTTTTTTTTTCTTTTCTTTTCTTTTGAGGCAGAGAGAGCCTCACTCTGTTGCCCAGCTTGAGTGCCTGGGCCAGCCTTATTCACAGCAACTTCAAACTCCTAGGTTCAACCAGTCCTCCTGCTTCACCCTCTTGAGTAGCTGAGACATTTTTTGTATTTTTAAAAAATGTTTTTATCGCCCTTGATAGAGTGCTGTGGCATCACATAGCTCACAGCAACCTCCAACTCCTGGGCTTAAGCGATTCTCTTGCCTCAGCCTACCGAGTAGCTGGACTACAGGTGCCGGCCACAACGCCTGGCTATATTTTGTTGTTGTTGCAGTTCAGCCGGGGCTGGGTTCGACCTGCTACCCTCAGTATATGGGGCTGGCGCCATACCCACTGAGCCACAGGTGCTGCCCCAATTTTTTCTATTTTTAGTAAAGATGGGGTCTCATTCTTGCTCAGGCTGGTCTTGAACGCCTGAGCTCAAGTGATCCTCCTGCCTTGGCTTCTCAGAGTGCTGGGATTACATGTATGAGCCACTACACCTGGTCTTTGTTTTGTGGATTTCAAAAAAGCAAAACTTTACTTTTGTTTTGTTTTGTTTTATTATTGCGTCTCACTCTGTTGCCCTGGGTAGAGTGCCATGGCATGGTAGCTCACAGAAACCTCAAACTCTTGGGCTCAAGAGTTCCTTTCGCCTCAGTCTCCCCAGTAGCTGGGACTATAGGCCCCTGCCACAATGCCTGGCTAGTTTTTCTATTTTTAGTTGAGACTGGTCCTCACTCTTGCTCAGACTAACATCGAACTTCTGAGCTCAAGCAATCCTCCTGACTTAGCCTCCCGGAGTGCTGGATCACAGACGTGAGCCACTGTACCTGGCTTAATTTTAAAATAGTTTTAATAAATCTTATAATTTTTTCATATTTGCTTAGTTTTTTTGTTTGTTTGGGGGGGTTGTTTTGTTTTTGGTGACAGAGCCTCATTCTGTTGCTCAGGGTAGTGTGTCATGGTATCATAATAGATCTGCAACCTCAAACTCCTGGGTTCAAGCAATCCTCCTGCCTTAGCCTTTGGAGTAACTGGGATTACAGGAGAGCACCACAATGCCAGGCTATCTTTTTTTTTTTTTCTGAGACAGAGTCTCACTATGTGGACCTTGGTAGAGTGCTGTGATATCACAGCTCACAGCAACCTCAAACTCTTGGGCTTAAGCGATTCTCTTGCCTCAGCCTCCCGAGTAGTTGGGACTACAGGCGTCCACCACAATGCCCGGCTACTTTTTTGGTTGTAGTTGACGTTGTTTGGCAGACCTTGGCTGGATTCAAACTCTCCTGCTCTGGTGTATGTGGCTGGCCCCCTAGCCGCTGAACTACAGGCGCTGAGCCTGCAGTTGTCATTGTTGTTTAGCAGGCTCCAGGCTGAGCTCAAACTCACCAGCTTCAGTGTATGTGGCCGGCGCACTACTCACTGAGCTACTGACAGCAAGCCTAAGTTTTTCTATTTTTAGGAGAGATAGGGTCTGGCTCTTGTTCAGGGTGGTCTTAAACTCCTGCACTCAAGTGATCTTCCTGCCTCAGCCTCCCAGAGTGCTAGGATTACAGGACTAAGCCACCTTGCCGGCCCCTAGATTGTTTTTAAGGTTACAAAGCTATAGCATATAGCTGAAGGTCCAACTTCATCTTGTTTCCCTTTCTCCTTCCCCAGAGGTAGCCACTATCCTGAAGTTAGTAGATAGCCTTACATGTTAGATTTATCTGTGTTGGTAGACATCAGATATCACTAATTATAAGTGGTTTTCTTTTCTTTCTTTTTTTTTTCTTTGAGACAGAGTCCAGGTTCAAATTATTTTACACAGATTTTTTTTGAGACAGAGTCTCACTATGTCGCCCTCAGTAGAGTGCTGTGGTGTCACAGCTCACAGCAACCTCAAACTCTTGGGCTTAAGGGATTCTCTTGCCTCAGCCTCCCAAGTAGCTGGGACTACAGGTGCCACCACAACACCTGGCTATTTTTTTGTTGCGGTTGTCATTGTTGCTTAGCTGGTCCGGGCTGGGTTCGAACCTGCCAACCTCAGTGTATGTGGCCGGCGCCATAACTACTGTGCTATGGGTGCTGAGCCTAATTAAAAGTGTTATATAGTATTCCATTACACAACTATACCATGATCCTTTTGTTGCCAGGTAATTCGTTTTTGTCTAATCATCATTACTATGAACAATTCATCAATTAATACCTAGTAGTATCTCCTGGGGTATATACATTTGGGAGTTTTCAAGCTTTTATGGCCAGTTCTCACAATGAATAATTTTACATGTCATTTACATTATATGCATATGTCATCATCATCACAGGTTGGGTTGCCTGGGAAGTAGATGCTGAAAGAGAGATTTGTGTTTGGGATGTTTATTTGGGATTGTCCCAGGATCAGCACCTAAAAGGAAGTGAAGGAGGCAGGATTGGGCAGAGAGAAGTTGGGCTACAAAGAAGTGGCAACAAAGGGCTCAGCTGATCCCACATTGGCTAAGATGGCCCTTGAGAATTATTTCAAAATGGTTGGAGCAAGGGAATCAAGCCTATATATTTTCACCCCCACTGACAAGTTACTGGATACGACTTCATCTAAGAAGAGAGTGTGACCTTGAACAAGTAGATCATTTTTTGGAGAGAGTCCTGGAGAAGGACTCAGCTAAAACACTTTGGCTGCCAACACTCCTAGCTTCCAGAAGAATGAATGCTTCAGTCCTGGAGAGGGAGAATCTAGGCAACACACCATGACATCTAATATAGCTACACACACACACACACACACACACACACACACACACACACACACACACACACACACACACACAAGTGGAATTGTTCGATTGCAGGGTCCATGCATTTTAAATTTACTAAAATATTTCTAAACTGCTTTCCAAAAGAATGCAAAAGAGTGTTTATTTGACATTACCACCAGTAGAGCATGAAAGTTCCAGTTTTTCTGCGTCCTCACTGACCATTGGTATTGTCAGACTAATTAATGTTTGCCCATCTGATGGACGGGGTAATAAAATAGAGAATCTAAATGAAGCTCATCCTTTGGTGAAAGTTTATGACTATTCATAATGTTGTAATACACCAAGACTTACTTCTTGCTAGCTTATCAACCACTAAAAAGACAAGGGCATTTCCCTGATAATTAGGTAGTGTTCAAGTTTTAGTTTTGCAAACTAGAAATCTAGTTTTGCAAAATATTATCGTTTAGTACTGAAAAATTTTCTATGGCACCTAGCACAGTGTACTGTATATACCATCACAAAGTAAAATACCTGTAGATTGAAAGAGTGAATTCTATGTTTAGGCATATGGCCTTTAAAATTTTGCTTTTTTTTTTTTTTGCCAAGCACTGTGGCTCATGCCTGTGATACTCCCACTCTGGGAGGCTGAGGTGGGTGGATTACTCAAGCTCAGGAGTTCGAGACCAGCCTGAACAAAAGTGAGACCCCATCTTTATTAAAAATAGAAAAACTAGCCAGGCATAACGGCACACTTTTGCCCAGGGCAACAAAGTGAGACTCTGTCTCAATAATGAACAAATTTTGTTAAGTGAATTATTACTACAGGAAATCTACATGTAAAGGCAAAGTACAGAAATTTTATCTTGCCATCAGGAAGCAGTGCAATGGCAGTTACCAAGGTACTTCCTCTTTTACAAGAAATTTGGTCAAAATTTAATGGTTCACATAATACAGACATTCCATTTATAACTATCGGCTGGTTTATTGTGAATTTTTTTATTTACTATTTCCATTACTACTACGTTCATGTAATGAGAACAATACTGAAATACTTTAGGACTTCATCAAATGTTCTGCATTCTCTTTAAAGGGTTATGTAGTAATTAAGTGTGAGAGAACAAGGGGCAAGAATAATCTTCATCATCTTTTATCAGTTTCATAAAGATTTTTGTGTGATTTTTTTAAGTCAGGTTATTGAAATAAACTTTACATCTACTAAAATTCACTCTTTTAAAATGTAGACTTTCGTGGGATATGGTAGCTCACACCTGTAGTACCAGCACTCTGGAAGGCCAAGATAGGTGGATTGCCTGAGCTCAGGAGTTCAAGACCAGCCTGAGCAAGAACGAGACCATGTCTCTAGAAGTAGCTGAGCATTGTGGCAGCACCTGTGGTCCCAGCTACTCAGGAGGCTGAGGCAAGAGAATCACTTGAGACCAAGAGTTTGAGGTTGCTGTGAGCTATGACATCATAGCACTCTATCAAGGGTGACAAAGTGAGACTCTGTCTCAAAAAAACATATAACTAACTAAATAAATAAAATGTAGAGTTTGATGAATTTTGGCATATGGAAAATCAAGATGTAGAACATTTCTTTTTTTTTTGAGACAGACCCTCAAGCTGTCACCCTGGGTAGAGTGCCATGGCATTACAGCTCACAGCAACCTCCAATTCCTGGGCTCAAGTGATTTTCCTGCTTCCGCCTCCCAAGTAGCTGGGACTACAAGTGCCCGCCACAATACCTGGCTATTTTTTGGTTGCAGCCGTCATTGTTGTTTGGTGGGCCTGGGCTGGATTCAAACCCACCAGCTCAGGTGTATGTGGCTGGCACTTTAGCCACTTGAGCCACAGGCGCCAAGCCAAGATGTAGAATATTTCTATTCACTCCAAAAATTTCCCTCATACCCTTTGTAGTCATTCATTCCCATCCTAGCCCTTGACAACCGCTGATTGGTTTTTTTATTCCTATAATATTGCTTTTTTGCAATAACAAGTAAAATTAATTATAGAACATATAGACTTTTGAGGGTTCCCCCACACCACTTAGCACAGACTTTTAATTTATTTCCTTTTTTACTTATTTTTTTAGGGATGGGTCTGCTGCTGTCACACAGGCTGCAATGCTATTATAGCTCACTGCAGCCTTGAAAGGTTGGGCTAATGTGATCTTTCTGCCTCAGTCTCCTCAATTGCTGGGATTACAGGCCTGACCCACCACTACTAGCTAGGTATGGGATTTTGAGATTTTCCCACATTGCATGGTGCACATATTAATGGTCTGTTCCTTTTCATTGCTGAGTAATATTTTGTCGTATGACCACAGCACAGCTTGTTTACTCATTCTCCAGTTGAGGGACATATAGGAGGTTTTCAAGTTTTTGGTGATTATGAATAAAGCCTCTATAAATATTTGCACACAGGATTTTGTGCAGACATATGACTTCGTTGTCCTTGTATAAATATCTAGGAAGGGGGCTTTCTGGGTCTTATGAGTTTATTTAACTTTATAAGAACGGCCAAATTGTTTCTCAAAGTGGCTGCACCATTTTATATTCCCACAGTATGTAGTCTGAGGATTCTAATTGCTATACATGGTATCATCAGGTTTTAGTTTATCTGGTTGCTTGGATTTTGTGTGTTTAAAAAAATTATTTTAGACAATCTAATGGTATATCATTGTAGTTTTAATTTACATTTCCCTGATGACTTAATGATATTGAGTAAAGTTCTAAACAAGAACTTTCATAAAATTCTAAACAAGGAAATTGTCAAAGATTGAATTAGTACTAAATCATCTTTCCTATCCTGAAAATGATAGAGGAAGGATTCTCTAAACTCCCCAGCTCTAAAACTTTTGTACTCTTCAAAGCCAAAAAAGAGTATTAAGAAAAAAAGTTAAGGGACGGCACCTGTGGCTCCGTGGGTATGGCGCCGACCCCATATACTGAGAGTGGCGGGTTTGAACTCCGCCTCGGCCAAACTGCAACAAAAAATAGCTGGTTGTTGTGGCGGGCACCTGTAGTCCCAGCTACTCGGGAGGCTGAGGCAAGAGAATCGCCTAAGCTCAGGAGTTGGAGGTTGCTGTGAGCTGTGATGCCACAGCACTCTACTGAGGGGGACATAGTGAGACTCTGTAACAAAAAAAAAAAAAAGGAAAGAAAAAAGCTAAGGCTAATGTGGTCCCTCATGCTTGTAATCCTAGTACTCTGGGAAGCTCAAGCCTCTTCTTGAGGTCAGGAGTTCAAGAAGACCAGCCTGGCAGCATAGTGAGATCTCATCTTTACAACAAATACAAAAATTAGCTGGATGTGGTAGCATGCACCCATCGTCCCATGTAATCAGGAGATTGAGGCAGGAGGGGTGCTTCAGCTCAGGCATTTGCGGTTACAATGAGCTATAATGATGCCACTGCACCTCTGCCCTGGGTGATAGAGTGGGCCTTGTCAAAAAAAAGAAGAAGAAGAAAAGAAAACAGCAAGGGTATTTAGTTGAGCATGTAGTGATGGGGTATGGTCTTTGTTAATAATAGCATCACGTTAGTGATGGTAAGTTAAAAAAAATAGTGAATGAAAAAAAGAAATATAAAGATCATTATCAGTACATTCCTATGCCTTCAGAACATTACCTTTTGTATCGTATGGGCCCCTAGAGTTCAAATGAAACTGGCCAGATTTCATTAGAAGGCAAAAATCAGTAGAGGTTAGTATATAATCCAGAAATATATGTAAGGAATAGATCTAAGGAAGAATCTAAAAAAAGTAGGCAGAATAAAAACACAGCTAGTAGTGTAACTATAAATTAGGGTAAGGAGTGGTTGGGGCTTTGGGAGCGTTCCCTGCTGGATTGTTTACTTGATCCTTTATTTTACTTAGGTTTGGTTTTATTTTTGTATAGAACATGTGCAAATTCTAACATGTTGACTACGTAAATTTAATATGATCTATAAAATCTAATGCAGAAGCTTGTTTAATACTTCAACTAATGCATATATTTAAGGAAGCAGACGTTTAGAATGTTAGTAGGTCTTATGACTAAAAACAATCAATATAAAACAAGTCTTCACACCTAGAGACTACAGTCTATTTATAAGGCACTACAGTCATGCAAAATAGACTCTAATGATGTGTAGGGGTTTCCAAAGCAACAGAGAAGTTGAAATAAGCATATTTGGGGATTAGAGTCTATTAGAAATAGCTGCAGATGAAACTTTTAGAAAGAATTAATAATGCCCACCTCAGTCAGTCCTTGGAACTAAGAAATTAATAGAATGTGAATAGCTGGAATAAAAGGTGACATGGGTAAAAAAGAATACCACCTAAACTGAACATAGTTAACATGCTGCTAACTAGAATGGGTCAAAAAATTATCTCCCAAAAGATTTTGCTCTTGTGCTGGGCACGGTGTCATGACGCTGCAGTCCCAGCTACTCAGGAGACTAAGGCAAGAGAATTGCTTGAGCCCATGAGTTCACAGTGAGACCTCTTTCTAAAAAAAGACTTTTTGGGGCAGGTGTGGTGGCTCATGCCCGTAATCGTAGCACTCTGGGAGGCCGAGGCAGGTGGATTGCTTAAGCTCAGGAGTTTGAGACCAGCCTGAGCAAGAATGAGACCCCATCTCTACTAAAAATAGGAATATTAGCTGGGTGTTGTGGCAGGTGCCTGTAGTCCCAGCTACTGGGGAAATTGAGGCATGAGGATTGCTTGAGCCTAAGAGTTTGAGGTTGCTGTGAGCTATGATGATGCCATGGCAGTCAACCTGTAAGACTCTGTCTCCAAAAAATAAAATAAAATAAAGACATTTTTGTTCTTGTAACTACTACCACTTTGAATTAAGAGAAAAAAGATGCACTTGATTGCGTGCATTATCTATGAAACAAGGTTTTCTTCCCCCTAGACATTAAGCTCTAGTGTTTTCCAGACTGGAACACAAAAATACTATTGTTTGTTTATGAAGAAAATATGCCTTCCTTCTAAAATTTCAGGGGGGAAAAATAAGGTGTGCCTTTGCACCACAATTATTAGTTCATAGTTCCTGAGACATACCATATCTGGGGCTTAAGAAACCTCACACAATATTTTTCTTTTTGGCCTAATTTCCTTGAAATGGGAAGTTATGATGCTAATTTTCTCAAGAACTGTGCAAATGCTTCTGAGAAACTTCTGTAAGATCTTTTTTAAAAATATCTGCAATTGTATTGTGCTAAGAAAAAAAATCTATAACTTCAGGGTGGTGCCTGTGGCTCAAAGGAGTAGGGTGCTGCCCCCATATGCTGGAGGTGGTGGGTTCAAACCCAGCCCTGACCAAAAACTGCAAAAAAAAAAAAAAAATCTGTAACTTCAGAGGGAACAGGAAAGGGAATTTTTGCTTAGGAGGCGTGGACATGAGGTAGCTCATGGAAACACTGTTCTTTGTTTTGTTTCATTGTGGCTTTTGACTCTTTTTTTTTGTCTTTTTCACAACTGAAAAACTATTAGGATATTAACAAATCCTAGTCCATATTTGAGGATACTGGAGGGGGCGGGGGGAACCCTGATAATTTTTTTTGAGTCAGAGTCTCACTTTGTTACCCTGGGTAGAGTGCTCTGGTGTCATAGCTCAGAGCAAGCTCAAACTCTTGAGCTCAAGAGTTCTTGCCTCAGCCAAGTAGCAGGGACTACAGGTGCCTGCCACAATGCCAGACTAATTTTTCTATTTTTAATAGAGATGGGGTCTTCCTCTTGCTTAGGCTGGTCTGGAATTCCTAAACTCAAGCAACCCACTGGTCTTTGCCTCCCAGATTGGTAGGATTACAGGCATGAGCGTGTAATCAGCCAGAAAGCATGCCTGGTTCCCTGATACTTTTTTAAATTAACCACCTCCATTCCACTCCAAGCACAACTAACTACATCTTAACTTACCTTTCAGTATTTCATAATCAAGACTATAATTGTTTAAAGGACTTCTCAGATCTTTCATTACATTACCTACCATTCATTTTGTGAATAGTTGCCCCAGTTCTGAAATACACATTTTACAACAATCTTTGTATTTGAATAGAATGGTTGTTAATTATTATCATTATCAAAAGGAGATGTCACACAAGTAGGCCTTTGCAAAGGAAATTCCACAGAGATATGCCCTTTCCTCAGTCAGCCAATAATAATCTTGACCCGAAATAATTAAACAATAGATTTTTGTCTCCCATTTTTTCACTAAACCCCATCTCAAACACAGAAACTTCAAAAGGAATTGAATAGGACTACATACCTTATTGGTACTTGATAAATGATGGTCAACTGTTGTCATTTCATCAGTCTTCATAGTTCTCATAAAGATGACAATCATTCATTTAGATGATTATTTGTCCTTAATCCAGTACCTCTGCAGGAGCCAACCATCTTACTCTTTAGTAAAAACAGGGCTTATTCTGTTTCTCTGAAGCTCAGAGACCTCAACATTTTTTGTTTTAAAAATCAATTATGTACTAAAAGACCTTCATGTGAAAGCTACAAGGAGAACTCGTTCCCCTAAGCTCTTGCTTGCGCTCTCTCTCTCTTTCTTTTTTTTTCTTCCTGTCCTCTTGGGTTTACAACAGACACCGCTCACCGCTCACCGCTATGTTACAACCACACAGCAAGGTATTGCAACAGAATGGCCTTGACATAGAATACTGCCTGGTTGAAAACTTAGGCAATCAAAATGGAATAAATGAAACCGTGCCTGCTAGATTTCACGTGTTGCTTCTTGGAACAAATACTATGGCGTTTTCAGGAGAATGTTACACTTTTCATGGCAATGTACCCTCTTAATTATCAAAGAGTTCTCAATTGCTGCTACACTCACTCATAATACTCCAACTAAGACATAACCCTATTATCTAAACTGTTGCTTTAGTCACTAAAATGCAGTGTCAGAAAATATGTGTGCCACTACTTAGTAACTACCATGGTGTTTCTCTTTTCTCTTAAAAATAGTAAAATCATTGGAAGCACAATAAACCTTTTTAAAATTTACTGTGAATGTCTATGAATTTAAACTACATCCGCGAATGAATTGAACAGCAGCAGGAGTACCCTGAAACCAAAGCCTGTTTTTTAAAAATGTGTTAATCAGGGTTTTTTATCAAGAGGTCTCATTACTCAGGCCATAGATGACTTGCTTGAGTTCCCTTCAAGTTGATTCTGATATCAAAATGAAATGATACATAGCAACATGTGGGCCACCCTGATACACTGAAAACTCTCCTTAGCCTGCACGTGGCTTGTGATAACTGTGTAATATGCTGTAATATGCTCAAAATATTTTGTAAACATGGTGTATCCACTCAAAACCAGCCTAATGAGAGTAATTTTTCCACATTTTTCCCCCCATTCCTACACACTTAAAATCATTTTTTAAAGAAGTCCTTTTTTTTTTTTTTTTTAGCCAGGGTCTTACTCTGTTGCCCTGGCTAGAGTGCCATGGTGTCATCATGACTCACAGCAACATCATGGCTCACAGCAACCTCAAATTCCTAGGTCCAAGCAATCCTCCTGCCACAGCCTCCCACATAGCTGAGACTACAGGCGCGTACCACAATGTGCAGCTAATTTTTCTATTTTTAGTAGAACAAAGCTTTAAAAGAAATTTTTTTTTTTGTAGTAATTACGGGTAGATTGCCAGGGTTCTTATAAATGTCACAAGGCAGTGGCCAACAGTTCAGTAATAGGGATTTCCTAACCACACAAAAACATGTTCAACCAATTGTTGGTCTCATAATCTATTAACCGGTTTTAATTGTGTGACTGAAGGCACAATTTTAGGACAACTAGGTGAAACCAAAGCCTAAAAATAGGCACAGTTTTAGAGTAATATAGGATGCAAATTTCCACTTTTTTTTTTTTTTTCTATACAAGTTTCTTGGGTTCTTGGCTGATTTACTGTAGGTAACTTTGGCATTGGCTGAATTTTTCTATAAATTAAGAGTTTTTTTAATTAATGAAAATTTGTACTGAAGAAGCTGTCATGAACACACTTAAATCCTTCCTCATATTGCACACAAAGCAGTGAGGAGTTACATAAAATTGTCTTCACTTAGTCTATTTTGTTTCATAGTTAGTGAAAAGTGATTGTTTACCTATGTAGCAGCACCAAAGTGTGGCATCAGTTGGACCTTCGGGCAAAGAACCTTTTGCATGCATGGCAGTGTACACAACGTGAAGAAACCTAGAGATTTGGTATATACGTGGTGTCAGTTATTTTGAGAAATGGGGAAAATCTATCTGGACTTTATGGTCTAAATTATTTGGTTTGGGTTAGACTCTTTGGGTTTAATTCCTTACATTCTTTTAAAAAATACCATTGCTCAGGCTGGACATGGTGGCTCACGCCTGTAATCCTGACACTCTGGGAGCCCCAGGCAGGTAGATTGCTTAAATTGAGGAGTTTGAGACCAGCCTGAGCAAGAGTGAGACCCCATCACTACTAAAAATCCAAAAATTAGCCAGGTGTTGTGGCATGCTCTTTAGTCCCAGGTACTGGGGAGCCTGAGGCAAGAGGATCACTTACACCCTGGAGTTTGAGGTTGCTGTGAGCTATGACGCCAACACACACTAGCCTATTTGAGTGCGACTCTGTCTCAAAAACAAAAACAAACACACACACACACACAAAAATTGCTAAAAAAGAAAAAAGTGGCAATATGTTACATGTTGCTGATTCCCATCAGAAAAAGAAAACAAGGGAAAGCAGCTATTTCAGTCTTTAGCAGATTCCTTTTATTTGCATTCCAGAGCAAATGTACTCATTCAATTTTCAAGAGACAACGATCCATCACACACTCTGATTTCCATTTTGTTTTTCACAGATTGAGGAAAACCTTTATTTGGAATTTTATCTTCATTTCAAAACTCATTAATAAATAGTAGCTGGAATTCAACTCTCGTAAAAGCTCACTATGATATTTTAGCTAAAAGTTTCTTGGTTTAGCCTTAGACTTATGTTTCAGATTATTCTTGGTCTGCTGGCTTGGTTCAGAAAACCAAGCACCCTGTAGAGCTCTGAATTAGAAGTCTCAAAAAAAGGAAAAAAAAAAAAACCACTACTTTTCTTAATTACATGCATTCTATAAGAAGATTATGTCTTCTAAAATTAGCTCTATGATGGCAAAACATCTGGATGAAAAGTGAAAAATTCAGAGATCATTTTGCTATTTCAGACATACGAATTCAATCAATCTCTGTGTTTTGCAGTTGTAAGATACCCAAAACTAAAGTGCATTAAAATGTGTTTGAGTGTGGTATGTATGAGTTTTTTATTTGCTGCTACAGGTTAGCAATCTAAAAATAGAAATATTGCTTATTTTGAAATAATGAGGTTTTTGTGCATAATCTTTTAAGATTTGGAACCAAAGTTACTTTTTCTTGAGCACCCTAGGCCAACAGAGACTGTCAGAGGAGACCCTATTGTATTTTTACCTAGTCTGGCTTTTGAGCTAGGCACAGTGACTCATACCTGTAATTCTAGCTATTTGGGAGCTGAAGTGGGAGAACTACAGGCACCTGCCACAATGCCTGGCTAGTTTTTCTAGTCTTAGTAAAGACGGTCTCAGGACTAACTATTGCTCAAGCTGGTCTGAAAGCCTAAGCTCAAGGAATCCTTCCACCTCTGCCTTCCAGAGTAGTAGGCTTACGGACATGAGCCACTGCACCCAGCCTGATTTTGTTTTTTCATGGCTATTTAAGGTGTGATCTAAGGAGCCTGAGGTTACACTAAGCTATGATCACCCCACTGCACTCTATCCTGGGTGACAGATTGAAACCCTGTCTTAGAAAAGAAAAAAAGTGTGGTCTTGAATATCACTATTAGCCTGAGAGCTTATTATAAATGTAATACCACCTCAGACCTTTTGAATCAAGTTTGTGTTTAATAAGCCCTTAAGATGATTCCAATGCATGTTAAAGTTTAAGATGCACCGAAATTAGAACATGCATACTTAACTTATCAAAGTTTTACTTTCTTCCCAGGCAATGCAAGCAACCTTAGACACATTAATTCCATTTATTCCCTTCCAAATTCTGTGTTACTGTTGTCTTGCATTTTAAGGGTTTTTTTTAACTCCATAAGAAATTATTGTGTTGTTTTATGCAGTGAAAATTTTTTTAGCTTTATTCATATTTACCACTTTCTTTGCTTGTCATTCATTCTTGCTTTTTAAATTTATCATCTGAGATTAGTTTCTTAAGTACATTCTTTAGAATTTTCTTTTATGAATATCATGAAAGCAAATTCCCTCACTCAGTTTGTCTAAAATATTTTTTCGTCTTCCTTTTTGAAAGCCATTTTTTTTCTGAGAATAAAATTCTGAGTTGGTAGTTATGTTTTCTCTCCTGAAAGTCAGCAGTTTTCCTGCTTCCAAGATTTTCTCTTTGTCTTTGGTGTACAGTTGCTTGACTATGCTGTGTTTAAGTGAAAATGGACCCCTTTCACCCTAATCTTGCTTGGAATTCAATGGGCTTCCTAAATCTGTGTTTTCAAATAGTTTGGTCCTAGAAAAGCCTAAGCCACTGTCTCTTGAAATATTGCCTCTGCACCATTTTTTCTCTCCTTTCCTTCCAGAACTCTGATTAAATGAATACGTGGTAGATAATCTTATTTTATCATCCACATCTATTTATTACTCTTTGAGCTTCCTTTCTTGTCTCTCTTTAGACTGAATAATTCCTGTTGTGATAACTTTCAGTTCATTTTCTCTTCCCTTGCGTCTAATCTGATGTTAAGCATTACATTATTGATTTCAATTATTATGTCTTTCATTCTAGATTTTTTTTTAAAACTACTGTGCTATTTCCAAGTTTCCTGTTTTGAATAGGTGTTTTCCACTTTCTATTTTGTTTCTTTAATGAAATAATACATGGTTGTTTCATCTTCTATGTCTTAACATTCAAATATCTCAAGTCTTTGTGAATGTATTTTATTGACTCTATTGGATGTGATTTCTGCTGGTTCTTATCCAGCTAACATATCTTCAAGTACTCATTGTTTGTTACTATGAATTTCTCACTTTCCTTAGAAAGTAATTTGTAGGTTATTGAAGTACATTCCTAAAGAGAGGATTTGCATTTGGTTCTGTGCACCTGGAGCCTGCCTACTTACCTTACATCAATAGCTTGAGGCTTTTATGGACCTATTTTGGTTGTGGGTCATCACAAATTACAGTCCTTCAGTGACAGCATTTTTGGGTCCTTAATTCTGCTTAGCACCACAAGAACATTCCTTGAAGTCTCCTGAGGATGATTGGGTATGTTAGTTTTCATGTCCACCTTAAGGGTCTGTGCTTTTTTGCGAGGGGGGGGTCCCCTGTTGGATTCTCCAAGCCCTAGGCTTCACCTTCTGTCCCAGGTACCTTTGTGAAGACAAAGCTGAAGTTCACCAGGTTAAGCAAATGCTTTTTTTTGAGACAGAGTCTCACTTTGTCATCCCCCCATAGAGTGCAATGGCGTCATAGCTCACAGCAACCTCCACCTCTTGGGCTCAAGCAGTTCTCTTGCCTCAGCCTTCCAAGTAGCTGGGACTACAGGCACCCACCACAACGCCTGGCTATTTACAGAGGCGGGGTCTCGCTCTTGATCAGCGAACCTGTAAGCTCAGGGCAAGCCACCTGCCTCGGCCTCCCAGAGTGAGTCACCGCACCCAGCTGAGCAAATGCTTTTAAGGCAAAGTAACCTCAGGGCCATAGCACTGAGCTCTAGGAACATCATTTAGACGAACAGACTCTAAATGGTGCCTCCTAGTGGTGCACACCTGTACAGTGCTGTCCATTTACTTTTCTGGATTCCTCCTTCAGTTCTCTTTGACCTGATAATTTCTTTTTTCTTATTTATGCTTCAATCCTTCTAAGAAGTTTAGAATTTATTTTTTACCCTTTTTTTTTTTTTGAGACTGAATCTGAGTCTGTTGCCCTGGGTAGAGTGGTATGGGTGTCATCATAGCTCACAGCAACCTCAAACTCCTGGACTCAAGGGATCCTCTTGCCTCAACCTCCTGAGTAGCTGGGACTACAGGCACTGGCGACAATACCCCGCTGGCTAGACAGGATTGCAGTCTTGTTCAGCTGGTTTCAAACTCCTGAGCTCAAGCAATCCACCTCCTCGGCCTTTCAGAGTGCTAGGATTACGGGCATGAGCCACTGCACCAGCCTAGGACTTTTTCAAAATTCAGCCCTTTTAATTGTTCCCACTGGGAGGCACAGTCTGAATTCCTAGCCTGCCATATGCGCAGAAACAGAACTCTCAAAACTCAATGTGATATATCCTACAATTTATAAAAATATCTGATTAAAAATATCAAATAGCCGAATTTCCTCAAATAATAATTACCTTTTTTATGGCTTTAAGTAGGAATGGCTTGATAAAATAAGAAAAAACTCATTAAAAAGAATTCTTAGTCTGTGTTACTTACTTACTCATAACTATTCCATCATGAATTTTACTAATGAATATACTAGATTTATTTGAAATACCAAAGTAGCTCAAAGATCTAATTGTGGCCACAATTTTTTTTTTATGTTTCTCAGAAAATGAGTACATTAAACCAGAATCGTATGTGTCAGTTGCATAGAAAGTGATGTGTCTCCACAGTTACACTAAAACAGAACAAGCACAAACAGGAAATGTCTTTTGGTGGTTGATAAGCTAAAAGGAAGTGGGTCTTGTATGATATTAGGAATGTTTTTAAACTTTCACGCAGGGATGGACGATTTCATATCCTCTTGCATCCACTTGCTCAAACATAAGTAAGAGTCATTATGGAAAAATTACATGTGTAGTCATTGCCAAAATTCAGTATATCGATGTCACATAGAAAAACGTGATTCAGAGATTCTTTTTTTTTTTTGAGACAGAGTCTCATTATGTTGCCCTCAGTAGAGTGCCATGGTGTTACGTGTCACAGCTCACAGCAACCAGAAACTCTTGGGGTTTAAGCGATTCTCTTGCCTCAGCCTCCCAAGTGGCTGGGACTACAGGCACCCACCACAACACCTGGCTATTTGTTGTTGTTGTTGTTGTAGTGGTCGTGGTTGTTTGGTAGGCCCTGGCCAAAAGTTCAAACCTGCCAGCGCCGGTGTATGTGGCTGATGCCCTAACCTCTGAGCTACAGGCACCGAGCCCAGAGGTCCTTTTTTGTTGTTGTTTATTTAATTCTCTCTGTTATTGTAGTATTTGCTCTGAGGTATAACTTACTAAGGTTCTAACATTAAAGGAAAAGAAAATCTGTCTTAGCCCAATATTATATAACCGTTTTTCCCACTTGGAAAAAATTATAACACATATCAAATCAGCTTTGTAAATCAGTGTCCAGTTGTTCCTGGAATATAGTAGATACTCAATAAATGTTTGTTGGATCAATTTATTAATGGACAGTATATAATGGTTTGTAGTAAAGGAAGCGTAGCAGCAGCTAAAATGTCGACTTGATTTTATATTATGGGAAGAACATTAAAGAAGGAAGATACCAGGCTGAGGCAAGAGAATCACCTAAGCCCAAGAGCTGGAGGTTGCTGTGAGCTGTGATGCCACAGCACTCTACTGAGGGTGACAAAGTGAGACTCTGAATCTAAAAAAAAGAAAGAAGCTACCTGGAATTCAATGATCATACCAAGGTTCCCTAGTGCCATGGCCTTCAGTAATCGATAACCACCCTGGGCCCTGGTTTCTTCATTACTTGCCCTATTCTTGGGGAAAATGGCACTGTCCCTCCCTGTTTGTGATGCATGATTTCCCAAGTCAGTGCCCCTGTCCTTACAGTTACCTATCTAAAATGCCGTCCCCCATTAGTGTATAACTGTACCTAGCTAGCCATGGCATCCTTCTTCTCATAATCCTTCTAGTACAAACATTGCCCCACCAAGATTCCTGGACACCATCCTGGCTAGAAGATAACTTCTGATCTCACACAGCATCTTTTTGTCTTTTAACTCAATGGTATCCACGTTTACAACTTATATTATGATCTTTTATGTGGCTATCAGTACTACACTGTTTCTCTGCTAGACTGGAAGCTCCTGAGGGTGGAGTCCATGCTTGCTTTATTTTTGTAGCCCTCCCCATAATCCCTAGCAAAACATTAAAGATTACGTATGCTCCCTAAATATCCTCTGAATGTGAAAATAAATAATAAAGCCCTGGGGCCTTAGTGTGTGTCACACTTTATGGGGGCAAGACATGATTGCAAGAGGGACTTTACCTAACAATTGCAATCAGTGTAACTGGCTTATTGTACCCTCAATGAATCCCCAACAATAAAAAAAAAAGAAAAAAAAAAATAATAATAAAGCCCTTTCCGCTGTTGACAGAGGGCTGTGTCAGATGATAGCTTAAGGCCTTTTCTGCTTTTAGACCAATGATTGTGGAGCACTGGTGGAGAATGCTGGATATAAATCAGGATAACTGCATAAGCTAATTATCCATTGATGGGGATAGAAAAGAGAATATTCAGGTAGATCAGAGCCCATTTAAAAGTAGAGAAGAAAGGGCGGTGCCTGTGGCTCAGTGAGTAGGGCGCCAGCCCCATATGCCGAAGGTGGTGGGTTCAAACCCAGCCCCGGCCAAACTGCAACAAAAAAATAGCCGGACGTTGTGGCGGGCGCCTGTAGTCCCAGCTGCTCGGGAGGCTGAGGCAAGAGAATCGCGTAAGCCCAAGAGTTAGAGGTTGCTGTGAGCCGTGTGACGCCACGGCACTCTACCCGAGGGCGGTACAGTGAGACTCTGTCTCTACAAAAAAAAACAAAAAGTAGAGAGGAAAAGTGAAATTGGTGATACAAGAGCAGAAAGTGACAAGAGCGGTATAAGTTATTCTAGCCTAGTAATTAAAAAGAATTATTTTCCCAATTGCCTTTTATTAGACTAGACATACCCGTGTACAGCTGGCATTTTACCTCCCTGGTTTTGAGACAATCGCTGAGGACTTGAGCCAGAAGGTGAATTGCATTTTTAGAATAGATAATCTCACAGACATGGTATTGAGTGAAAGAAAGCAGATACAAAACAGTACATACTGGGCAGGCACCGTGGCTCACACCTGTAATCCCAGCACTCTGGAAGGACCAGGGGATTGCTTGACCTCAGGAGTTTGAGACCAGCCTGAACAAGAGCAAGACCCCATCTCTACTAAAAATAAACAACTAGCCAGGCGCTGTGGCTGGCGCCTGTAGTCCCAGCTATTGGGGAGGCTGAGGCCAGAGGGTAGCATGACCCCAAGAGTTTGAGGTTGCTGTGGCACTCTACCTAAAACATCAAACAAACAACTGTATATACTGTCTAATTCCAATAATATGATGTCCAAAAACAGGCAAAAACTAATTTGTAGTGACAAAAGTCCAAATAGAGGGTGCTGACTAGTACGTGGTATAAGGGGTCTTCAGAAGTGCTCGTAATATTCTATATTTTGATCTTGGTAGTGGTTACATGGTATATACACAAGTAAAAATATCTTGAGTTGTACCCTTAAGACCTGTTCACTTTATATAAGTTATACCTCAATTAAAAAAATACATTGAACAAATCTGATTGCCTTGTGTATCACTGATGAGCAGGTAAAAAGGATAGGTTGGAGCTATGCTGTGTGTTTCCTGGAAAAATAAAGCATACTTTTTAAAATACCAGAGTTTTCTCTGGGAACCTGGGACCAGATGGCTCTCATAAATAATGCATCAAAGTCTGGTTAGGACTGGAAGAATTCACGATGTGTGATAAAAAGAAAACAACCAATGATCGCGAAGTTTACTCTTTTTGATTGTCACTGGGATTTTCTGGAAAGGCCAAGATCAGCAATAAATGGTCAAGCATTAAGAGCAGAGTAAGTGCTACTACAGAGGGAGACATACTGGCTGTGAAACCTCGGATAACTCACAGGCTTTCTGAGCAATGGATGCTTGCTCCGTTAAATGGAAAAATATTTTATTTGTTCCAAGATAGGGGACAGGATCAAGTGATCTCTTTAAGAGTTCTGCCAGCTGGTAAAATCCCTGGTATATGGACGTTGGAACTATAAAGAACAACAGCTTAGTGGTCAAAGCTTTCACACTATTGGAAGAAGGATGGGACAATATGTCACTTTAAAAAATCTGTAATAATAAATCTGTAATAGGCAACAAACAATGTAGGTGGCAAATAGTAAAAAAAAAAATCCAAGCAGAAAACATCTTTTCAGAAACAGCGATCTACCTGAAACCATTTATTATTGTTCCCTGGAGATTTCCCTAGCTCTCAGCAAGGAGTATACCTAATAATGATTAAAAAAAAAAAAAAAAGATAAGGGAAAAGTTTTAGACTCCAATCAAAGAAAGCATTATACAGTACGTTTTTCTCTTGCAAGTTTATATTTGTGAAGAATAAATCCACTGTGGAAAATAATTTATAAAATATATAAGCAGAGTGCTAGTCTAAGTTTGGCTCAAAATTTCACAGCTGGGAGGAACTGCAGGGCATCATCTTCGCTTTTCTAAAGAGGCAAAGAAGACTCAGTGAGGCTAAATGACTTGCCTAAGGTCACAGGGGGAAGAAGAACACAAAGTAGAGAACCAGTTCTGAGAGTTGAGGCTGGTTATATCTTCTCCTTCATCATTCTGGTCCTACTGTTTCTTGTGGATTCACTTGAACTTCTTGGATGGGGCAGGGAGGATGTCGAATGTCCTTTGCTTGTTTTTTAAGAGATAGGGTCTTGCTATGTTGCCCAGGCTGCTCTAGAACTCCTCAGCTCAAGCCATCCTCCCACCACGGTGTCCCCAGGAGCAGGGACTACAGGTGCACTACCCGCCAGGGTTTCTTTGGTTTAAAAGCAATTGAACAAGTGGGAGTCTGGGGCCAGGTGCTGTGGCTCACATCTATAATCTTAGCAGTCTGGGAGGCCAAGGTGAGTGGATCACCCAAGGTCAGGAATTCAAGACCAGCCCGAGTCTCTACTAAAAATAGAAAAATTGGCCGAGTGTTGTGGTGAGTGCCTGTAGTCCCAGCTACTTGGGAGGCTGAGGCAAAGGATCACTTAAGCCCAAGAGTTTAAGATTGCTGTGAGCTATATCACCATGGCACTCAACTCAAGGTGACAGAATGAGATGCTGCCTAAAAAAAAAAGGGTGAGGGGAGTAGGAAGCTCATGGAACTGGAAGTCAGTAGATCTGAGCTTCCCCACTTATAAGTGACTGTGTGATCTTGGAGAAATCATTTAACTTCTCTGAGCCTCAATTTCCTCACCTGAAATAGCACCTCCCACTGTCACTAAAGCAGACATCGATTGAAGTAAACTATGAGAAAGACTGTGTAAATAGTAAGAAGCCAAAATACGGTTACTAAAACAGAGAAATTTGTATCTATGTAGTGAATTAAGAAATTAGTGATTACAAAACAATTAATACCTGATAAAAATGCTCAGTGAAATGCAGCAGGATTGCCATTAGCACACATAAAAATCAATGATCCTAAACAGGAACGTCCTTTATTTATCACAACAGTCTACCATAATCACTTTTTTAAAGCTTCCTAATTTATTTATTCATTTACTTACTTTATATACAATATTTTTAAATTCAGATGAATATTGGGGCACAAATGATTAGGTTACATTGTTTGTGTTTCTCAGGTAGAGTTCAAGTTGCAGTTGAGGCAGGTAAGCCTTCATCCTGGGGGTGTGCTGTACGCCCTCACGATGTGTCCATCAGGTGAGAGCTTATCAAACCCCTCCTTCCTTTACTTTTCTCTTTCCCTATTTCCTCCTCTCCCTACTTAAATATACTTATGCTAGTCTCTCCTACGGGCACGTAGCTCTTTTTCCTATTAGATTCATATTAGTATTGAGTACATTGGATATTTGCATTTCCATTCTTGTGATACTTTACTAAGAAGAATGTCTTAGTAAAAAGATATTTTTCATTTCATGACAAATGGAGTATAAGATATCATCAGCAAAAAGTGAGAGTTTGACCTCCTCTGTTCCCATTTGGATGCCCTTACTATCCTTCTCTTCCTTGATTGCATTGGCTAGAACTTCCAGCACTATGTTGAATAGTAGTTTTGGACTCTGCTCCAAAAACAAACAGAGCAGAGTCCATTGCAGTGAGATAGACTCGCTTTTTTGGCACTGGGTATTTTTCTCTGATCACAAAGTATCATACGTTTAATGTGAACAAAAGGGTGGGGGAGAACATTGAAATCATGAAGGAAAAAAATGTAATCCCATCTTAAAAAAGTAATACTGTAATCCCAGCAATTTGGATATCCAAGGTGGGAGGATCAGAGTTGGAAACTAGCCTGGGCAATATAGCCAAACCCCATCTCTACAAAAAAACAATTTAAAAATTTAGCCTGGCCTAGTGATGCTACGTAGTTCAAGCTACTCAGGAAGCTGAGGCAGGAGGATCACTTGAGCCCAGGACCCCATGAGGCTGCACTGAGCTATGTGGTCTATTCCTCTATACTCTATGGTCTATGTGATCATGCCTGTACACTCAAGCCTGGGTGACAGAACAATACTCTATCTCTAAAATAAATAAATATAGATAGATAGATAGATAGATAGATAGATAGATAGATAGATAGATAGATGGATTGGTAGATAAATACTACTGTCTGGGCATGGTGGCTCAGGCCTATAAACCCAACACTTTGAGAGGCTAAGGTAGGAGAATCACCTGAGGCCAGGAGTTCAAGACCAGCCTGGGTAACATAGCCAGACCCTGCTTCTACATAAAACCCCAGAGATATTAGCCAGGCATGGTTGGTGTATACCTGTAGTCCCTGCTACTCAGGATGCCAAGACAGAAAGATTGTTTAAGCCTAGGATTTTGAGGTTGCAGTGAGCTATGATCATGCCACTGCACTACAGCCTGGGTGACAGAGAGAAACTGTGTCATAAATAAATAAAATAAATAAATAAATACAATTAATGTCTTTTGGGTGTTTTTCTCTTTGCATATAAGTTGTTATGGAATTGGGTTACCACTGTGCATACCATTTTTTATCCTTGTTTTTCTCAATTAACATTTTATTATAACTATATCTGCATTATCATGACAGATTCTTTTCTTTTTTTTTTTTTGAGACGGAGTCTTGTCCTGTTGCCCTGGCTAGAGTACCCTGGGCTCAAACTCCTGGGTTCAAGAGATCTTGCCTCAGCCCCCCCAGTAGATGGGACTACAGGATGTGCTGCCATGCCCAGCTAGTTTTTCTATTTGTAGTACAGATGAGGTCTCATTCTTGTTCAGGCTGTTCTTGAACTCCTGAACTCAAGCAATCCACCCAACTCAGCCTCCCAGAGTGCTAGGATTACAGGCATGAGTCATCATGCTTGGCCTCATCACAGAGTCTTCAAAAATGTTTATAAGGGTATAATGACACTCCAAAACTTGGAAGTATTATACTTCATTATTTTATTTTTATTTTTTTTTGTAGAGACAGAGTCTCACTTTATGGCCCTAGGTAGAATGCCATGGCATCACACAGCTCACAGCAACCTCCAACTCCTGGGCTTAAGGGATTCTCTTGCCTCAGCCTCCCGAGTAGCTGGGACTACAGGCGCCCGCCACAATGCCCAGCTATTTTTTGGTTTGCAGTTCAGCCGGGGCTGAACCCACCACCCTTGGTATATGGGGCCGGTGCCTTACCGACTGAGCCACAGGCGCCGCCCTCTATTATTTTATTATAGGAAATGTAGTTTATTTTCATTGTTATACTTAACTCTGTGAAGAACACCCCTGTATATAATTTTTTGCTTCCATCTTCAATTATGTCTCTAGAATATATTGCTAGAAATGGAATTATAGTCTTGTGGGGTTTTTTTTTTGAGACAGAGTCTCATTTTGTCAACCTTGGTAGAGTGCTGAGGCATCATAGCTCACAGCAACCTCAAATTCCTGGGTTCAAGGAATCCTCTTGACTCAGCCTCCTCAGTAGCTGGGACTAGGCACCTGCTAAACACTGAGCTATTTTTAGAGACAAGGTCTCACTCTTCCTCAGTGTGGTCTTGAACCCCTGAACTTAAGCAATATACCCACCTCAGCCTCCCAGAGCACTAGGATTACAGGCGTGAGCCACTGCGCCTGGCCTACATGTAGGTTATTTTTATTTCCACACCTCGGCCCTGCCCCATCCTCTGCCTGTCTTCCTCTGCTCCCTATCTTCACGGATTGCATCTCCATTTGGCTTCCTTGGGATCCAGTCAATGGGTAGCACCAGCAGGAGATCAGAGAGCTAAAAGAGAAAAAATGGCAGTATTTCCACCTCACTGTCTTCCTGCTCTGAGTCCGTAGCTTCAGGACCCTCCCGCCACCCACCCAACCTCTTCTCTTGGTGGTCCTTCCTCTACCATTCCACCTTTTAATGGATTCCGTAAGATTATTTGCTCCCTTTGTCCCTTTATCCTTGGAGTGCCTAACACACCCCACTGTTTTTCTCCTCTAGCTGCCTCAATATCACTTGTTCAGTCCCTCAACCCAGCCTACCTGTCTGTATTAAAGTCTCTTTTATTCCAGAAACTCTTCATGTTTCATGTGAAGCACTGTGGGTGAAATCACTTTCCTTTCGGGATCCTGATAGATACAGGGTTAAAAAGTATTAACTTTCAAAAAACATTTTAAAATGCAGTCTTGATCGATATTGCCAAATTGTGGAAAGGTCATATCAATTTACACTCCTCTCAGTAGAGTATGAAAGCTTTAATGAGATGGACTCCGCAATGGATTTCTGAAGGCATTTGGTCTCCTTTTTGTTATCTGGTATCTTCCTCCCTGATATTACTCATAGGCAAAGTGTTCTGCTGTAGACCATCTAAAGAAAAAGCATGAGTGACACAGGGGAAAATATTGAGATAAGCATTTACAAACCAGAACTTCCAAGCACAAGAGGAGACCCTTGATTGTACTTTGACAATCACTCCTTTGATTGACTTCTGTGTATAGGGAAGAGCACATCCGGCCAGGTACACAGATAGTGTGGCGTGGTTTGGGGATGTCAGCCCATATGCAGACCACAGCTAACCACTAGCCCAAGAAACCAGTGCTGTTGCCCTTAAGGTCTTAGTGCTCACGTGGAAGAATTCCTACTTCCTCTACCTAGTTCTACCTTTCATAAGAGAAGAAAGAATCCTCAAAGACATGTTCTTCTCCTACTTCTCAAATGAGAGGCAACTGCTGGATTTTACACAATGGTTTGCTAGAATGGGGCTGAGATTTTAGCTAAGTGATGTTTATACTGTAGCTGACCTGGTGACACAGGTGGAAATATTGTGGCTTTTCCATTTTCTTGCAAAATAATGAGACACCTAGTGGACACAACATGAAAATACCTTTATAGGAGATGGAGAGTTCCATCAATACCCGGGTAAGTGATATTCACTAACTGCCTCAATGTTTAATTCTACAAAAGTAGTCTTGTTAGAGAAATACACAGGGCCAGGAATCAGACCAACTATTGTCTCATACTGGATAACTAAGACATATTACCATATATTTTATAGTGTTCAATACTTTCCAAACACCTTTCAGCATAGAGTTTCTTTCCCTAACATTAAGAACCATAGTCCTTCCCACTAGGCTGTGGACTCCATGAAAGAAGAGGCCTTACCAGTATCCTCATAGCATCAGCCCAGTGTCTACTACATAAAGGATAAGCGCTTGGTGGAAGTTCAATGAACTAAACTGATCTGAACAACTACAGCAAGAAGTGGGTCAGGTTTTTATTTTTTAAAAATAAAAAATTTTGAGTTAGCAGCATCCAACTTTATTCCACTGCCAGGGAGCCTTTTGGAAGATCATAGTGTCTAAATCAGAAGTTGTCAACCCATGAGCCAAGTGAGGCCCCAGGTGCAGGCCTTCCTCACAGAATCTTCCATGTTAGATGACCTGATATCATGGTCCACTTTCATCTCATGATAAGGCTTCTATACATACATCTTCATAGACCAAATGCTTAATTAAGTACCCGGAGTGTAGATGGAGTGATATGGTTATGTTACCAAGATTTAGCCAACAGACTTATAAATCCTGATATGTTCCTGGCCAGACTTTATCTTTGGAAAGCACCTTATATTTAAATGAAAGGTCCGCTGGAGGCAGGTGGATTGCTTGAGTTCTGACACCAGCCTGAACAAGAGTGACACTCTGACCCTATAGAAAAAAAAAAAACCTAGCAGAAGGTGGTGGAGGGTGCTGTAGTCCCAGCTACTTGGGAGGCTGAGGCAAGAGGATCGCTGGAGCCCAAGAGTTTGAGCTTGCTGTGAGCTGTGACACCATAGCACTCTACCGAGGGTGACAAAGGGAAACTTTGCCTCAAAAAAGAAAAAATAAAAAGAAAGAAAGGTCCTCATCGCACAGCTCATAAAAGGTAACAAAACCTGGGAGGTTATTTGGGCCAATGTTTCTCAAACTTGGGTACATGGACCTTTGTGCATTTCACTGGTGAGTTTTTGGGGCCTGGAATTTGTCTACAAAAATTTGTTAAGCTTGCCTCGGCGCCCGTAGCTCAGCTGTTAGAGTGCCAGCCACATGCACCTGGACTGATGGATTCAAACCCGGGCCGAGCCTGCAAAACAAACAAAAAATAGCTGGGCTTACAGGTGAAACTTACTAAAGGCAGAATACAAATGTCTACATACAATAACTAAGAAAATGCCATGAAGGCTATGTTGAACAGTTTGATGAGAATATTTCAGATTGTATATGAAACCAGCACATTGTACCCCTTGATTGCACTAATGTACATAGCTATGAGTTAACAATAAAAAAAAAAAAAATAGCTGGGTGTTGTGGCGGATGCCTATAGTTCCAGCTATAAGGGAGGCTGAGGCAAGAGAATAGCTTGAGCCCAAAAGTTTGAGGTTGCTGTGAGCTGTAATGCCACAGAACTCTACCAAGGGTAACATAGTGAGACTCTGTCTCAAAAAAAAAAATTTATTTTGGTTAAGTTTGAATTTCCTTCTAAGAGCATTCATAATTAACATAAACATCTTCTGGATCATCTGGCTAGCCACTTTATAAATGAATTTTTGACATAAGAATTCACAGCTCCACATGAAGTATTTACAATATCCTCCTACCCAGTAATCAACTAAAATAATATCATGTAATTTGTTTTATTCAAATGTAATTCATATGCCATAAAATCCATCCTTTTAAAGTGTACAGTTCAGTGACTTTTTTAGTATATTCACAAAACTGAACAATCTTCATCATTATATAATTCCAGAAGATTTTCACCACCACCCCCAAAATCCCTGTTAACAGTCACTGCCTATTTCCCCCTCTCCCCAGGCAACCACTAAAACACGTTCCATCCTTTGGGTTTGCCTATTCTGGACATTTCGTATAAATGGAATCACATAATTATGTGGCCTTTTCTGTCTGGTTTCTTTTATTTTCCATGTTTTCAGGGTTCATCCATCTCACAGCATGAGTCAGCACTTTGTTCTTTATTACAGCCTTTGCACCTCTTGTTTATTCACTCATCAATTGACGGACATTGGTTTGTTTCCACTTTCTGGACGTTACAAATAATGCTTCTATGAGAAACTTTAAATTCCAAATTATAAAATCTAGGGTCTGCAAGTCATCAGATAGGTTCTTGGGGTCTGTGATTTCTCAAATTTGAGAAATACTGATCCAAACTGACTCCATCACTTAAGAAATAAAGAAATGGATCAGGTCCCCCTCACAGAGTTAATAGAAGCTTCTGTGGCTACATTTGCAGCACAAGCTTACTGTCTTTCTTATCTTTAGGGAGTGGATATCTTTGTGTAGGGTTGTCCCACATTGTCTGTTGTCTAATGGAGACAGCCATCATTAGCAATGTGATTAACAACTAATAACACTGATGTATACTGGCTTAGCCCAGATGCCCTGCAGCTTTCAATTCCCCAAACTCTTGGCCTGAATTTGTGGCAGTATTGCCATAGGCTAAGAGCCAGCAAAAAGAATCACCTGGCCAAACATCCCCATTAAGCCTGCTTTCTTTACAATGACCTCCCAGGGGAGCTCTCTGGACAAACAAAGCAGTTGACCCAGTTTGAAGACCTGGAAAATTATCATGTGAGTCCTTGGGACAAGAGAGCAAAGTGCTAGGCCCCTGAGAAACTACAACCACAGTTTTCAGTGTCATTTGTGTTCCCATAGGGTGGGACTGGGAGTCCCAGGGCAGCCTGCCACTTCTCACTCAGCTGCTTCTCTAAGGGGTTTCCAAGCTCCTTGGCCCTGTGTATAGTGCCGCAGGGGCCATTCCTGTTTTCCTCCCGGTGAGCTCCGCAAACAGCAATTCAGAGAGTTGCTAGCTCAGTTGTAGGAAACCAAAACAAAACTGGATACCCAAAGGAAGGCGTGTAGTGTTGTTTGGAGCAAGGCCATAAGGATCTCTCTGAGAAGGAAGAGCTGAAGCAGCTGCAAAAATTTCAAACTAAAGACCAGGAATCCAGAGGCAGTATGTTAAAATGGAATCACATGAGGCAGGGCCTTGCAAAAGAGCACCTCTAAATTACTTAAGGGGTGTTTTATAATGTTCTGAGGATGCTACTTCCTAAATTACACAAAGAGCTGGAGAAACTTAGCCAGAAAAGCAATGTGGGTAAAACTGTTGTTGCATTTAGATGTAGTGGACAATTTGTGGTCTAGATGTCAGAAAGAGTGCCAAAAGCTGCATGGGTCCCAAATACCTCTTCCACGGGCATAAAGACTCTTAGAGAAGGGTGAGTATAAAAACGGGAGCTTCTAAATAGCCAGGACAGCGAAGTTGCCATTGACAAGACTGGGTAAGAAGAAAGGTCATCTGTGACTTTGTTTTATTGTAACACATCATTTCACCGTGAATAGGATCTTCCTCATCAGGATGATGTAATTTTAACCTATACATTGATCCAGATCATATACTTTCATTTTTGGTGAGTGCTTTAAGAGTGTGAGTGATTGGGCGGCGCCTGTGGCTCAGGGAGTAGGGCATCAGCCCCATATACCGACGGTGGTGGGTTCAAACCCAGCCCCGGCCAAACTGCAACAAAAAAATAGCCGGGTGTTGTGGCGGGCGCCTGTAGTCCCAGCTGCTTGGAAGACTAAAGCTAGAGAATCACCTATGCCCAGGAGTTGGAGGTTGCTGTGAGCTGTGATGCCACAGCACTCTACCGAGGGTGATAAAGTGAGACTCTGTCTCTAGAAAAAAAGAGTGTGATTACTGGATTCCTCCTACTGCAATAATGCCAAATGAAGTCTCTTTCCTTCATGGTTTTAAAGGATAAACTTTTGTGCCTGGAGGAATGAGAAGAAGATAACTTAATCACCAAGTTTTTGGTTCTCTAGCATCACTGCGCTCATGTCCTTATTTTGCTTCTTTCTTCTTCCCTTTGTCCTTTCTGCCTCTGTCTACTTATGAATGATCTGGTGAACAAACAGCAGATTTACAGAAAGTGAGTGTTCACCCTCCACCCCACCCCCCACCCCCCACTGGTGCTGTTGCTACAGATTGCTTCATAGCTGCTGTCTCCTGGGCTTGGGCAAAGCCCGGGCATCAATCTTTGTCCTCGAACTCTCAGTGACTGCCCTGTGTGCTGTGTGTCCTGTAGAGCCAGCACACCAGCTCCAGGCATGTGCTTAGGTGGAATACTAAGGGGGACTAGAGAGAATATTCAGAATTAGATGGCAAAGATAAAAGAGAGGCAGAATCGGGCAAAACAATTTTCACCTGTCTGACTGTATCTTTCTTCCTTTCCTTTTTTTTTTTCCTGCAGTTTTTGGTCAGGGCTGGGTTGAACCTGCCACCTCGGGCTTAGGGGGCCAGTGCCCTACTCCTTGAGCCACAGGCGCCACCCTGACTATATCTTTCTGATGCATACAGTATTGTGCTAGCAGCACTGTCCATTAGAACCTTCTGCAATGATGGAAATGTTTTACATCTGCGCCATCTGACAAAGTGGCCACACATGGCTACTGAGGACTTGAAAAGTGGCTAGCAAAATTGTTGTTTAATTTTAATTAATTCAACTGTAAATAGTCACATGTGGTTCATGATGACTGTGTTAGAGACACTAGTGTCTGAAGATAGCGGAGCCTGGAGAGGTAGCTTGTGTTTATAGATCCAGCTTCTCAGGAGACTGAGGCAGGAGGATCACTTGAGCCCAGGAGTTAGAGGCTGCAGTGAGCTGTGATGACACCAGTGGATACCCAGGGTGACGGAGCAAGACCTTATCTCTTAAAAAAAGAAAAAAGAAAACAGAAATGTAGGAGACCAGACATTAACTTTAGAGTCTGGAGCCTGGGTTCAGATTCCAGCTCTTCTGTTACTAGCTTGTTACCTAAAGGATGACAACCTCTCTGTACCTTTTTTTACACAGCTATAAGATGGAGCTAATATCTACCTTATGGTGTTATGAGAGGTATGATAGATGGGGCCTTGGATGGGGCCTTAGAATCCACAAAACTGGCCACAGGAATCTGGGAAAGGCAGAGCCCCAGGAAGTGTAACCCTGGATTACCACTTGTGTTTTTAAAATGTTGCGATTGCATCAAGATCTCACATTCACACCTCTTTTCACTTTTTCAATGTTTTCTGGAATCTTCCACATTTATTCTGAAAAACAAGCAAGGCAAAGACTATCAATTGCATTTTGCAGATGAGAAAAAAGAGACTTGGAGAAAAGACATTAATTATTCAAAACATTACACCAAAGAATTAGTGGAAACAATAATCTCTCTCTGGATCGGGGTGAAGCCTCACTATTACCAGCCACTGTTCACCTGCATGACCATTTCATGCAGGGCGCGGCTGGCTAGGGCCGGGCAAGGCGGGATGAACCTAAGTGCTGACATCTGGAGATTGTTTACTCACTTCCTAAGGCCTACTGTCATAGAGAAATTGGGGAACTGGACTCCATGGTACCGATCAAGGACCCAGGGCACTCTGCACATCCAGTGAAGTGTTGACTAACTATAAATTTAGATTAGAATAAAAATGCTTCAAAGGTATGACCACTTTAAGTTAGGAAGATTTTGTGGAACTTTGTAACCTATGAGGAGGAATCTGTTTGACCTATACTATGATGAGTAATAACATTGCTGATGTTCACTTTTACTGTGAGAATATAAAGTAACAAAAGGAAAGGCAAGGCAGAGCAGTTCTTTGGGGGAGATATCCCAGCCCTTCTCTGGAATCTGGTGTGTTACCAGAATTTCTTTCTTCAGTAGGTCCTTGGTCTCAGGAGGATTTGAAGAATGAACCCACGGACCACAGATCAGGGGTAAGATAGGATTCGATTAGACAGAAAGGAATACAGGAATAAAAAGCACCAGAGCTTCTGGCAAAGCCAAGTTGGAAGTCACCCCCTTGGGTCCTTTGTCTAGGGGTATACATTACATTTTGGCCAGGACTTTTCAAAGTTAATGAAGTAGTCCCTCCGCTGGGGTGAAGTTATTAGGTGTTAGCAGTTTTTGTCTCCAGGAAGAGAGTAGGATGTGTGCTCCCTGCTCAAGGTGGAACCACCCCAAATGTTTCAGGTTGCTTTGTTCTTGACCTTGCTAGACCCCAGAGGGTGTGCCCTGAAAAGGGCAGCCTGTTTTTGCCTAAAGATGGGAGTCTGATTTCTGAGCTCACCTGGGTCTAAAGAATGGGGAGTCCCTGTCCAGCCATGAGTGGGGGGGGCGGTAAGGGGGGATGGAAATCCTGTATCAGCTGGCTTTTCTACATATAAAAGTGAAATTGTTGATCTCTCATTTGCTTCTCTGTTGATTGACTCCAGTGACAAGTGGACCATGGATGCCTTGATCTGGCAACATCGCTAGGTCCTAGGTTGCAGGAAAGTCTTCATGTGGTATATAAGAGCTCCTTCCTCCCTTCCTCTGCAGAGTCTCACTCTATGGCCTGGGGTAGTGCTTTGGCATCATAGTTCAAACTCTTGGGTTCACCCATCCTCTTGCCTCAGTCTCCTGAGTAGCTGGGACTACAGGCCCCCACCAACACACCTGGCTAGTTTTCCTATTTTTGCTCAGGCCATTCTCAAACTCCTGAGCTCAAGCGATCCATCCCCTTGGCCTCCCAGAGTGCTGGGATTACAGGTATGAGACACTGTGCCACCCAAGAGCCTTTTCACTTTTTTTTTTTCATAGAACCTCACTATGTCACCCTCTGTAGAGTGCTGTGGCGTCACAGCTCACACCAACCTCAAACTCTTGGGCTTAGGTGATTCTCTTGCCTCAGACTCCCAAGTAGCTGGGACTACAGGCGCCCACCACAACACCCAGCTATTTTTTTGTTGTAGTTGTCATTGTTTTTAGCAGGCCCAGGGCCAGGTTTGAACCTGCCAGCCTCAGTTTATGTGGCCAGCACCCTAACACTGAACTACAAGTGCTGAGTTAAGAGTCTTTTCTTAATTCTGTTCCCTTCATCTTTCCAGTTAACTCATGAGGTAATAATGCTCCTTACATAAACAGATTTACAAAAATGCGTAACAACTGCTCTCAAGAAGATAGCAGGTGCAATCTTTATCACCAGAGAATCCCATACATGGCTTCCCCATGACTGTGAAGAAATGCTTTTGTCTGCTGTCTCATCCTTTCTCTGGCTAAGTCCGTACGAGTATTTCAGCAGACCTTTGCACATCCATTTGCCTACATTTTCATGCCTATAATTATTTAATTGCCTTCTTTTAATGCTTGTGAATAAGTGATCTTCCTTTGAAAGGCTCAGGAAAAACAACCAGAGAATTGAAACTCAAGAAAACCACTTTCCCATCTTGTGCCCAACAACGCCCTCTGTTGACCAAAGCATGCAAGTTTAAAATGACAAGAAAAGAAAAAAAACACAACAAAACAGTCACCCTCTCAACCCAACAACCTTTATAGAAATATATAATCGAAGTACAGTAAACTGCACCATTTAAAGGATAAAATTTGGTGAGTTTTAACAAGCACATATGCCCGTGAAACCACCACAGCCAAGATGAGCATTTCCATCACAGACAGCTTTTCTACTTCAGGGACAAAGTGAGTACGCCCAATTCAATGCCACGTGGTAAAAGCAGTATTCTCCTTGGCACCGGCCCCTGCAAGGCTATCTTTATTTCAATCTCTATTCCCGGTGAAGAAGGAGCCTGCCATTTGATCTCCACATGGCCCTTCCTTCTCCCTCCTATTATGACATTTTGTTTAAGGCTGACTTCTGAGATGCTCTGGTGTTCATTCCTTCTCCGTTGCCAGAGATTCCCCGTTACCAAGCAGTCTCTCTCACTGCTGCCTCATCCACTTCTTATCTACTGGCTCCTTTTCAAACACAAACAAATCAAAACAAAAAATAAGTTTCTCTTTCTGCCTTCCCATTCCTCCCGTCAGGCACTCATTGTTCTAGCTCCTGCCTTCTCTTCAGGGCCAAGCTTCCAGAAATAGTTATCTAAACTCACTTCCTCACCTCCCCCCCTCTCTTAAAGCCACCCCTGCAACCACCACACAGATACTATTCTTGACTAGCTCACTCACAACCTCCCTGTTGCTATATCCATGGAACCTAACTCAATCCTTATCAGACAATGACGCTGTTGACCACTCTGTTCCTTAAAAAACAGCTTTGTTGTTTTTGCAAAAGTAATTGATGCTTCAAAAAAAAAAAAAAGGCAAATAATAAATAAGAGCAGCTGGGCATGGTGGCTGTAATCCTAGCAATCTGGGAGGCTTGATCTAGGAGTTCAAAGTTGCGGTTTGCTATGATTGCATCATTGTACTCTAACCTGAGCAACAGAGTAAGACCCATTCTCTGAGAATAATAAGTAAATAAAATAAACAAATAAATGCACTAGTAGGCTTCTCTTTGGCACACACTGTCTCCCTGCTGCAGACAGAGCCACCATTGTGATGAGCCACTGCTGCAGACAGAGCCACGATTGCAGACAGAGCTATTGCTGCAGACAGAGACACTGCTACAAGAACTTCAAGTTGACATCCACCCAGTGCAGCTGCCCAAGGTGCAGAATGGTTTCAGGAAATCCCAGCAATTAGTCACTGTAGCGGTCTAACTCGGGGAAATCCCCATACTTGCTTCATCCTAGACATCATGGAAGCCACGAATATTTAAAAAATAAGTATTTAGAGAGACAGGCTTACATTCCTTAATGCTTTAACTCTGTTCCGAAGAGCTGCCTTAAATCCTACCCTAGAAATGGCATGGTCTTTGAGTCTGCACAACTAGCCGCTGTTGGTCTCTGCAGGCAGGAAGCCTGTCTAGGAGTAGCTTTCCTGAGAGCCATCTATTGTTTTCCTCTCCCTAAAGCTTATCACTGGGGAAATGACAGGGATGAAACCCTTAGGGTTCTGGGATCTTGTGAGGCTTGTTTCTGAGTTCTTTGACACAGAAAAATGGGTTTCTTATAATCAATGTTTTTATCCAAGATAAAGTATTAGATGGACAAAAAATCACCCCCATAACCCTACCATCCGGAGCAACAGCCGTAACAATTTTGGTGAGAATCTTTTAGACACCTCCACACGGTCTATACACCAAGAGTTATATGATATAGTTTCACATATATGGGATCATAATTTATGTGTTATTTTGTAATAGCTATTTTCACAGTATGGGTAGATTCTGTGAACTAAAATAAAATCTTAAGCCTCCCCCTTCATCAACTGACTGACTAGACCCCCTCTTGGCCAAGAGGATCCCTAAAAGTGAGTTGCTAGCCATGAGAAAGGAAATCAGACATGCGTCATCATGCCCCCTCCCCTTCTTAGAGATAACCTTCCTTGACTTACTAACAGGCCTAAGGCTATGCAGGTCCTCAGAATACACAACCAACCACTTGAGGCTGTCCAGTCCATTGTCTCTAATTAACAGACCCTTCATCTTTTTTTTTGAGGCAGAGTCTCAGTTTTTTGCCCTCAGTACAGTGCCCTGTCCTTACATATTGCAGCAATCTCAAACTCTTGGGCTTAAGCTATTTTCTTGCCTTAGCCTCCCAAGTAGCTAGGACTACAGGTGTCCACCACAACAATGCCAGCTATTAGAGAGGAGGTCTTGCTCTGACTCAGGCTGGTCTCGAACCATGAACTCAGGGGATCCACCTGCCTTGGCCTCCCAGAGTGCTGGGATTACAGGCAGGAGCCACCAAGCTTGGCCTCCCACCCCCCCTCCCCCTTAAGCATTCCTTTAAATTTCAAGCTATTGTCAGCTAAAGAATCTTTAAATGCATTTATAATCTGTAAACTCCCTCTTCCAGATATTGCACCTTTTGGGGTCAAACCAATGTATGTTTTCCAGGTATTGATTTGCCTGTAATTCCTGTTTCTCTAAAATGTATAAAACCAAACTGGAACCACACCAGCTCAAGTCCACGTGCTCAAGGGTTCTTGGGTATAGCTCTGGGTTATAGTCCTCAAATTTGGCTCAGAATAAAACTCCTTAAATTATTTTACTGAGTATGGCTTCTTTTCTGTCGACAATTTCCAAGTCAATAACTACAGACTAACACCAGGATTGTTAATGGCAGACAATTATTTGTGCTATTTACAAACCAGGATTTACTCAACTTTCCCCCTGTTGTTTGGCATTTGGGTTGTTTGAATTGTATCATACCATAAACTCCACAGTTATAAACATCCTGTGTTCAGTTTTTAGCTTTTGTGCAATATTCTCCTCAGGGTAAATTCTAGAACTAGACTAGCTGTATAATAGTGTGTCCATTTTACATTTTGATACAATTACCTAACTTCCTTCTGGAAATGTTACACCAATTTTATACTCCTACCAACCCTAGCTTGAAGGACATGTTTGCCACACTGTTAGCAATATTGGGTTTTATCAATTTCTGGTTTTAATGAGACCCTTGCAATCTGATTCAGTTTTTGACAAATTTAAGTAGCTTTCTTTCAATGACTTAGTTTATCTCGTTCACATTTGTTATTTTATGTTTAGTTTTGTCATCTTATTTTGATTTCTAATTTTGCACTTCCTTGGCATACCTTTGTTTTCTCTCTTTCAGTAAATTCTGTTTTCTTGGGATTTTTTTCTTCTGGCAATTTTGAGGGTATTTTGCCTGCCTTTAGTTCTATAAGTGGGCATTTGTGCATTTCATGATATATTTAGATATTTAGATATATCTTTCTCAAACAATGCAGTATTTAGCCCTTTCTAATAGCAATAATAATAGTTAATGTTTATTGTTTGCTTACTGTGCCCTCATACCAACCTTATGAGGTGAGTGGTGTGTTTTTTCTTTCCTTCCCACATCGCCAGGCCTGGGTCATTTATAATCTGAGTGCTTTGTGTACTCTTAAAGTTTCTTTGGAAAGAAAAAACATAACTACATTAGGTTTGAACTCAAACAGTTCCCCCTTGCCCAACTGAACAGTCCTGATGATTTCTGTTTGGAATCATTTAAAGTCTTTCCCTCACTTTCACCTCTATAATCAATAGGAACCCAAAGGCATTATTTTTTTAACCAGTCCAGGCTCTCTGGTATATTCTGTACTTTTACATGATAACCTCATTCAGTTCTCACAGCAATCCCGTAAAAATGCTTCCAATCTCCTACATTAGTGACATGGAAACCGAGGTTTAAAGAAATAGCTTGTGTGGACCTGGCGTGGTGGCTCACACCTGTAACCCTAGCAATCAAGGAAGTTGAGGCGAGAGGATTGCTTGAGCTCAGCGAGATCCCATCTCAACTAAAAATAGAAAAATGTGGCAGGCGCCTGTACCTATAGGCCCAGCTACTCAGGTGGCTGAGGCAAGAGGATCACTTGAACCAGGAGTCTGAGGTTGCTGTGAGCTAGGCTGATGCCACAGTACTCTGCCTAGGGTGACAGAGTGAGACTCTGTCTCAAAGAAACAAAAACAGAAAAAGAACAAAAATAGCTTGTGTGATCTGATTTGTCTTTGTGTTTGATACACAGTGGATGCTCTCACTAGTGTTCTTTGATCAAATTATTTTTTATCGTTTGGGATTCATGGAGGGTACAAAGAATTAGATTATACTGATTGCATTTGTTGGGTAAACTCCCTCTCATAACTGTGTCCTGCCCCCAAGAGGTGTAACACACACCGTAACCCCCATGCCTCCCTCCCCCCTCCCTGCTCCCTCATCCCCTACCCCCCATCTTGTATCTTCATATTATCTCATCTTCTATCTTCATATTAGAATTGAGGACATTGGATTCTTGCTTCTCCATTCTTGGGATGCTTTACTAAGAAGAATGTGTTCCACCTCGTTCCAGGTTAATACAAAAGATGTAAAGTCTCCATCTTTTTAAATGGCTGAATAGTATTCCTTGGTATACACATACCATAGCTTGTTAGTCCATTCCTGGGTGGGTGGGCCTTTAGGCTGTTTCCTCATTTTGGCGATCATAAATTGAGCTGTGATAAACAGTCCAGTGCAAATGTCCTTACCTTTGATCACATTTTCAAAAATAGAACAAAGTGATCAAAACCAAGATAATCTAAAGCACCAAATAAATGTCTTCAGGCCCTTGCCAAAGAATATATTTTTAACTGGCTGCTTATTAGCTGTTATCTCTCTATTGAAAAAAATTGTATTCATGGAAAATTGTTGGTATAGAATCAATCTCTCTCTCTCTCTCTCTCTCTCTCGGCATCTTCTAAAGGGGGCTACCTCAATACTGTGAGAGATGTCCATAGATGTTACATGAAAAACTGGGTATGGTCAACTAATGATAGAAAACACTGAGCTAAACAAAGTTGCTCACAAAAATTGGGGGAAGCGTTGCCTTTAGTAGGTTTGTGTGTGCCATGAATCTGCGAGAAGATATCGTATGACATTTCCAAATTCACTTGATTGCTATAAATGTCTAATAGGATATTGGTATTCTATGGAGCACAGTTTGGAAAACACTGATGGGTGGAAAATGTTTTCCATCAAAAATCCCACCAATTATGGAAGAATATAAGTTCATGTCTACCAAATATAAAGCAAAAAAATTGTTAAGAGAAACAGAAAACATTTCATTCCTTTGCTTTCAAAATTAAGAACAAAAACCAGGCCAGGCTTGGTGGCTCACATTTATAATCCCAGCACTTTGGGAGACTAAGATGGGAGGATCACATGAGGCCAGGAGTTTGAGTTCGAGACCAACCTGCAAAATAAAAAACTTAGCCAGGTATGCTACAGTCCCAGCAGTGTAGGAGGCTGAGGTGAGAGGAACTCTTGAGCTCAGGTATCCAAGGTTGCAGAGAGCTGTGATCAGGCCTCTGCACTCCAGCCTGAGTGACAAAAAACAAACAAAAAACCCATAAGGCTCAATTCCAGTGAGACAGTCAACTAGTATCTGTTGGATACTTACCGCATGTTGGCTATTTAACACTCTTTATCTCAGGTAATCCTGTCAACAACTCTGGGTAGACAGCATTTCCTTACTTCACAGATGAGGAAATTGAAGCTTAAAAAGGATAATAATTGGCTCAAAGTCCACAGTGCTTGGAAGTGAGGTACTAGAACTTGAATCCTAGTGTATGTGATCTGAAGCCTGTGTTCTTTATTTCTATATCATTTCCCAAACAATAAGTTAAAAATATTTTTCAGAACCCAGCGCAGGGGCTCAGGCCTATAATCCTAGCACTCTGGGAGGCTGAGGCGGGTAGATTGCCTCAGCTCACAAGTATGAGACCAGCCTGAGACAGAGCAAGACCTCATCTCTAAAAATAGCCAGGAGTTGTGGCAGGCACCTATAGTCCCAGCTACTTGGGAGGCTGAAACAAGAGAATCACTTGAGCCCAAGAGTTTGAGGTTGCCTTGAGCTGTGATGCCATAGCACTCTACTGGAGGCAACAAAGTGAGACTCAGTCTCAAAAAAAAAAAAAAAAATGCATATACATATATATATATACACACACATATATATTTTTTTCCAAGATTTCAGTATTGGAAATTAAGGGAAAGACATAGAGAAGATGAAGGGTAGACTAAGAAACCGAGAGTCTTGTTCGTGCGTGGTGGCTTACCCTGTAATCCTAGCACACTGGGAGGCTGAGGAGAGTGGATCGCTTCAGCTCAGAAGTTCAAGACCACCCTGAACAAGAGCAAGACCACATCTCTATTAAAAAAAAAAAAAAAAACTAGCTGGGCATTGTGGCGGGCGCCCGTAGTCCCAGCTACTGGGGAGTCTGAGGCAAGAGGATCTCTTAAGCACAAGAGTTTGAGGTTGCTGTGAGGTAGGCTGATGCCATGGCACTCGTCCCACGTGACTCTGTCTCAAAAA